>NC_141992.1:96876198-97182490 GCF_049901715.1 Pseudonaja textilis
GATGAAATTCTGCTGAAACGTTGCTACACCTTTAAAAGCACAACTACAATGACGTGGGAAAATACCCGAACAAAACCGAATGCCATATATATATATATATATATACACATATACATACATATACATACATACATACACACACACACACATGCATATACACACTGCTCAAAAAAAATAAAAATAAAGGGAACACAAAAATAAGACACCCTAGATCTGAATGAATGAAATATTCTTATTAAACACTTTGTTCATTACATAGTTGAATGTGCTGACAACAAACTCACATAAAAATTATCAATGGAAATCAAATTTAGCAACCCATGGAGGTCTGGATTTGGAGTTACTCTCAAAATTAAAGTGGAAAACAACACTACAGGCTGATCCAACTTTCATGTAATGTCCTTCAAACAAGTCAAAATGAGGCTCAGTAGTGTGTGTGGCCTCCACGTGCCTGTATGACCTCCCTACAACGCCTGGGCATGCTCCTGATGAGGTGTGCAGATGGTCTCCTGAGGGATCTCATCCCACACCTGGACTAAAGCATCCCTCAACTTCTGGACAGTCTGTGGTGCAGCATGGCGTTGGTGGATGGAGTGAGACATGATATCCCAGATGTGTTCAATTGGATTCAGGTCTGGGGAATGGGCGGGCCAGTCCATAGCATCAATGCCTTCATGTTGCAGGAACTGCTGACACACTCCAGTCACATGAGGTCTAGCATTGTCTTGCATTAGGAGGAACCCAGGGCCAACTGCACCAGCATATGGTCTTACAAGGGGTCTGAGGATCTCATCTCGGTATCTAATGGCAGTCAGGCTACCTCTGGTGAGCACATGGAGGGCTGTGTGGCCCCCTAAAGAAATGCCACCCCACACCATTACTGACCCACTGCCAAACCGATCATGCTGGAGGATGTTGCAGGCAGCAGAACGTTCTCCACGGCGTCTCCAGACCCTGTCACGTCTGTCACATGAGCTCAGTGTGAACCTGCTTTCATCTATGAAGAGCACAGGGCACCAGTGGCGAATTTGCCAATCTTGATGTTCTCTGGCAAATGCCAAATGTCCTGCATGGTGTTGGGCTGTATGCACAACCCCCACCTGTGGACGTCGGGCCCTCATACCACCCTCATGGAGTCTGCTTCTGACTGAGCATGCACATTTGTGGCCCACTGGAGGTCATTTTGCAGGGCTCTGGCAGTGCTCCTCCTGTCCCTCCTTGCACAAAGGCAGACGTAGCGGTTCTGATGCTGGGTTGTTGCCCTCCTATGGCCTCCTCCACGTCTCCTAATGTACTGGCCTGTCTCCTGGTAGCGCCTCCATGCTCTGGACACTACGCTGACACACACAGCAAACCTTCTTGCCACAGCTCGCATTGATGTGCCATCCTGGATGAGCTGCACTACCTGAGCCACTTGTGTGGGTTGTAGACTCCATCTCATGCTACCACTAGAGTGAAAGCACCGCCAGCATTCAAAAGTGACCAAACCATCAGCCAGAAAGCATAGGAACTGAGAAGTGGTCTGTGGTCACCACCTGCAGAACCACTCCTTTACTGGGGATGTCTTGCTAACTGCCTATGCTTGTCTATTCCATTTGCACAACAGCATGTGAAATTGATTGTCAATCAGTGTTGCTACCTAAGTGGACGGTTTGATTTCACAGAAATGTGATTGACTTGGAGTTACATTGTGTTGTTTAAGTGTTCCCTTTACTTTTTTGAGCAGCGTACACACACACACACACACACACACACACACACACGTACGTTACAGTTAGTGACACAGTTACAGTTGCCTTTTATAAGTTTTTGTTTGGAATTTTGCCAAGCACTTGTTTATGCAAATGTGCCTGTGTTACTCATAGCGTTTCCTAAACAACTCAAAAGTTTTGTCATGTACATTTGGATCTCAAGCATAACACCTACTTTTCTGCAAATTGATATTGCCTCCTCTTTGCTGCTATCCTTTTCTTTCCTTAATGGTGTTGCATGCCATCTTCTCTCTCTTTCCATGGACTCACCCTTCTAGCCATATCTCTGCACATATAATTCTAAAACAAGCAATGAACACACATAACTTTAACGACTGATTTCAACACATCTTCAGCTCTCTCTCTGTGCCAGTTGGAGCACATAATGCTCTTATCTCTTCCCCCCCTCCTGCAATCTATATTTTTTTATGATTCTACTTTAGGGCAAGTATATTATAGAACGTATGAGTCAGAATGACCCCGATCATCATGTAGTCCAACCTCAGTTCACCTAGAGCAGAAACCTGCTACTTCAGTCTCTCTAGCAGATAGCCATGCAGGCTCTGCTTAAATACATTATTGAACAGCTCTTACCATTTTTTTCAAGATTTTCATTTCCTTCCTTGCATTTAAACCTATCGTTCCTTTTCCTTCTTCTGGAAGGACTCTGAACAGTTCTGCTCTGTCTTCTACATAAAAGCTCTTCAGTTGCTTGAGGACAGCGATTATGCCCCCCACAGCCTTTTCTTCAGGCTGAACATAACCCAAGGCCTCCAAACATTCCAAGTCATGCTTTGTCCTTCTTCTAAGCTATGTATTTTCTTCATTGTCCTAGTCTGGATGTAACCTCTTAAGGAAGTCTTTCATTAATACATTGAATAACACGTGCCCCAATGGCAGCCCTTTTGTATGCCAGTCAACGCTTCACTCGCCCTGTCTCTTAATCCAAATCAAGATTTCAGCCAAGCTGGATGGCTGACAATTGTAAATAAATGATCAGAATTAACCATGTGCAGCTTGACTTTTGATGCTTTATTATAATTATCAGATTACATATCAACCTCCTGCTGCTTATCTTTCATGATCAAACAGCTGTCCACAGTCTCAGGCAAAGAAACTTGCTCCTTCCAATATGATTAAGCTTGGCAAGCAGGTAGGTGGTTTCTTCCTAATCATTTTTTATTGATTGAGCAGACTGCGGACCGCAGTTTTGATCCTTCTCTTGAGTCTGCAAGGTGTGAGCATCGCTGCTTTCTTTCTATCCAATCCTTAAGCACGTGACACCTTTTTAAATTATTATTATAGGTTGCCGTTTTTATGCCTCTAGGTATATGCATTCCTTTTAGAATATCGTGAAGGTTTTCCTATTAAAATAGGAGATTAGGGATCAATCAGGTTGAATCAAGGAGCTGGTCAAGAAATCCCATTATAATCGAATGAACTAGAGTAGACTACAGTCAAAATGCATAGGTATGCTCTGTGAGATTCAGAAATAATTGGTGCTTTTTATTCATGATAATTTAGGACAAACATTTATCTTGTAGGTAGACAGAGAAAAGGGATATTGTTGACACAGACATGCCTTTGTAAGCAAATTTAATTGTACACCTACTGCTTTCACCTTTCTTCCTCTCATCCTGTATCAGATGATCCCTGTCATCAATACCAGATTCCCTGGAAGGAAAAGGAACAGAGAGCAGGCTGAATGTTTATGGCAAGGTTATCTGGATGGGTGCATGGAAGTGTGGATTTCAAAACAAAGGCCATCAACTGATGAGACAGAGAATTCTCTACTGCCAGATGGCTTGACCAGAGCAATTTCAGCACTGCTACGGTTTCCAGTCTTTGATAGCACTTTAGGAAGACAGGAAGGAAAACTAGATGTGTGTGTTTATGGGCTTTGACAGTTGCAAGATGGAAAGGAAAAGAAGGGTGTGAGAAAGAAGCACACTTATGACTGGCTTCTTACCACTTTCATGTGCCCTTATTTTAAATCATTCCCAAAGCAGCCTTCTGATTATTTCTGAAGGGGACAAGTCTGTTTTATTTCCTCAGACATAAAAATGTAAAATATATTTTTAAATATAGAGTTTCATATTGATTTGCTTTCTGTCTTGTGCTGTGGCACTCATTTGAAATCTAGAAGTAATATAGTCCTTGCTGAAAAAGAGTATAATCCCTGTTTAGGGATGCGCTACCTAAGTATGCTTCAAACGTACATCTTCTTGTGAATTGAGAAGCTTCTTTTGCCTAAAGATAAGAAATCAAAACACTTGCTTCATTATCAAGTTGCTGGAAGTTCCATCTTCTTGGCAGTACCTGGAATGAGGCTGAAAGGGGTGGAATTTCAATACAAAACAACGATTTCTACAGACAATATCTTCTCTGAAGCAAGGATTAAGGTGCATCCTGTTGGAAGCCTAGCCTGTGATGGCACATTCAAATGTGCAAATTGCTCCATTTATTTATTTAAATCTACACTTATTTATTACTTTTTAAGTTCTTTCAGCTACAAAGGAAGGTTCAACAACAGATTCCAGTGATAAAATTACACACCATCATGAAAAGGTGACCAAACACAAGGATTTAAAAAGGAAAGGAACAAAACAGCTTCTCTACCAACTAAAAATAAATAAAAATGGTGCGGTCTACTCTACTAATTAAGATAAAGCTGGTTGTTGACAACTTTTCCTGATGTTTCAGTGACTTAGCAATGAACAGCTTCTAAGGATTAAGACATTACTTTATAGCTGCGATCAAATCATCCATGAACTTACAGACCCCGCCATAAGTGGAGAACGTGTACGTAAAAGACTGAAATCTCTTCTCCCACACTAGTGCTTATTAACCATAGACCTTGCTGCGCTACTCACATTCTGGCATTGTTGTAGAATGACATTTTAGATTATATAAATATGCTGCCTAGGCTCTTGTACAAAGCCATGAATAAAGGAAGGGCAACATGTAGTCGATGTGTAGGCAAAGACTGCAGTTACAAGATCCCCTCACATAACCTTGAGGAAGAAAGTTGAGATGTTTGCTATGAGTCTAGAATTCTCTATATGTACGTGAGATCAAGGCATGTCATTGTATTTTGAGAATATTTGCTGAGTTAGAATGTATTCCACGAACAAAGAAACCAGTAGCAGGAATTCTCTATCCAGCATATTTAAAATCTACTATTTATTTATTTATTTATATTTGTCAATTGCTTACAAGATAATAGGTATAAGTAAAAACATAGTTATGAATACATGGATACATATAAGAAAAATAAAAAATATATTAAAAATATAAAAGAAACAATATGGCTGGGATGGTAGGCACGTTGGTGCGCTTATGCATGCCCCCTACAGACCTCTTAGGAAATGGGTGAGGTCAATAGTAGACAGTCTAAGGCTAAAGTTTTTGGGGTTTGCGGAAGAAACCACAGAGTCAGGTAGAGTATTCCAAACATTGACCACTCTGTTGCTGAAGTCGTATTTCCTGCTATCAAGTTTGGTGCGATTAACCTTGAGTTCGTATCTATTGTGTGCTCTTGTGTTGTTATGGTTGAAGCTGAAGTATTCATTGACAGGTAAGTCATTGCAATGTATGATTTTACTTAGACCGAATATGGCATAATTCAAGGTTTTCTAGGTCTAGAATTTCAAGTCTGGGGGCATAAGGTATTCTACAATGGGTAGAGGAGTGGAGAACTCTTCTTGTGAAATATTTCTGGACTTTCTCAACTGTGCTAATATCAGATATGTAATGTGGGTTCCAGACTGATGAGCTGTATTCGAGTATTGGTCTAGCAAATGTTTTGTATGCTCTAGTTAGTAGTGTAATATTACCAGAGAAAAAGCTACGTAAGATTAGGTTAACAACTCTGAACGCCTTTTTGGCTATGTAGTTACAGTGGGCTCTAGCACTTAGGTCATTTGCGATGAGTACTCCAAGATCCTTGACAGAGTTTGGATCATCAACAAGGTCTTGACTATTCAACTTGTATTATATTTTCTGGGTTTTTTGGCCAATATGTAGGTCAGAGCATTTATTTGTTGAGATTTGAAGTTGCCATTTGTTTGACCATTCTGATACATAGTCAAGGTCTTTTTGAAGGGTAGCAGTATTTTCTGTGGTATTGAATAGCTTTACATCATCGGTGAAAAGAACGCAGTTGCTCTTGATATGATCACAGAGGTCATTTACGTAGAGTATGAAAAGAGTTGGTCCTAGAACACTGCCTTGGGGGACACCACTGTTGACTATCTAGCATCTTCAGTTAAAAAGCTGAAAAATAGAAAGGTTAGAGGTTTGCCACTGGAGTCATCAAAGGCGATGGGGAGAGGGTGTGTGTATGTGTGACAAAATGTGCATTGTAACATAAACAGTCTCTTTCATGTACATGTATGCAAGGGACATATAGTAAATACTTACATGTCTTCTTTACCTATCATACTAACTATATGATTTAAATAAAAGTTATAACATAATACATGTGTTCAGGACTGCTCGGGGTGCAAGAAATATTTCCTCAAAAAAATCATTTTACCAGTTGTGCCTATTTTGTCATCTCATTCATAGAATAAGATTTAAATCAGAAAAAGTTATTTTACCTTTTTTTTTCAAAATTACCTCAGAAGGATTCCTTAATGGTCCACCTGAGAAAGGGGTTTTAAGCTACTTTGCAAAACATTTTAATTCAAAATATACTGTTAAATGATAACATGTTAAGTCCACATATCACAAATTAAAACTGTCATTGTTTTTAAACATACCAGGCCACTGGGCACCCAGGAAATTTGAGAGTCTCAGCTAAATAAGTAAGCAAACAACTATGTCAAATTTTATTGATTTGGATCTATGGATAGAGCTCCAATAAATCAACAGGGATTTATGAGTCCCGATTGTTTAACAATCGCAAAAGGAATGGAACTGTACTTTACGATCACCTTGAAAAGTGTGTTCAAAAGGGGCAGCTAAAAACAGCAGTAAGGGAAGTAAAGTCCAGTTCACTCAAAACTATATTAGTTACATTACAAGCTCAATCCTCTTAACTGTCATTTTTCTAAAGATACACATGGGACCTTGGTGGGATCCAGAGTTATTTTTGAGACAGAAAAAGGCAGATATTTTGTTTTGCAATATGCAGAATTCTCTTTTTTAATTAAAAGAATGATTTCAAAGAAGGAGGGGAGGGGGAAGGAAAGGAAAAGATAAGCTCTCATCAACTGGGACATAGAGTTTGATGGCTAGCAGGGGGAGGATGTTGAGGGTATCCATAGTCCTGACATTGTATATTCATGCTTACAGGACTTTAGAAACTGGACAAGCACAAGTTTAAGATAAATCCCATTAAAAATTTGCTAAATAGAGCTGCTTTATTGCTTGCTATACTTTGTAGGCAGGGTATCAGATAAATGGCTTGGCATTGATCCAGTGGTTTAAATACATCTTAAACTTTAATGCTTTCAGCAGGAGGAAGATTCTACAAAATAGTTTATAGAAATAGCAAGTTTTTGCTATCTATACCTCAGTGCTATAAGAGGCTTTGCTTCAGACAAAGAGCTTGTCATTTGCTGTACCCTAGTTGCAAATAGAGACGATGTGGCTTCTCTCTGCTTGTGACAGAACATGAATAAATGATTCACAAATTCATTCACCAGGCTTCCAACCTGAAGAACTCGAGAAAACAAAGATTAGCTGTCTCAGATGGCCCATTCAAGTGTGCCATTCGTGTGTGCCTAGAAACAATGTCAGCTCCTTTGCTCTCATTGTTTTTTTGTTTTTTGTTTTAAATTCTCTGCTGCTGCTGGCGCTGCTGCTTCACGTTTTAGGGAGTGAAGTAAAACTGGAGGGGAAATCTTAACTATTGTTATGAGAGAGACGGGGAAAATGTGCAGGCCTCAAAACCATCTTTGCACAGATGACCTTTAACTGATAATCATCTGGAGGGGAAACACTGAGGGTTGTGCAAAAGGCCAGGTCCTCCTATGATCTCAGTGACATGATTGGCTTTCTTTGGAACCAGAGAATCCTAAGCTTCTTTTTAAGCCCGGTCTCAAAGTCAGTCATTTGGGGTCTTAAAACAGATGGATGAAGAATACATTGTAGTCTGATTGCTACTTTTAGTTATAGTTTATTTTCCTCATCTCTGAGGATCATATTGTTCATTTCACTTTTCCTCTGAAGAAGTAGAACTTACATGGTTCTACAGCCTCCTCTCTTCCCAGTATAATTCCTATTTATTCAGCATGGGTGACCTTGGACTAGTTTTTCTCTCTCTCAGTCCAATCCACCTCACACGGTTGTTAATTGTGGGGAAATCAGGAGGAGGAAGTAGCATTAGGTATGTTCACCACCTTGTTATTTATAAAAATGAAAGTAGGATAAAAATATTTAAAACACTCTTATGAAGATTATTATCCACACTTTCATTGTTGTCAATATAATTTGTGCTTTTCCATCTACTTTAATAAGATGATGATGTATATTAATAAATTCATGTGGGATTTCAAACAAAGTATTAGATGCAAGAAAACCCATTGATGCGAAGTTCTTGTTCCTTTATAGAACTATTTTAGCCTCACTTATGAGGCTATGAAAAGGAAATCCAATCATACCTACAATTTTGGTGTGGGATTGTATTGGTGGAACAAGTGGTGCATTGGCCTAGAGGTGGAGCTCTCACCTCACAATCAGGAGGCTGTGAGTTCGATCCTAGGTAGCAGCAGATATTTCCCTCTATGGGCACAATGAGTAATTATCTGCTGCGAACTCTGCATTGGCGACAGGAAAGGCATCCAGCCAGTAAACACTCTGCTCCATTCAATTGCCCCGACTCCATCCCGATATAAGTGATTATGGGGTCATTGAAAGACCAAAAACATTGTGTTGGTGAAAGGACAAATGGACAAAACATCATAAGGAGGAGCCCAATAAAGAAAAAGTAATTAATTGACACTGCTAAACTATTTCTACTCTCACCAACTCTCATGTAAAGGTATCTCTGATGAATTCTGATCTATCCAGTGTACTTATAAATAGTGCATATGTAAAAGAAGAATGTTGGATATCTGTTAATTTTGGTTCTACTTGACTGTAGGCTAGTGATTAAGGTTTTATGACAATCCCTTTTTCTTTCACCCAATGCTGGCTAATCTCCAACATAAGCCTGATTAATAATTGCATAGTTCCTAGAATCAAAGCCACAGATATTTTAGAATTGGTTTATTGTAAAACACTATGTAAATTATGCAAAACGTTTTGGGAAGTATGCCAAATATTTAAGCTAATGTATTTGACAAAGTTGGCATTGGTCCACACACACAAAAATGTAAGCTATAATAAATTCTAGACAATGTGGGAACCATTGGGTCATTGTTTTAGGGATATGTCCTTATCTAAACTGATGGGTTAAAAAAGCAATGGGACTGCGAGCAACTTTCAACTTCCTGTCAGCTTCCCCATTGATTTTTCTTGTGGGAAGCTGGCAAGAGAGTCTTGGAAATGATGATTAGGTGATTGTGGTTGACCGCAGTGGTGCAGCAGTACTGACGCAGCCACAAAATAAGCCAAATTTCAACTTCATAGGTGAAATGGATCTTGGAGTTTGAATGCATTTTTTAAAACTTATCCCATCTCAGGTCTGTTGATTCAAAAAAAAAAACGTTGCTGTATGTTTTGCCCAGTTGAAGGTTACAAACAAACAGGAGAGTTTTAGTAATATGCGTGTGAGTTAGCCTCTTGGCTCTTAAATCTGCCTGTCCAATTTTTAGTTTTGCATGGTTTGACTAGCTAGCCACGAGTAGAACTGTTATAAATGAAGAAGATGGACTATGCGTTTTTCTTGCATTTGTCTCTTTTTCCTGGAGAACTTATACTTCTCTTCCTCACATGGCTTTCCAGCAGAGCAGCAAAGGTAGTAGTTGTGAAAAGTATGCATTCATCCAGCCTAAGGTGTAGAATTAGAGGAGCACAGAGCACAGATCATAGGTAAATTATTTTGGGCAACAGCTGACTTGGGACAAAACCTTTAAAAGTAAGAATGTGTTCTTATTTTTGAAAAGGAAAGGAAAACTTAACTTATATCTGAAGATACACCCTATGGGCTGAATTACATTTTTGTAGAGTACTTTTAATGTACATTTTTTTTTATTTTGTAATTCCAGCCCATTACATTTCCCCTTCACCTCAATTACCACTAACAAGGCCCATAGCACTCTCATTCTGCTTCATGTATTCCGAAGCATTTATCACATCTTCTTCAGACTGTTTCCTCTTAGCTTTAGTTGGATTTCAACAACCCAATTCTTAAAAAAAAAAATTAAAAGTTCCATGAGCTAAATTATTCATTTTATTTGTTCATGAATGCAGTTGTTGGGGTAGTTCCTGTACAAAACCTTTTTTGGAATATTGTATAAAAGTATTATCGTACTGTAGACAGTAGCACATGACCAAGTAGATATTTTCTCTCCCCGTCCCATGCACCGATATGTGGCTTTTCTGCACTCTAATTCCTTGATTGTCCTGAGTCAGCGGTCCCACCTGTCCAGAAATAATAATCAAACAACACTCTTCTTCCCATTTCATCTCAGGTGATCTTTGCATCTTTTGAAATATTTTAAAACAAACATTTATTTTCTTGGTAAAGAATCCCTAGAGCCACTGAAATGATTCTCAACGTTCTGAAAGCTTTTTGAAATCTGCTAAAGGAAAGTAATCAGCCAATCAAAGGTCTCTACGATCAGATGGAGAATAAACTTTAGGGTTCTTGGTGCTCCCTGAGGTTGGATAGTTCACTTGCAGATGTTTCATCACCAAACAAGGTAACATCATCAGTGCTAATAGGGAGTGGGGTTGCTCTCATTTTACATTAGTGGCTTGCCTTGTTGGTGGAAGCAATATTGGTGGCTTTTTGATTAGGCTGCTGTTTACTGTTGGCTCGTTACTCAAAGAACCACAAAGATCATTCTCACCAACAATGACAGGACAAGCCAGCAGAATATAAAATGAGTACATACTCCACTCTCTTCTAGTACTGATGTTACCTAGTTTGGTACCGAAATGTCTGCAATAAAACTATCAAGCTCAGAGAGCTCTAAGACCCAAGAGGTCAATGTTCTCTTCTATTGGAGAATAAATTGTAAGGAGGTTCTTATATATATATATATACATATATAAAAGCCCAGAGTGTTCATTTGACGAGAAAGGCTGGGATTTCATCAAGCAGGCAAACAAATGAATAAAAATATACTGTTTTTTTTTAAACACAACGTACAGTTTGGAGAGAACTTTTAAAAAAAAACCTTTAAAGAGAAAAGGTATAGGCAAAGTTATTCTTTACAACAAGGTTTTATTTTCTTTGACCAAAAATAAAAACAAACAAAAACAAAAAACCAAAATAACAGAAAAGAAACCATTAAAAGTTATACAGATCTGTAATTTTCTTTTCTTTCTTTGTGGGTTTTTTTTTTTGGACCCAAACAAGCATTTATGTTACAATATATCTCCCATGTCAACTTGTAATGCTGAAAGCATCATCATCTGGCTTTGGATGTGGTGCTCTGCTACCACTGCAGAGAACCGATGCCCTTGCTGCTTCTACTATGAAGTGAGGACCCACAGGAGTAAACCACACGAAGAGATACTTGGCTTAACATGTGCCAACTCAGCATCAATGAAAGAGAATCTGCTGGAGCCTCCATTTGGGTTTTGCTGGCCCCGGTACCAAATTAAGATAAAATGGCTTTAGGAGCTTACTTGAGGCTTGATATGAATGGCTATTTTGGGCTTCTACATCTGTTTTCATTGACTTCTGCCCATGGATATCAATTGGAGACATTTTAGCTCCCCTCTGCATTTGGACTCCATTGAATTGGGTTTGTCTCCAAATTTATCCAGAAGGACCCTTCTTTTGCATTACACGGAGCTTAATCAAATTGCCTTCTGTTTGTCCTTTGGAAATACTTCCCTTCCTGTTTGTGCATCTGTTATGTTATTGAGTGACATAGGGTGAAAGCTTCAACCAGGTTTTAAAAGAAGTCCTCTCATTTTCAAAATGCCTTTTTGGAGCACAGTAATTCTTGAGCGGAGAGGCTAACAACAGCAAATAATTTCAAAGTCTTGTTTATGCGAGAAATACATGTGGTATTTAGCCAAATACATGAAACAAAACTTAAATGTACTCTGAAACCGCAACCGCAACTCAGCCTTTATCCTTACGATTATTTCTTAATATCCAGCCCCAGTTCAACTCTACTAAACGCTGTTGCAGGTTGGGTTACATATTTGTATCTCACTATTTACCCCCAGACTATAAATACTGCAAAAAAAAATCTCATCAAAACGGATCATTGAGAGGAAGCTAAATTTAATTGATGTAATTTGCATTTTTATGTCAATTTATATCATTTGCATAAGTATAGCTTTTATAATTGTCATTTACATAAATTTGCATCATTTGAGTAATTTCATAATTACCTCAAATATATAAATTGACGTAAGTGATATAAATTACATCTGCTGGTGGATAAGTTTGGAAATGAATGTTTTTGACCATTGACTAAAATTTTATCCACTACATCCTAATGAGGGTTTGTGTTTTATTATTAATCAAATGGGAAGGGAACTCAGATACAGTCCTGTCACCTACCAACAAAAACCCCAACTTTACAATAAGTCGTTTTGTTATGTTAGAGATCACTCGGCAGTCTGATGCAGAAACCTGTACTTAGGGTTGTTGACATATACAGCTTGCCACTAATCTGCTGTTTTCCAGTTGTTAACTGTACTAAATTTGCAAGAGGTAGTATATCTGTAAGATATATCTATTAAAAAGTTTACTATGAACATCTATAGCTTGTTAATTCAAAGCCAAAATTGTTTTTTTTCCAAATTAGAAACACCCTTTTTTAAAAAAAAATAGTCAACTAATTGCACTTACACACTTCTGAAAGTCAGTAGCTAAACTTAGTCCACTTGGATGTATGACCAGCCTTTTCCTGGATTGAGTCCATTCAGTTTTTATTAAAAATGGAAATATAAGACTTTCCCTCCTTCTATATAGCATTCTTCATAGATTGTCTCCATGATGCTATTTGCCTGGCTGATATTCTGCAGGTAGAGATGCTGACTCTTTCCCTTCCAAATAATCATGCTGGAATTGTAGGAGGTGAACTGGGAGTATAAGGGGAAAGACGTTAATGCAGTTAGTGGTGCTCACACAAGGGCTTGGTCAAAATACGATGGCAGGGCAAGAAGATTATTCCACATCCCAAATTTTTAAGTGGAATGAAAATATATAGGAATACTACTTTTATCCAACGATGTTGATATCCATAAATCTCCCAATTACCCTGAACTGTATTAATGTCTATTAATAGGTAGCTAGTACAACATTGGAGGGAAAAACTGGAAGAAGAAAAAGGCAAGAATAGATCTCTAAATATATTAGTATTTCAGAAAATGTTACATTTTTTAATAGATGCCTGCCTTCTTCCAAAACTGGAGAGAGCCAAAAACTCATTCTGCCTTGACTTGTTGGCTGTAAAGAGAAATCCATCTTGTTAAGAGACTGTCTGAAAAGGAAGCAAGCCATAGAGAGCTCTGAGCACATTATGGGTAAGATCTCAAATCTGCCACCATGTGCATATTAAATACAGTATTTGGTTTGTTCTTCTGGCTGGATTCTCCTGCATTAGTACCCAAGCTGCTCTTATGCCTGCAATTCCTGGTGTTGCTCCATAATCTCATCTAGGGAGATAAGCTGCATCCCCAGTGATGAAGTTGGATGCTTCCTGAGGCATCCAACCTCATTAATTTGCCAGGCAAATTAATTCTGAGTCCTGGGCGTATGCCCTTAGAAACACCAGGTGTCTTTTTCTTGATTAAAACTAACAAAGTAAAGCTATTTCCTTACTCCAATATTCATTAAACCGGAATCATGCTACACTTTCCACAAATTTATTTGATTTAGCTACCTTTGTTTCTGAAGTTTAGGAGCAGTTAAAGCCTTCATAGAAAACTTTCAGTGATGGACTTAAGAGGGTTTCTCCCCGCATCCCACAAAGACAGACAAATTCTAAAAAGGCTTACATAAGCTTCATAGAACACTTGTCTGTATCCATAATAATAAAAAAAGTCAGTGAGGCAACTTTAAAAGAAGCAGGAAATAAGACTGTTTCCTCCACCATTCTCCTTCCCACTCTAATATGCACAAAATATTTTTTTCCTACAGATTAGCTCTATTATGTATGGAAAATCTAACATATCAGAAATTGTCCCACATTGAGACTTAAATGCCAATCCTATTTACAAGGTAGGTCAGGCAGGAAAGAGGATCTTCTCAGGTTTTTAATGCGAAGAGCTGCATCTCTGCGAAAGATGCAAGAAAGAATTTGCCAATGCACTTGCTTAAAGTGCAGCGCAAAGTTCTAGGAGGAAGATCAAGAATGTCTCCCTTTCTTTCTTTTAGCCCAGCTGACCAGGTTTATAAAGTGTTGAGGGTAAAGAGAACAAAATTTTGTTCTTGGAGAGCAACATTACTATAATAGTGCCTCTTTGTTACTTAATGCTGATCTCTTTTAGAATATTAATACGAAAATAAACCTTTCAGAACTAAAGCACCTTCAGCAGGCGACTTGAAATGTTGAAGAGATTGTCATTATTTCGTGGATTGGAGATGGCATCAGAGAAGCACTTTTCAAGCTACTTTTCAGGTTCTTTGATCAGCTTTCTAAATTTTCATACTGCCTCAAAAAACCTTATTTGACAAAAGTAATAATGGAATGAAATGGTGATTATGGCATAAATAGAACTATTGGAATGCAAAACATTGTGTGACCACTACAGGGCAGCAAGCTATCTATTTGCTGCCATCTAGAAATCATTTGTATTTTTGCAACCCAGATACGATGGTCCAAGTTTTAAAATAGGAATATTATATCAGTGTTAACATTTGTCTGCCCATGTGCTTTATGAAGTAATAATAAAATATAAAATAGAGGTAGAAATATTTTGTGAAATGATTTTGAAAATCTGGTATGGTAATTATATATATATATATATATATTTGGTATAGAACTTCTGCTGGCTCTTGTAGCTTTCCAAGAAGATGGGCTAAGATTGTGCAAATTTAACAAAAATATCTTCTAATCCTGTCATGCTGTTTATAGCATGTAGTATAAACTATTGTTAATTTTGGTAGGAAAAAAGCTAAATATACTTTGTACTCCATCTTGTAAATCATGTTCATATTTCAGATATAAAACAGACATGGATTTAATTCTATCAAAGAAAATGTCTAAGATCAACTCACACAGTGACAAAACTGAGCCAATTTGGTTTTATTAACCTCTGAGGAATCCTGGGATATTATATTATCTGGTTACAGGAATTTAGACAAGATCCCTGGAACCTTCTATAGAAATTTAATAACAAAACTAATTTTAAGCAGCACAAGTTTTCCCCATTTGAAGTCAGGGCTGGGAATACCCATGAACATGAGAAAAAGAATAATGCAGATCATCCACATGACTTGGCAACAGAAATGTGGGTCCTTTCCACTCACAGGCAATGACTGTGGATGATGTCCCCCTGCAGTTCAATGCCAAACATACATCCTAGCCTGATGAGACAGTTGTTGATACAAAGCTACAAAAGGGAGGAAGCAGAATGTAGGCTAACTAGGCTAAAGATAGGCTAAGGAGAAGAATTCCCTGATCTTAATAGTGGAGGGGAAAAAATGTATGCTAGTTTAGTCAGCGCTACAAACCAAATAAGAATTCTGTACTTTTTGCCAAATCTGTCTATGCCTTTCTATAAGCTAGAATGTTCCAGATTCAGCTTGAAAAATGCACCATTGATCCATATTAAGTTTAAAGAGACAGGATATGCTTAAAAACTGGAAGGTCTCAGGTTCCATCCCTGGTAACTCTAGGCAGAATTGGTCAAAGGCCCCACTTGGGAAACCTGGATAGGTTTTACTAGTCAATTCAGAATCAACAGCTTTGCCAATGCATGAAAATGTATAAGAAGCTCTTATGCTCCCTCCCCCCAAAGCAACATCTGAAAAGCACAAACAATACCTATAGCTTCAGCATTTTCTTTTCAAGTGTTATCGGCAAGGAAAGCAAATAAACCTAAATACTCAAAATGAACCTAAACATCTGACTGCTATGAGTAAGCACCAGCAATGCACTAGCAGAGTCATGCCATTATTTCATGCCATACCAGGGCCTTCTGCAGGGGGTAAACAAAAAAAGAAACATGGCATCCACAAGGAGATCGATTCTCTGCCTGTTTTTTAATGTATCATATCCTGCAGACAACCTGGTGCCACACTGTTAGTTGGGTTCACTGTCCATTACTGTTTCTTGGGGACTGCTCTCTAAAAGTGCTTCTTTCTCACTGTTCTTCTCTGGAACTGAATAATGATTGCTAGAGACAGAGGTTAGCAGATTAACTACATTGCAACTCAACAATGAAGAGGAGGCATGGTGGAGAATAAAATCTAGGATAGCAGAAAAGTATTAGGTATCCTGATTGGAGGATGTGTTAAATGAAAAAAATCTCTACGAAAAAAAGAAATTAGCACAAAAGTGCTAAAAAAAGAAAGAAAATTCCCATCAGAAACTCCCAGACATATTTTTAAACTGAAAAACCAAATCAGATTTAATAACTCCAGAAGTTGTGAGTGCTCCAACACTGGAGGTGTTTAAGAAGAGAGTGGAAACCATTTGTCTGAAATGGTAGAAGTTCCCCCCCCCTCTCTCTGTGTGTATGTGTGTGTGTGTGTACTAGAAGATCTCCAAGGCTCCTTCCAAATATGTTATTCTGTTAACTGGGCTGAGGGCAATTGTTGGATCAGGAGGCTGTTATCCTGCTCTGAAAAAAGGACAATGGTATTGTTTTGCTTCTTCTTAAGGAGAATAATGCTCAGGTTCTTTAGGGAGCTTGGCTTGCTGCTATTGGAGTCAAATGGCCCTTTGGGTAAACAATTAAAATACCAGTTATTTTCAGTTATCTAAAAAGGATGAGACCTGATGTCTTAATGGACTTCCTGCCTTCCATGCTCAGGATAGAAAATTCCTGCTGAAATAAACAAGAGGGTGATCAAAGAAAAGATGAGTGGATGAAATCACCTCTACCCTGGGTGTCTTCTTTTGTGGATGGAAAAGTTACCATCATTAACTACTGAGTTTGCTGGACTTCCCATACAAATTAGTTGGGATGTTTTTGACTACAATTCTCACTACTCTTTTTTATTTTTTACTGGGGATGTTATAGAGTGGAACAAAGTTCTATCCCAGAAAATCTGGTGGGCCTCAAGATTAAAAAAAAAGAAGTAAAAACTTACCCACCAGATCCTTTTCCTAAGCGAACTCAACTGCTCTGAAACACAAATGTTCAGTGTTGGCCTACTCCCTTCTCATCCTACCAAATTAAAAATAATTTTAAAGCTCATTTAAGAAGAAAAATCAGCACCAGTGTTCTCCCTTACTACTAGGCTGGGAGATGCCAGCAACATACAACATTCTTTCGGGGAGGAAGTCTCAGGTAAGTATTTGGAAAATTTGAGTAAAAATACTTCCTATCTCTTATGTCAGACAACATACAGCCTTAGTGCTGGCCTTTTACCAATGTATTAAAATAAATCTCTACATATACACACTTTCCATCCTTTCTAAACTCAGAATATATGCCCAAGAATGATGGGTTAAGTACATTTAGTGTCACAACAATTATCTCCTTTACCACATTGATAGTGGTGATTTATGCATCAGGTTGGTTTTATTGAACCAAATGTTTTTTTCTCACACTTGCCCAGGCTACCCTCCCTTCCTTTCACCCTATTCTCTTTTTAAAAGTGTGTCCTAAGATGAGAAGTTTGTTTTGTTTTTGAAAAATGGGCTAACTTGTCTAGAGGACTGAAAAAGGACCTTGTCCTGAAGCAGCTCTGCATAGGATCCAGCAATGAATTCACTGGTCTTACTGGTCAACCTATAGGATGGATCTCCAAAAGAGATAAGGCCTTTCTCAAGCCCTGAATCTCTCACATGATCCCACCCGCAACCACCGTCTTGAAATCCTTCTTTCTGGGGGGATGAAAATGATGCTTTAAAAACCCTTAGTCTTTAGCTTATTTCTTGCTCTGCTTTCCCAGTAAATTCTACCCTCCTTACTCTTGGCTTTGGGAGACACCGTGTCAAGTGGCTTTGTGATGAAGGCTGCTGTTGCCCTGTTTCACTGTCATTTAACAAACCGGTGCACCTTTTCTGTGCAAAAGAAAAAGAAGGGAGACAAAGAAATTGTGAATTGACTTTGTTTTGCATGAAGGCTCTGGGTTGTTTTTTCCTCCTGCATTTGATTTCCATTTCATTTCATTTCAAATGTGGCAATCAGCATGCATCAAAGGGGACAGGGGAGAGGAAGTAGCTTCTAGCATTTGTCATCTTCTTCCGTATCACTTAGTACTTCGATGCCAGCCCCATAAATCATGCTTTGTGATGCTCCTCTTCTCCTCCTCCGATAATGCCCATTGGGCATCTGCCAACCATGCCTAGAGCGAGGGCCTGATGCAATTGTGTTGGAGCGGCCAAGGCTGGTGGCCACAGCAGCCTCAAAAGTGAGTGTCTCCTCCTCGCCACAGTCTGAAGCGTGGGAGTCATCCTGGAGCATCAGGTAAGGCTCTGAGATGTAGCGCTGGGGAGTGGAGAGAAGGCTCTGCTTTCCCTGGAGGGAGCTGGAAGACTCAGTCAAGCAGGTATCGTTTGTCTCCAGAGTCCCAGAAAGCAGAGGGGAGCCCCCCTCACTGTCGTCAGGTGGTGGGGAGGTGTCGCCACAGTGCTGCATCATAGCAGCGTAGGAGATGAGAGGTCGCGGCTTTGGTGGCACTGGAGGGAGTTGACGGTGGCTTCGCCTTGGCGTGCTGGTGTCAGACAGAGAAGGGATGGAGCTCTCGCTCAAGGAGCCTGTGCCCTGCAAGAAAGGGAAAAGCCAGATACAAAGTTCTGGGGTGTTCAGCGGACGCCAGGCCCTGCCTCAACGAAAGGGTCTGCTGGGAGAGGCAAGAAGGACAGAGAACACTTTTGTCTCTTGTTGACCAATCTCTCCTGAACTGAAGAAACCGGCACTATGTATTATAATTTAAAGCCCATCCACCCCATCCACTTATGAGTCAAGTTGGCATTTGGAGAAAAAAATAGAAAAGGCACAATTTAAAATAATGCTAAAGATTAATATAAAGGTAGAGGCTTCCCCTGTCCAGTCATGTCTGACTATAGGGGGTGATGCTCCTCTTGTTTCTTAGCTGAGGGAGCCAGCGTTGTCCAAAGACATTTCCATGATCATGTGGCCAGCATGACTATATGTTGAAGTGTACAGAATGCTGTTACCTTCCCACTGAAGTGGTGCCTATTTATCTGCATGTATTTGCATGCTTTCAAACTGCTAGGTTTGCAGGAGCTGGAGCATGTAACAGGAGCTCACTCCATCGCATGGCACTTGGGTCTCGAACATGGGCTGTTGGCTTTCCAGCTGACAAATTCAGCATCTTTAACTGCTGACCCATTGTGCCCCCATATAATCGTCACAAATTTCTATCATTCTGGATATTTTTGCTGACTTCCTCCAGATATCAATTTTTCAGTATTGTTGTAATGTTTTAAGGGCCTGAACACTGAAATTCAAGGGCAAAAGTTTGGTGCTACAATTTAGAGAGCCAGTGGAGATTTCCACAGCAAGTAAGAAAATGTACTTTCACCATAACAGAAATCTGTGGGCTCTCTGAGGTTCTCTCTGAGCTTCAGTGCTACCTGCAGAGTCACTTTGCAGGATGCACCAACACATTATAGAGACCCTCATAGTATCTGCAGGTTACTCACCCTAGGCAAAACAATCCATAACAGAGACACTCTTTGTAACTGTGAGCCAAAGGATGGATCCTTGTTTGCTCTCCATGTCTTTCTAATATGCTTCCGGCTTGCTCTAGCCTTTTATACATGAATATCTTCAATTTAATTTTCGACAGGATTTCATCTCATATTAAGTCAATGAAAACCAATTTGCCTGTCAAAAGCTACTTTTTGCATTTCACATTCCCCTCTAACCAGGCCATGCAAAGCAGAGTGGAAGCTTCCATTTACTGTATATTTAACACACAATGCAAGATATTAAATCAAAACAGAAGAACCTTTTTTAAAAATTGTACATTGTAACTGGTCATAATTATAGTTTGAAGTCTGTTCCAATGAACCATAACTAAAGCCAACTTTCATTTATCTGGTATTAAACATTGCAGCTAGTCAAAAATGGAAGCAAGCATTTCTGAAAGGCTCCTTGTAGGATATTAGAAGAGGATAGCAGTTGCTCCAAACATTTCACCAATATTTCCAGATATTTCTCTTGATCTTTGCAGTTTTACACCCACCTGTCTGTTGGGAGTTTGTGACCTGCCTTCACTGGGAGACCTGGAATGATGTCGCTCTGGAGAATCAATATCTGCTTGTGGACTCCTTTCCTCTGAGTTGCAACGAGAAATATCTGGAGAGAGTAGATGCCTTCGCTCCTTGGATCGGCCTCGTTCTCTGCCTCCTGACCGATGTGTATCAGATCGATGGCCTATTTATTTAAAAAAATGGCAGGATTACAGGAAAATTTCACACTTGGGATCTTTTGAGCAGTGTGAATGCCTTCTATACCATGTATAATGTTTGATATGAGAAATATTTTTCTCTTCCTTAACCTATCCATCAAGTCAAAAGCTATCACGAACATTTTATTTTTCTCTTTATATGACCTTTCAACTGCTTTACCATTTATATGACCTTTTCACTGCTATTGAAGCCATTATTTTACTGTACAATATTTATGACTTAAAAAGTATATACAACAACCTAAAGCATTCTCCTTTTGCATTTCCTTTTTGACTGCACAAGTCAAAAAGAGGGCTGTGAAAATATTTACAGACCCCTCACATCCTGGACATAAACTGTTTCAACTCCTTCCCTCAAAATGACGCTATAGAGCACTGCACACCAGAACAACTAGACACAAGGACAGTTTTTCCCCGAAAGCCATCACTCTGCTAAACAAATAATTCCCTCAACACTGTTCAACTATTTACAAAATGTACACTACTATTACTGTTAATCTTCTCACCACTCCTGATTACCCATCCCCTCCCACTTGATTGTTTCCTAGTATGATTTGATTGTTGATTGTACCCTATGACTATCATTAAGTGTTGTACGTTAAGATTCTTGATTCTTAACGAATGTACCTTTTCTTTATGTATAGAGTATTTACACCAAGACAAATTCCTTGTGTGTCCAATCACACTTGGCCAATAAAGTACTCTATTCTATTGTTTTGCATCATCTTACTGCCATTGTTCCTATAGTATAATAACCCCGTTGTTTGTCATGGGTCTTCTGTTGCTTTTTTATTCTAAGTAGCCAGTATGGTATATGTTATGTCTGTGGAACTGGTTGGGGTCCACAACCAGGTCCGCTGTTTGAGCGGGAGCACCAGCAGCTCCCATTGGTTGGCTCCGTTTGACAGCCGGCTATATAAGCCGGCTGTCGAGCAGAGCCAGCCGTTGTCGCCCGCTGGTCTGCAAGTTAGCAAGCAGACGCGACAACCCTTTATTCTTTGCAATAAAGCCTGTTAGTTGTACACTCTGGTCTCATGCCTCTTCCTTACCATCACTCTACAACACTGGCGACGAAGGTGGGATGGTCGAAGGCTAACCAGACGCGTTTATTCAAAGAGCTGTAAGTCACGGAGAGTGAAGCCACGGGCGCTGTAGCCGCAGCCGCCCCACGCTCGCAAAGAGCGCGAAATTCAAACTGATATTGTTTGAGCTGATTCGCTGAAACGAGCCACAGGCGCCGCAGCCGAGGCCGCCCACGCTCACCAAGAGCGCGATTTTCAAAAAGAGCTACGCAGCCCAGAGAGACAGCCGCAGCCGCGTTCTTTTAAGAGCACAAATTCAAATAGCGATTGAAGAAGACGAACCTGTTCTTTTCTCCACGATGAGTACTAATTCAGCATTCCCTCCATTCAAACCAAACAAGGAAACATGGGACTCCTACAAAAATCGATTCAGCCATTTTCTTGACGCCATCGGTTTAGCCGACGCTGCAGAGCATAGGAAGAAGTCCTATTTCCTGAGTTACTGCGGAGCCGCCGTCTTCGACACCGCTACGGCGTTAGTCGCACCCCGCGCCATCAGAAGCGTCCCATGGGACGAGCTACAGGAAATACTTTCAAATCATTATTCGCCCAAACCGTCCCAAATAGCCAGAAGGTATGCCTTCAGGGTCAGGAAACAGGCAGAGGGGGAGTCGATCAACGAATACATGGCCGCCCTGAGAACAGCCGCTTTACAGTGCGGATTCAAAGAATATTTGGAAGACATGCTGTTGGACCAGATCGTCTGTGGGGTGAGAGACCTGAGACTCCAGAGGCGTTTACTGGCAAAAAAGGACTTGACTCTAGCCTTAGCCATGGAGGAAGCCCTGGCTGCTGAGCTCTCGGCCCAGTCAGCAGCTGAAATTCAGGGCACTCAATCTAAACCTAGCACGCCAACTGTCCATTCTGAAGAAGTAATCAGCGAAGATGACCCCACAGACACATCTGACATTAACCGCCTTAAACATCAGAAGCCTTCACAGGTAGGAGCGGGGCAGAGAAACAACTTCACCCCCCAAACAACCTCCCATGTGCCTAACCTGTGGAGGCTCCCACCCTAGGGCATCCTGCAGGTTCAGAAACGCCATCTGCCTGAACTGCCAAAAGAAGGGTCACATCGCTAGAGTCTGCCAAGCAGGGCGATCTTTACCTCAAAGGCCTCCACCACCTCCTAACTCCCAAAGGCAAGTGGAGGACTGCTATACCTGCTACCACGCTAACCATACTTCCCAAACCCCTGATAAAATTAAAATTTCTGTTTTCCTAGAAGGTAAACCCTGCAGGATGGAGGTGGACACGGGATCCGCGCTCTCAATCATCTCCTGGGATACCCTGAAGAGGATCCAGCCCAGACTGTCAAGGAAACAGCTACAAAGATGCCACTTGATGCTGCGGGACTACCAGGGCAAGAACATTCCTGTCCTCGGAAAGGCAAGTTCCTTGTTCAATTCCAAGACTTTAAAGGCCATCTGCCTCTAGTGGTTGTTAATGGTACCCTCCTAGTCTATTGGGACTTGATTGGTTTCCTTCTCTCGGCCTTAGTGTAACCGGGATCCATGCTGTCTCAACTTCTGATGTAGATACACTATTTTCTGATTTTTCCGATGTATTTAGCAATGAGCTGGGTTGCTATTCGGGCACCCCCATATCATTTTCAGTAGACCCCCAGGCAACCCCTCTTCGTTTAAAACCACGTAGGGTACCTTTTGCCATCCGTCCCAAATTGGACGCAGAACTAGACAAACTACTTAAGCAAGGGGTGCTAGAACCCACTGATTTCGCTAAATGGGAGACCCCTATAGTCACCCCACTTAAGAAAGATGGCAGTTTGAGAATCTGTGCGGATTACAAAACCACGCTCAACCGCTATCTGCAGGTCAGCGCATACCCTGTCCCGTTATTCAGCATCTGTTACACACTTTCGAACCCGGCACCATTTTCGCCAAGTTAGACATGTCCCAGGCATACCAACAGTTCCATGTCGATGAGCAGACAGCGGAATTACAAACCATAGTCACGCACAGGGGGGCATTCAAGTGTAGGCGCCTCCAATTCGGGGTCAGCGTGGCCCGAGGCATTTTCCAGTCACTCATGGAGAGGATTCTCCAGGGTCTCCCAGGAGTGGTCCCCTACTTCGATGACATCTTAGTCTCAGCCACGAACCGACCCCAGCTCATTCAGAGAGTCAGGAGAGTGCTGGAGAGGTTTAGACAGCATGGCCTTAAACTTAAGAGGGAGAAGTGTGCCATCGCCACTAGGCAGGTGGACTTTCTGGGTTATAGAATAGATGCCTCTGGCATCCACCCCGTTGAGTCCAAGGTGAAGGCCATCCATGAGGCACCCACACCCACCAACAAGACTGAACTTCAAGCTTTCCTGGGACTCCTGAACTTTTACGCCTCATTCCTCCCGCACAAGGCATCGGTCGCTGAACCATTACATAGGCTACTAGATAAAGACTCGCCCTGGCACTGGGGACCCAAGGAAACCCATGCTTTCAAGTCAGTCAAATCCTTACTCATATCAGAAGCGGTTCTAGTTCAATTCGATCAACATCTTCCCCTGGTCCTGGCTGCTGACGCATCCCCTTTTGGCATTGGGGCTGTCCTGAGCCACAGACTCCCCAACGGTTCCGAGGCACCAATTGCTTTCTTTTCTAGGACCCTTTATCCAATTGAGAGGAACTACAGCCAAATCGATAAAGAGGCCTTGGCTGCAGTGGCTGCAGTTAAGAAGTTCCACGAATTCTTGTTTGGCCACCACTTTGAGTTAGTGACTGACCACAAACCTCTTTTAGGACTTCTGTCTGGAGATAAACAAACCCCGCAGGTACTTTCACCCAGAATGACCAGATGGACCCTGTTTCTGGCCGCTTACTCATTCAAGTTAGTGCATCGTCCCGGTAAGAACTTGAGCCACGCCGATGCCCTTAGTAGCTGCCCCCTGCCAGTCCCAGTCGAAGACCCAGCGCCTATCCATGCCATTTTTGAGGTCAACGAACTCAAGCTCCCAGTGACAGCCGAGGACATCGCGGCACACTCAAAGAAGGACAAAATCATCGCCCAGGTTCTGGACTGGGTGGGAAGGGGGTGGCCGGAAACTCAATGTACAACTGATTTTGTCCCCTTTAAAACCCGCCAGCAGGAACTGTCAAAGTTGCAAGGTTGTCTATTGTGGGGAACAAGAGTGGTCATCCCAGCATACCTTCGAGTGCCCATCCTGAAGGTGCTTCACGAGGGTCATCCGGGCATCGTAAGAATGAAGGCCCTGGCCCGCAGCTACGTCTGGTGGCCCGGCATGGACGCTCAAATCGCCAACTGGGTAAGCTCTTGCCAGCCTTGCCAACAAACCAGGGCTGCCCCTCCAGCTGCCATGCCCACCAGATGGGAGAGTGCAAACGCCCCTTGGTCCCGCTTGCACGTCGACCTGGCTGGGCCTGTACATGGCAGGACCTTCTTGGTGGTCGTGCATTCATACTCCAAGTGGATTGATGTAGCCTTACTTCCCACAACCACCACCCAGGTGATAGTTAAGGCCCTAACCCGTCTATTTGTCACCCACGGGCTTCCTGACACGCTGGTTTCAGACAATGGCTCACAGTTCACATCGTGTGAATTCAGCATGTACACTGCTAACTTGGGCATCAGACACGTCCTTACAGCACCATTCCATCCCGCTAGCAGCGGGATGGCAGAGAGAGCAGTTAGGTCAGCCAAGGAGGCACTCGCCAGGTTTGGCCAGGAGGATTGGCACTCTAAACTGTCTCGTTTCCTGCTCAGCCAGCACACAACGCCCTGCACCACCACCAACAAATCTCCTGCCGAACTTCTAATGGGGAGACGCCTTAGAACCACCCTGGACAGGCTACACCCCCACTACTGCCCAGACACCCCCCTAGGGTCCGACAGTCTGGTCAGAGACTTCGCCCCACAAGACCTGGTATACGCCAGGAACTACGCGGGGGATCCGTTGTGGGTGCCAGGACAAGTCGTGTCAGTCACAGGTCCCAGGTCCTACAGGATCCTCCTAGAGGATGGACGTTTGTGGCGGAGACACGTGGATCAACTCAGAAGGCGGCGGAAGGGCGCAACAGATACCAACCCATGCCAACCTGCCAGCGCCAACGACGCTTCACCAGCGCCTGATGCAGATCCCCTGCGGAACCTGGTTGTCCCTGACGAGCGAGAGGGCTGGCATGAGAGCCCGAGTTTCCGGCCAGAGTCACCACTCCAGCCACCGAGCAACCCAGTTGACCAGCCGGACCTCGAGACTCAGCCGGGCCAACCTGAGCAGGGGTTTTCATCAGCACCACAGGACACTACGCCGGGGCAAACCCACGCCCCGACGACCGCCGAGGCACGTTCCGAAGACCAGGACTTGACACCGGCCGACAGTTCACCCGAACTGCGACGTTCTGGTCGCCAGCGAAGACAACCCTCGTATCTACAGGACTACGCATGTTCCCAGCTGGGGGAAAGGGGTGTTATGTCTGTGGAACTGGTTGGGGTCCCCAACCAGGTCCGCTGTTTGAGCGGGAGCACCAGCAGCTCCCATTGGTTGGCTCCGTTTGACAGCCGGCTATATAAGCCGGCTGTCGAGCAGAGCCAGCCGTTGTCGCCCGCTGGTCTGCAAGTTAGCAAGCAGACGCGACAACCCTTTATTCTTTGCAATAAAGCCTGTTAGTTGTACGCTCTGGTCTCATGCCTCTTCCTTACCATCGCTCTACAACAGTATAGTTAAAGAAGAATATCAGGCTAATACTTGGGAGACTCAGGTTCAAATTCCTACTGAACCATGGAGCTTTCTATGGCCTTGCTGATGTCTCTCAGATTGCTGTAAAGACAAACTATTAGTAGGGAGAATCACATAGGCTGCTCTGGGTTGCTTAAAAAAAATAGGGATGTAAGTGTAACCTATAATTAACTTACTATAGTCCTGGCACATTAAATCTTCATAAGTGTTACATTTGGACATCACTAGTTCAATTTTGTTAAATCATTTCCTTAACTTCTCCAGTTCTTTGTGTTTGGCCTTGCCAAGCAAGAACAGTGGCTGTACATATTGTTGCAGCAGAGGCCTTCTCACACATGCAAAGAAATGCAGTAAAGTCCACAGTTCTTCATAAAGCCATTTTAGCCATCACTTATTCGAAGAGCAAATTGATATTTGGACTGCAAGCAAACTCTTGAGGCGTATTCCAGATTTTGCAGTTATTTCTTACCTTCTCTCTTTCCAAGTCTCAAATCGACAGTTTTTACTTCCTAAGTTCCTAGCCAAATTGCAGAAAATTCTGTCCAATTTAATGGAAAAGCTGAATTCACCAGTTATAAAGCAGGATTCATACAATTAAATGGATGAACACCGTCCTACACATGCCGGTGGAAAAGGCCTGCTAGGGACCCTGTGATAAGGAATTGAAGCAAGGAGAAGGGCCTTTTCTGCTGTGGTCCCATCCCTAGGAAACATTCTTCCACTGGAGATGAGAACGGCATTTTCTGTTTTGACTTTCTGGATGAGTATTAAAACCTGGCTTTGCTGGTTGGCCTGGGATCCCAAGGGGAGCGCTCACTGTTGGAGGTGACTAATGGGATAAGAAGACCTAATTCCTGCCCCACCTGTCCCTTGGCTCTTGTAGGCATAGTTTTAGCACAGTTTTTAATCATATTTTAATGTTGGTTTGTTTTAATCTTTTAACTGTTTTTACTTGTTCCTATAATTTGTAAGCTACCCAGATTCACCTTGTAGGGGAGATGGCATAGAAATTTAATAGATAAATAAAAACTGCATGTCCTTAAAGATAATCTTCTGAATGCATCTCATTGAGGTCACTTAATTTGATTTACTTAATAACTGAATTTACACTGAATTTAAACCATTGCAGATGGTTTATTTTTTTAAAAAAGTCCCTTTATTGTTGAAAGGAATTGTCTTGCTCTGATCAAATGATCTTATCACAAGGCAGTAAATCAACTTTCATAAACTAAGCTCCTTTTTTATACAAAGCAGGAATTATTCAGTGTGGAAAAGAAAAAGGAAAGAAAGAAAAGGAGCAAATTTTCATCTGCCAATAAAAGACAAACCAGCTCAGTAGTTTAATTGCTTTTAAAATCAAGATGTGAAGGTTTAGTGTTATGGGTAGGCATAAAGGAAATCTGTTTGCAGAACAAAATGTTATTTTTGGTTTAGGTTCATAGTTTTTATCAGAACTAGCTATAGGTGCTAAACATATACCACTGGCACAAAAGTGGCCTGGGCCATATTGCTGGAAATAAATAACTTAGCATATCATCTTCCAACAGAAATGATGCTCATAGCATGTGGAAGAGCAGGGGAGAAGCCCAGATCAGAGTGGGGTGGAAAACGGAGACACACATATAATTATATTTTTAATTGTTTATTTGACTATAGGAAATAAGGAAAGTGTTTCTCTCTCTTTAAAAAAGAAGTGAAGAATCAGGAAAACCATATCATATTAATCTTGACTGAGCCCTGGTGGTTAAGTGCAGTATTGCAGGCAAACTCTGTCCATAGCCTGGAGTTCAATCCCGATGAGGCTCAAAGTTGACTCAGATTTCCATCCTTCTGGGGTTGGTAAAATGAGGACCCAGATCATTGGAGCCAATATGCAAATAATGCTGACATTGTAAATCTCCCAGTGTGTTGTAAAGTACTAAGGGGCAATATATAAATCTAAAAGTTATTGCTATTGACTAAGAATGTTTCCACCCAAAGTTTTTTTATTCAGTAAAAATTTGACTGGGTATATGCGTCTGTATAATGTCACCTTGCAGTTCTCATATACTGCTTCTCTCCTTTATTTTCTACAAACATTCTAGAAAGAAGAAAAATATGGAATTCTGTAGCTTTTCACTGAAAGCTGTTTTCTGTGGAAGGATTCCAAATAATTAGAACAAGAATGCATAAGTGAGACATGATCAAATGTATTAAATGAAAGGCAGATAAATCATTCAGTCACTATTTGATAAGTGCTTGGCAAAATGCCTTTTATATGGTTTGATTTCAGGAAAGACATTGATGTAGCTTTTATAGAATGCCTGCATTCCATAAATTAGATCCTTATAAAATAGAATATATAAATAGTATTTGGAAGTAGCACACAGAATTCTGCAGCAGGATGTCTCAATTATGTTTTTTAAAATAAAATAATTAACAATTTTGGACAAAAGAATCAGGTCTTTTTGCCAAAAAAACTGTAATTAATATAATTTCCTCCAAACTATTGACACTGGAATCAGAATTCAAAAGGATTTGTCTGCAAATAGCAGGATGCTGTTCATTAGTGACAAATCTGAAATATCCACATACAGGAAATACAAAAGTAAATACACATACAGTACACAAAACTAACAGTGAAGAAAAAGTCAGCTGGATATCTAATTGCAGTACAAAGAAGAAACTGGGTTGGGAGGGTGATAATAGGAATAAATTGGAAAACCGGCAGTAATATAAAACATCAGCTTGTCATGTGTTAAGCAAATGTGGTAGGCAGTCATCAGTACAAAAGTATTCTGGTTTATTTAATGGTCAGTCAGCCTGTCCCTCACCTCCAAAACAAAAATAGGCATTAGTTAATTCAAGGAGATACCCAAATTAACTGCCAAATTTCTGCTGCCAGCAAAATGCACCAGGAATTGATCATAACACCAGTATACAAGAAAATGCATGCAATGCAGACTCATCACTGCCAAAATTAGTGGGTCAGCCAGCATCTTTAAATATTGCATTGTTTGATGCAGCCCAGAGGTGGGTATTCAGCAGGTTCTGACCAGTTCTGGAGAACCGGTAGCGGAAATTTTGAGTAGTTCAGAGAACCAGCAAATGCCACCTCTGACTAGACATTTTATGGTATCCTTCCCCTGCTACGCCCAGAGAACCGGTAGTAAAAAAAATTGAATTGAAAAATTGAATGCACCACTGATACAGCCTGAATTCTCTGAACAAAAAAGTGTGGTGTGTGTGTGTGTGTGGGGGGGGGAAATCCCACCATTTCCTCCCTTCCAAAAATAATGTAGTGCACAGAATGCCAGGTGATCAGTGAATGACAACGCTCAAACCCAACTGACCAGAATTATTCTTTGCTTTCCAAACTGCACTCACCATCCACTACTGAAATTGCATCACTGTACTTAATGATACCACTGGGATTAAGTAACATGCTAACCAGTGGTGGTATTCTACTGGTTTGGCCCAGTTCTGCTGAGCTGATAGCGGCGATAAGCAGAGGAGACCAAACTGGTTCTCTCCGCTGTTTTGCTGTTGGGCCCACCCGCCGGCCCGGGCTCCCATGCTCACCTTTAACCTCTGAATTTGAAGCGCAGCTGCCTTGTATGGCACAGTAGAATGCTGCGTGGCAGCTGCTGAAGCCACCGGGAGAGTGCAGGCTTGCAGGACGTGAGTTAGAACACCTCTGGGCCTGTGCAAATGCCTTTGCACCTGTGCAAAATGTGTATTTGGTGCATGCACACACACACAAAATGTGTGCACATGCGCAAATGCGCCCACCAAGCCACACCCACCGAACTGGTGGTAAACATATTTGAATCCCACTACTGACACTAACTGAAAAAAAAAGATTCAAGAAGTAATTCCTTCAAGGCCTACTGAGAACTTTGCGTAACTTATATTGGACATTTTTGACAAACCACAGAAAGCAATTGCAGTAGCAGAACCTAAAACAGAAGGAGGGAAGGTACCCTCCAAAATTATCCACCTTCCTTAGACAAATCTCCTCCCACTGTAGATCACTAATGCATATGTCTGTCCACACCTGTAGAGACTACACTGTTCTTCTTACTCTTGAATTCCTTAATGTACTTTCTAAGGTATGAGGAAAAGAAAAGAGAAACTGGGGGAAATCAGGACAGAGTTACTACTTGATGGTTGTGCCAGCTGGCTCCATAAACAAGGCAGGGAATGGCATTATAAGATTAACATCTAGAACTTTGCTCTTTTCACCTTCCACCTGTGAATGCTTGTGATTTAATTATATGTAATTCTCCACTTACAACAGTTTGTTTAGTGTTCATTTGAAGTTATACCGGCATTGAAAAAAGTGATTTATGACCATTTTACACACTTATGACCACTGCAGCATTCCCATGATCATGTGATCAAAAGGCTTGGCATTGGACTCGTATTTATGACGGTTGCAGTGTCCCGGGGTCATATGATCCCCTTTTGTGAATTTCTGGTGAGCAAAGTCAATGGGGAATCCAGATTCACTTAATAATCGTGTTACTAACATGACAACGGCAGTGATTCACTTAATTACTATGGCAAGAAAGGCCGTAAAATGGGTGTGTGTGTGAAACTCACTTAACTGGCTCACTTAGCATCATAAATTTTGGGCTCAACTGTGGTCGTACACGGAGGACTACTTGTATCTTGTCCTGGTCCTGAACCCTAAAGAAAGCCATCGCTCCCATTTGTGCTGGTGTGTTGCCCATTTCTCTAGTAGGAAATTATTTTTAAAGCTCCTGCAAAGCTTTGCAGACAAAAGAACCCCTGTTCTATCCTTGACATTTCCAAATAAGACTGGGGAAGTACCCCTCCCAACTTAAGCACTGAGTAAGATGGACCAGTGGGTTGTCTCAGATTAAGGTTGCTTCCTGCATTCATATTCTTATATGAGTCATAAATTACTAAGAACACTTATGGGGCAATATGAATAAATAAAAGGCAAAATATAAAAAGCAATCTGAGAGACAACATGTGGCTGCTATAGAGTGACTAACGTTTTTGTTAGAAACTACTCATTATGTTAATATGGATGAAAAATTTCCATTTATTAGTGATATTTCAAAGCTGAGAAATTCTGAAAGAATAGAAATCATTCTGGAAAACTTTATCTTACCTTTTATATCTTAATTAACACAGTGTTGTTTCTACAAAAAAATATTATGGAAAATAAATTCATGCCAAGTGACAGAGTTTATTACCATGTTCTTTTTCTTGTGGGCTCAAAAATCTACAATATAATACCAAAATATGGTGCAGAAAACAAAAGCTCCTTTCTTTCTAAAAACTTTCCTTTTTTACCTCATCATGGAGCTTGTTTGTCCACTGTAGGAGCAAATCAGCTGGAGATATCAGACTCCAAGTATTGTATCCCATAAAAATCCTGCAAATTTATTACCTTTTTGAAAACTCCATAGTTATTCTGAAATTTTGATCAGAAAGGACTAATATCCATTTTGAACATATTGTGATTCAATTTTTAGTTCAAAATAGTTGCATATAAGAATTAATTTAGATACAGAATCAGAAAGACTAAAACCTACATCCGAAAGTTATTTTTGTACATCAAATATTATATCCTGCATTTCAGTTAATGCCTTTTCTACATGACCTGTGTTGAAAAAAAGGTTATTGTAATTAAGCCATAAAATTTAATTGGAACTTAAGAAATTAGCTTTTAGTTGGGTGAGGGCCTATTGGCACTTGAAATGCAATGCTGTTTGTAAGACGAATAATATATTTAAATAGTATAGAACTAGCAGAGATGAGTAAGAGATGAGGATTTAAAATAGATCCTATTTAAAAACTATCCATGTAAGTCTTTCAACAAGTAGTCTGCTTTTGAGGCTATGCAAAGAGCCAGACTCAAAAGACAAGGAACAATTCAGAGAGTATATAGCTGTGCATGTAATACCTGATGGAAACTCTTTAAAACAGCTGCATCCTCACCTGGGATGTGCAGCAGTTGACTTTTGATTCTAGGAAAGACACGGTGAGTTCATATCCAGATCCGTGCATAGCTTTAGTGTTTTCTAACTTCGCTCAATTTTGGAGGAGAAAGATCATGAATCTGTGGCTTCGGAAGAGTCTAGCTCACTTCATCCTTAAGATGTATTTTAAAAAGTCCCACCCATCCTCAGTTACCTGAGTCTGTGTTGAGACGGCGTGAAGACAGGTGCAGCGCAGAATGGTAACTGCGACGACGGGACTTGTAGGTATTTTCACTGCTCCTTTCCATTGAGAACTCATCCAGCCAGGATGAATTTGTCCGTTTGTCTCGGATGGTAGAAAATGAGCGTCTCATGGAGCCAGGATCCGTAACTACCTAGAAATGCATCCCAGAATGGAAGAAGGATTAAAGGTTGACAAGTGCCTGGTGGTTTCAGCAGCCGGATTTGCTAGTTAAGTATACTTAATCTCAGAGGGAGTTATCTCGTTTGGCCACGTATAAAGACATTGTAATACCCAAGAGGTGTGAAGGGAATTCACTCCCCAATCTGGAGCATCAAACAACACCTTTGATACTATTTGCTTTGGCTAATATAAGCTTATATATTTTGCCTTCCCCTAGGCCCTACGGTATATCCGATGTTTGCATCTCTGTACTCATGTAAGTAATGAAATAAGTAGAAGCAGAACAATCTCAGTTTCATAGGTCAGTAGTCAGCACTTTCACATGATCAGGCTTTGCACTGCTCAAAGCTTCTGCATTGAAGATTTGAATTGAAATGATGCATGGTTGAACATTCTGCTCTATTTTAGCAATCAGGATGATATGGGAGTCGGCATATTTAGTTTTTGTCAGCCTGGAGCGTTCACAGAGCACCAAAAGTCTATCAAAACTTGTCTTCGTCAGTCAAAGAGCGCACAAAGGTTTCAGCCTATCAATGTTCATATATTGGACAGTAACTGAGTGCATCACACTGTTCTCAGACTTCCATGCCAAGCAGCCAATCTTCTTCATCTTATTAATTTTATAAATAACTCAAGATGGCGCACATACCTAGCGCTCCTTCCTCTGCTATTTTCTCCACAACAACAATCCTGTGAAGTGGTTTGGACTGGAAAGAGTGACTAACTCAAAGTTATTGAGTCAACTTTGATGCCTAAGGTGAGACTAGCACTGACATTCTCCTGGTTTCTACCTAGTACCAAAACTGGTTCTCATAAAGGAAGCATTTGGCTTGCCCATCAAGATGGTATACCGTGTGTGTGTGTGTGTGTGTGTGTGTGTGTGTGTTGGGGTCCATTTTTCCAATTCTGTGTAGATCCCACCAGAGACCAAGAGTTTGGACTGGGAATATCCTATTCATCTAGAGAGTCTCCCATTCAACACAATAGAGTAAAATACCTCTGTTTCTACAGCAACAGAAATTTCATGTTTGCCCCAAACCTTGCAATTGTAACAGGAATAACCTAGTACACGAACATCACCAACTCTTTGGGGAACTCTGTTCACTTTTCAGGCACATCAGAACCCATGCTAGTCATGTTCTTGCTGTCACCTAATTCATTGCTTAGTTACTCAAATCTTCTCGTTCCAGGTCTATTGTCTAAAAACAAGGAGTGAGGATTTTGACTCAACAGCTTGGCCTACATAATTTTCAATTTGCTTGAAATGAGAGAGATCAGGTATTACATCTACACAGGATAATGGTGTTATGTTGAAAGAGAGAGCTATCCCTATGAAGTAAATGAATATAAGCCAAACTATTTCACATAATTATGGAATGCACCCTAGGGGAGTCTGGAAATTAATTTTAAGAATGTTCTGAAATGCACCATTCAGTCTTTCCTACTGAGAGAGGTCAGTAATAGCAGAGAAAAGCGTAATGGCTTATTTCAATACTAGCAGGGCTATAGCTTAGCTTAGTCAGTAAAGTATGTGCTGCCTTGCTTACTGATTCATTGATTAATGTTCAGGATTTCAAGGTGTTATACATATCAGGGGTCTCCAATCTTGGCCACTTTAAGACTTGTGGACTTCAACTCCCAGAGTTCCTCGGCCAGCAAAGCTGGCCGAGGAACTCTGGGAGTTGAAGTCCACAAGTCTTAAAGTGGCCAAGATTGGAGACCCCTGATATATAACACTCAGTTGACAGAATAATTAATTAGTGGAACAACTTGCCTCCAGAAGTTGTAAATGTTCCAACACTGGAAGTTTTTAAGAAAAGATTTGATAACCATTTGATTGGAAATTGTATAGGGCTTCCTGCCTGAGCAGGGAGTTTGACTAGAAGATATCCAAAGTCCCTTTCAACTCTGTTATTTTATTTTATTCTACCTCTCCCCCTATGTTCCTCACAACCACAACCCTTGGGATTGGTTAGAGTAGACCGAGAGACAGTAATTAGGCCAAAGTCATCCCATTAACTTCGGTGGCTGAGGGCGGACTAGAATCTGCAATACCTTAACCATTGTACCATACTGACACTCTCTCCTATTAACATTCAAAGAAGTCATAGAATCTTCACTTTATTAAAAAATGGGCAGCTTTAAAAGGGGAAACACTTCAGAGAAACAGACTGGGGTTTTTGCAAGGACATTTGTACTCATATAGGACAATAGCTTTTTCTAGCTTACCCAGGAATATATTTGCCAGCTAAAATTAAGTTTTGGAACAAAACCTGAACTGCAGTACGTCTACTGAAAAGAAGCATAGTTAATATCAAATTGTTGAGTTAGAAAGAAAGGGAAGAAAAGCTAGAAAAGGAGGGACAAAAAGGTATTCTACTGCAATTTTTGTAACAGAATTATCCAAAATTACTATTGGGCATTATTGTATACTTCAAGCTATCGAAAATTAAGATTAGGATCTGAATGTGATTCGGAGTATTCAGAGTAACTCTTGTATGATCTATTTTTCCTGTAAATTAATTACTCTAGGTTGTATTGATTCAAAGTAAAAATCTATCACTCCAATTAATTCAATTTGTAGCTTAGAATTCATATGACCGAATTATTTTCCAAGCTTTGCCCAGACACAGAAAAATTACATATTGCCAGAAAAAGAGCTTTACTCTAGTCTTCCTTCTAACACCTGAGTTTTAGATACTAGGTATTTCAATGTTTTAATTAAATGTCTCCACTCTTGCAGACTCAACTGGAACAATTCAGCCATACATTTATCACTATGGTAATAAATCTTTATTTAATATTATGTATTTACTCGTCTAACTGGCTATTTCATGGTATCCATTCTCAAGGCTGCTTCCTGACCCTTTGTCTGCTTGTTCTTGTTTTTATGTTTCTTGAATCTTAAAATTTCCTTTCCTTTCCACTGATTCTACCTTTTCCAAAGCAATGCTTCACAGAAGCCCAATTTATATCAAAATACTGGAATTTTTATACAAGTGGAAAGTATGATACAAGGAGCACTAGAAGATAAAAACTGATCTGTTGTGTGATGCTGATAGCAATATCAATATCAGATTGATAATTTAATAATCTAATACATTTGCATAAGCTACAAGACTTTTGAGATTGGGAAGATATGCTGCCATATAGTGTAACTTTTACTCGGTCCAGCAACACTGTTGTCCAATGTTTTGGCAGTCACGGTAACAATGGTCATGCACTGGAGCTCATAATTTCACTTCCCTTCCTCCTCCATGAGACTGACTTTGTTTATATGGGAATTCTTCTCCTTTTCCTTTCCCAAGGAAAACATTACTTCCAGGTTAGATCATTTATAGTGGCTTCAGTTCGTCTCAAGAGTTTGTGGGTAATAAGAGGTTGACCACCTTTGAGCCAGAACATGGATACCGTATGGAGCAGGCCATTATTTCCTTCTCAATTTCCCTTTTCAAGCAGGAAAATCTGATACTGCAATCTTAATCATTGAAAAATTGTATAAATTATGATTACAACCTGAGAAGGTATTTTATCTCTGTTATTCAAAACTGATTACAAGACAGACAAACAGAAAAAATAATCTGCTCAACAGACAAATACATATGGATTATGGCCAAGACTGACCAGGACAGGATGCTAGGCAGCAGGCATGTAGACAAGTATATTAGGACAATGAGGCTTGAAAGAGAAAGTGGCCAAGCTTAAAGGGAAAAATGCATCCAGATGACAGAAGTAAAAGGGTTATTTCAAATGGTTGGGATTCTTGCTATAATCAACAATATGTTTGGCTGAAATAGAACAGGAAGATGGTTCCTTCAATTCTCTGCTGTCCAGAATCTCTGAAGTCTTAGAAGAAGGTTTATGGACTGATTAAGGTGGTAGCTGGGCAAATTAAGATAGAATCAATTATAATAATTTGCATTGTTGTAGCCCAGGACAGATATTCCAACTTCCATCTGTAAACCAGTACCTTGTCTTCCTTGTCTCATTGGGGCCCTGTGTTCAGAATCTGTAATTCTAGAATTAAAGGAATGTTCCATGTTCAGAGAGAGCCAATTGAGTTGGTATCAGTGGCAAAGTTCAGCCTGTTTAACTGTTCAGATAAAGCAACAACCTCCTTTAGGAAAGGATCATGTATCTCCTGTAATAATATATTCCTACTGTTAGTCACCATTTCACCTGGTTTTACCTGGGGATCCACTGTCAGGCGTGGCATGGAAGAAGCCCTCCCAGATACAGCTCGTTCCTGAGTATCCACCGGGAGATAACTGCCACAGTTAGAGGGCTGCACTCTTTTAAACTCTCTAATTTCTGGCTCCTGGAAATAAACACACAGCCATACTCATGGGATTTCATTTGGTTATACTGCTCGCCATTGTCTGCTGGCATTGTTTTTATCCATGTGGTAGGAATGGCTTGAGAACAGGGTTTAAATGAAGCATAGGGAATGCTTTCTGTTGGCAAAAGAGAATGAGCCTGCCCTTCTTAAGTATGCTGGATGTGTTTAACACGATTACAAACAGTAACTATACCTTTAGTGCTTAAATATACTCATTTCAGTCTAACAGAGCAGGGAAACTCAGACTGCTTGCTTTTTCAGCATACATTTTCTTGCACTCAGATATCAAATTTGGATTAAAAATATATACAAATTAAGCCCGGTTTCAAGATTAGATGTAAGAGCCTTTCTGATTTAAATCTGGCTCCAATGTCTTAGCGATTTGTTTTTTTAAAGCTTGCTGATTCATAGTGTGATGTGTGATGTGTGTGTGTGCGTGTGTATTTCCCTCCATCAACCATCCATCTACTTAATCATCAGTAAAAGCTTTGCCAGGAATATCCCCAAAATAAATTTTTTAGATGCTTAAATAATGATTTCACTGTTTGTCTTTTGTTATGATCAATGATCAAAATGGATTTTTATTGTTGTTAGATGGAAGAGAAATTAGGAATAATGTATCACTCTCCAAACAGAAGTCTGACAAAAATTGTTTATGTGTTCTTTTCAAGCACAGAAAGTCTAAGAAGGCATAATGTATGTGTGTGCGTGTAGTACAAAATTTATGGATAGAGTGCAACATTCTGAGAAGCACACAGAGAAGAGTGGAAATAAATGCACAATTATACAGCATTGGATTTCAACAAAGGTGGTGCACAAATGTGCACACACACACACACACACACACACACATAGACCATTTACATATGCAGACATGAATCCCACCAGGTAATAAGGTGGCTGCAAGTGTGGGTCAGAGGCATGTAATTCACATTTGTGTGATATGATTCAACAATTTGGTTTTCAAACATGAACACCAGCACTGGAAAAAAAGATGAACAAAAAGCCCCAAAGCATTGGTTATTATTACTTATTACTGAATAACCCAACTGATGAAATGATTATATGCAATGAGAACAAACCAATTAGTAGAATGATAATCAGAATTAACAACTGTAACAAACATAAAGGATCAAATTTTCAGTCAAAAATTGCATTTCTAATATTGATAGTACCTTGAATATATAACTTGCTCGATGATAGTTGAGTCTATTTTATATAATACTCTTATTTTACTAAATATTTGCAACATATACTTCTTTATAACTTAAAATATTTACCATCACCATAATTCCATCAAACCTCCAGCCATAATGCTTACTCATCACTACAACTTTAGCTGTAGACCTTTCACTATTATTACATGGTCAAATGTCTCTTAACATCTCCACAGTCTGTATACTTGAGATCACTAGAAATCCATAATGACAAAGAAAAATCTAACAAGAAAAAATAATAAGTTCTGTGTTACGCTTCATGTTTTCATCTAGGATACCTAAATGAAATAGATACTAGAGTCTCTATTTCAGCAATAATTTGACAAATTATATATGAGATGACCAAAACCTCAGCAATGAATCTCTTGTGGAATAACTGACCAATTTTTGAAGATATGTGAGAGAGATTAAACTGATGATAAACAAATCCATTAAAAAAAAGTTTGTAACTAATTCTGATAACAAAAGTAATGGCTATGTATGTTACTAGAGTAGATCTATTCTTCCTATCCAGAATTGATGAATTCTTGCCTACCAGAAATCTACTCTGTTATGTCCAATGGGAAAGCAGCACATTGTTATTATGGAAGTTTCATTTATAGGATCTACAAATGTACCTAAATGTAGCTACCAGGATTTTTTTTCTAGGATTACCAGCATTTCAGGGTTATAATGATTAACTATTTGGGAAGACCTGGTTTCAATATTATATTCCACAGAATAGCTTTGGAAAAAAAAATATGTCTCAAAGACAAACATAAGGTATCTTCTGGGAATATGAGGTTTCCTAAAATCTAGACAGAAAAATAAAGTAAGATTAGTAAAATTAATAAAATAGACATTATAACATATCATACAATAATATAATGTAATAGAATATCATTACATATTGTATATGTATTGTATAATAGTATACACAACATACTGCATACAATATATTGTAAAATGTATTTTATAATAACACAACGTAATATCATTATATAATACAACAATATAACACCACTTGCAATCAAGAAGGTTTTTTCAACAGTACAGGAACAATTTCACTTGAAATGCTTTTCTAAAATCAATGAAAAACAGAGAAGCATTTTTAATAAATGGTACATCGATTTACCAGAGATTGCTGTTCTTGGTACTCTCCGTGGGCTGAATCCATACATGCCAACTGGAATATCTCCTGTGGGGAGAGTGGACTCAGGGAGGGGAACCCACTACGGCTGTTCCTATAAAGATAGTCCAACTTGAAATGAAAAGAGAATGCATCTTTTTATAAGTTTCGCTAATTTTTTTTCTACCTCCTCCAAGGGAAAACATCAGTGCCAGGGGGAAAAAAAATATTTCACAATAAGCAACATGCTTTTGTTTGAAAAAAGTGAGCTAATTATTACCAATGTCAGAAATGAACATGCCATAAAATTCTTTTCCAAGGGAAAGCTTGCCATATCCCTGCCAGGTTTTAGGAAAGCACATGGCTGTTATTTGCCCATCTTCTGAAGCACTAGAAATTATAAAGCAATAAATAACACCTACAGCCAAGAAGATAAGAAGATAGGTAGCTTGAATTACACACAATACTCAGAATTTCCAATGTCAGTCAAACCAGAAATGTTCTACCAATCCATCAGTGGAGAGAACGCAGCAAAATAGACAACACTTGATGAAGAAAAAACAGTGGAATCCTGGCCACAGCTATGGAATAAGAATTACAACAATAATGCAGCTTGCATAAAAGAGGTGGCTAAGAATAAAATAAAAAAGCTGAAATGAAAGAACTTGGAAAAACAGCAGAAATGGAGGAGAAACTGCAAGGAAGATCAAGAATTGATCAGCACCAGACGGAGATTAACCAAATGTTTTTTTCGTTAAAACACCTGACTGGTCTACAGCCACTCAAGGAGGTGAAATTGGAGATTGGTTAGCACCTGGCAAAGCCTATCTAATAATGAAAGATCCAACAAAAGAGGAAGCACCAGACAACTACCCGGCCAATTACCTGCTTACCAACAACTTTCAAATTGCTAACTGCTGTGGTAGCTGATATAATCCAACAACTTCTAGCTGAAAACAAGTTTTTTTTCCATCTGAATGTGGTTTGCATTGCTTAAAAGAAGGTATTCAACTCCCTGCCACATGACTGGATAATCTGATTATCAAGAGTGAAACAGTAGAGGCACAATGGAAGAGACAGTTGCTGGTTAATGTTCTGGGAGAAGTTAATATCAACAGAGGAATCTTTCAAGGAGATTCACTCTCACCATTACTGTTTGTCATTGCACTGTATCTTCTGTCAACAATACTGAACAAATCAAATAACAGATAATCAGAATTGGAAGGGACCTTGTGGGTCATCTAGTCCACCCCCCCGCCCAAACGGGAGACTTTACACCATTTCTGACAAATGGCCATGACTATCAAATGTCAGAAATATCTGCCAGACTATCTTGTCTTCTTTATGTGAATGATCTGAATGGAAAAACACCATCTGAAATAGAATCATTGCTCAATGCTGTCCATATACACAACCAGGATATTGTAATGGAGTATGGACTGGACAAATGTGACATCCTTAACACGGGGAAAATAGAATAATCTGAAGAAGTCAAAATGCTATATGGAAATAGCATCAAGAGTTTGAAAGACAATCGCCACAAACACTTGGAAATCTTTCAAGCTGACAACATCAAGAGACAAGAAGTTTAGAAGTAAATAGATCATGAGAGTGAAGAAGATCTTGAAGTCCAAACTCACCATTAAGGCAATTAACACTTGGACAGTTCCAGTCATAAGATTCACAGCTGGAATAATAAACTGGACTCAAGCAGAGCTAAAAGCCCTCAATAGGAAGACCAGAAAAATAATGACAATGAATCATGCCCTTCACCCATGCAGTGACAGACTCTAGTTACCAAGGAAAATAGGTGGGTGTGAAATTTTGCGAGTGCACTAGAAATTGAAGAAAATAAAAAGGCATTGGAAGAATATATGAAGGACAGTGAAAAAGATGCACTGAAGCTAGTATACCAATATGTGCTACTGAGTACTGAGTATTGGACAGACCAAACTGCCTACAAGAAAGACAAAATGAAGATTAGAAAAACAGACATGGCAAGGCAAAGTATTATATGACAAGAACATTAAAACATCAGAAAACATATTTAATAACAAGACCTGGCAAATGACTAGGAGCAGGAAAGTTGAAGAAAAACATGGAAGGGCTAATTCTGGTTGCATAAGACCAAACCTTAAGAACAAATGCATACCAAAGCCAGCATTGAGAACACAGCAAAAGAAAGCAAAAGCTACCTCTGTAAAGAAGGTAATGAGATAATGGACCACCTAATTAATTGCTGCAAGAAGACCGCACAGACTGACTACAAACAAAGGCATAATAAAGTAGCAATAATGGTACAGTGAAAGAGTTTTTTTAAAAAATACCATTTGCTTGGAAGCGAGAATTGGCAGGGTCACAAAATAGTCAAACTAATAAAAAACAAAGAAGCTAAAATGCTCCGGGACTTTGGAATTCAAGCATCTTGCCATAGACTTAACAATTGTTGATAAGAATGACAAAAAGTCTGGATAGTAGACCTTGCAGAACCTGGAGAAAGCCAAATAGAAAAGAAAGGACTGGAGAAAATAACAACATACAAAAACTCTTACACAGAAGCAGAACTACTCTGGCAAAACAAAGCAAAGATAGCACCAATAGTGGCAGGCTCCTAAGGGTGCACTCCCAAAACATCTAAAGCACCACTTGAACACCATCAACATTAACAAATCACCAACAATAAATTGTAAATGGCAGTTTTAATTGGAACAGCTTACATCCTGTAACAATATCTTTAATATAACCAAACAACAATATCTACCTATTCCAGATCTTGGGAAGGACTTGATAGATGGATAAAAAATGCCAAATCCAGTCTAAACATCAGGTTGACTGTGTGACCAACCATAATAATAATAACTTTTATTTACAACCCAAAGAACCAGACAAGTACTATCTTGTATTATTGACATTGTTATCATATACCTAATAAAAGTAAAAAAAAACAAACCTGAAAGCAGTCAAAATTTCACACTTATATTGCATTGACAGTGTATTCACATTTTTAATTCTGGATGATGGAAATAAAAAATGCTTTTAAGTGTGTAACTTAGTTTTGACAAGAAGTACGATAGTGACACAGTAAGACAGGATAGGATATAGACATTATGTTAGAAATTGAGGATGTGACTCTGCCAAACTACTGTTTGAATCAAAAGCATTAATGTTTTTGTTTCTAAACATAATTTTTAAAGTCAACGTAATGCTTGTTAAGGTGAACTGTTGCTTAATTGTCAAAATTGGCTCAGAAATGGCTGAAACATAGGAAATCTTTCCTGAGGTGCTTATAATCTTCACCAGAAGGTTCTATGAGTGACGTTTTACTCCTATGACACATTTAATTTGAAAACATTGTTTTGTATTCAAACTTGGGCTGGTTGGCACATTGCACTAAGCTGTAACTTTACATATGGTTTATTGAATAAACCACACTTATGATTCACCCATCATACTAAGTCAGAAACCATGGCTGGATTTACATAACACACTGAGTTTCAAGCAAACAAAACAAACTCTTGGGTAACATGTTCACCAAACCCAGTCAGAGAGAGAAGTGTGCTTTAATATAGACCAAGACTGTGAAAGTTTTAAGTGTGAAAGAATGGATTGGATAAGAATTAAAATGCAATGTGACTTCTTGATTATTCTCCTCCTTTCATTCTACCTTTATTGTTGAAACTAAGTTTTGAGTTCTGCATTCTTATTGCAATCTCAGTAGTTGAAAATGTTCTGTTAACCAGCACGATTACTTTCTATTCCCTCATAGTTTATTATAAAGATATTTGGCTTTATTTGTAATATCTCTTTTAGATTAGATTCCCTACCATTATAGCTTTCTATCTTGAGTAAGATTCAGTGAAAAAAGGATTAGGATTACTAGGATTACAAATACAAAAGCCAAGGTGGTATTATTTACTCAAACATCTGCACTTACAGTCCTGAAATTCTGTCTTGCTGGAGGTAAGGCAAAGCTTTGGCATTGGAAATGATCTCCTGAGGAAGAGATGAAGGCTCCATGCGCTGGAACATTGGGGCGTTTTTCTGAGTTAAGAAAGAGAAAATGACTGCAGTTTCAGTTAGGTAAAATAATGACATACTGAACACATGGAAGTAAAATGTCCATCATGTTCAATGTCTATAATGGCTAGATATGATGAGGATTATACTCTAACACATTTAGAGGGTAATAGGTTTGGAAAGTTTACTCCCAAAGAAGAGGCAAATAATACTGATATGCACATAATTTTATGTACGTTAAATGAGACACTGCTCGGATAGCAAATATAAATCACTTCAATTACTTTCCTTAGGAAAATGTACTACATAGCATACTTCATGCTCCACTTTCCCCACATCTCCACAGCTACTTTTCTCTATATTCAAGGGATTCTTTTGCATAAATGCTGTATTTCTAACACAATCCATGTTTAGAGTCCTTCCACAAGCAAGGGCTGTGCTGTTCTGAGACCTGTGCCATTCCTCCTGAAGAAACAATGCAAAAGCAGATTTTCAGCATTTTCTCTAGAACTCCCTGGTGGCCCCCATGGCTGGAAATTTCCACTTCATATCTCAGCTCCTGAAATTTTATCATCCCTCCCGAGCTGAAGCTCTGTGGTACGTGTCAACTTTCCCTGGTGCCTTCCTGCTGTTTTGCATGGCTGTTTCTTGCTGGAATGGCTTTTTATGGACAGTGGCCTGCTGTTGGTTTGCTTGTCTACTTTTCAGCTCGCTTCAAAAGCATTGCTGGTGTGGGGAAAAATAATGAAAGGATGAAGTTCCAATATACTGCTTCCCTACTGCGACCTACAAGCAAGCACTGGCCATCTCAAAGAAGGGAAAGGAGAGTATTTGCATAGTAGTAACAAATAAATACTCTAGATAGCCTAAGGGAGTCACAGCTGATGGTATGCGAGGGTCTCAAGGAAGTTAAGGATACACATATTGTATAGACTTTATAAAAAGAAGTCATAGAACGCATAAAATTGTGGGAAAGGAGAACAGTTACTATAGATCAGGAATCCTGCCACTGCATTTTCCTTTTTACAAAAATATATACTGTCTTCTATCTTGCTGCAATGATTCCTATTGGCTGCCCTACAGAAACTGCAGCAGAATGTTATATATTCTTGGAAACCATCCTTAGTGTATTAAATGCAACATTGGCTGCAAGGTATATCTGTAATTTCTTATCTAAATAACCTACCACATCCTCTATTAATGCTTGCCAGTAAAATCTAATTGCCAGAAAATCTGAATGGCTGAATTTTAAGCCACAACGAAACAAGATCAATTCTATTTTTCCTCTGGCCGAACCATACCTGTTCTTCTAGCTGCTGCCTTTGCTTTTTAGCTTTGCTTTGCTTATAGTAGTCCATTATCATCATGGCTGCGTAGATTTTCCCAACTGTCAGGTCTGTAGCTGGAAGTAAAAGATGTAACCATATTAACCAAAATAGAACCATTTACTCTGCTAAGAGAACTGGAATCAGGGTCATACAATCTTGCACATCGGTGGGGCAGGAAAGAACACATATTGATAAGCTTGGCTCTGAATTTTCAAGCCCTGTGATTTGGAGGGAACCAGTGGTCCTCAGATAAGCTGTAGATCATAGGTAGAATGATGCCTTGGTGTCTGCATAGCATGTTTTTAAAAGGTTAACATTTTATCCTACTATCAGAACAGTCTTAGAATAGAATAGCTAGAATATTGGCTATTTTGTGCAAGGAGAGATGTGTCTGAGTATTATTTACACGTGGATGCATTTCTATTTTCATGTATGTTTTTCTGCTTTATGTCTCCATATAGAATAGGCTAGATTTAAACAATGTAAATTAGCACGAGGAATTTGCTTATATTAAATTCCTTCTCTTTGTTAAAAATCATATGAGTCTTGCTTCTTTCATTTTTCTGAATCTCACTTGGCAGCTCCCTAAACAATACTCTCTACTCCCTAAACAATAACTTACTTTTTGGCATGGGCACCAACAGATCTAGCATCTTCTGAGAAAGGTGAGGCCAAATGGTCAGTATCTCCTTCTGGAGCTCAGAGTCTAACTGTTGCCAGTCTGCACCACCTATAAGGGAGCAGATCAAAAGAACTCTAAACAAAGTGGAGAGAAAGAGAAGGAAAGAGAAAAAGAAAACAAGGGAGCTAGACTCATTATTTATCCATTTTGTTTCCCCTCTTCCTCTAAGCTTAATGACACCAGAGATAAGAACCCTTCTTTAGTTCAAATTGGCTGCCAAGGGCCAAATCTGTGAGGTCCTGGAGGATACCAACAAGACTTAAATTTATCGAAGTATCCAAACCAGTACTCCTCAATCTTTAATTAATTAAGCCATCAGTAGTATCCCTGCAAATCAGATGAGATATTTATAATATATGTATACACACATTAATTCTTAACTGTTTCACATTCTCCTCTGAAAAATTTGATGATGTCTCACAATGGACTCCCATTACACAATCAGTAAGTTTCTGAGATTTCCTATTTCATTTCTTGTTTCCTCTTTTATGCACCATACTAGCAGACTTGGTTTAGCAGCATTTTTTCCCATGACTGGGGGAAAAAAAAACTAGACCTGAAATTATTCTTAGAGCATCAGATTATTCTGAGTCATAAGGACTATGTAGATTATAAATTAATTGATTTGGGGAAGTTGCCCATTTTCTCCCCTCAAAAAGTAAATGTCTAACTCTTGGCTATTTTAGTTTCCTTGCTTTACTTTCCCATTTACCTCCAGATTCCTACCTTTTGCAATCTTAATATTAAGAGCTGTTCTAATTAATGCCATCAGGGTGGAAGTGAAATGCACCGTATTGTCTTCAGCCACTGGCATGTTCATCAGGACCAGTCTCTGCACAAAACAGGTGGGGAGAAGGGAATCAGGCAGAAAACCGTTTGGAAAAGTATAGCATGGAGACACAAGCAAAATGCTTAAAACGCATAAACTAAAACAGCCAAAAAGGAGGGCAAGGATCGCCCCCGTCCCCTCCAACCTATCCCATTCCCTCCAGCGTAGTCTTTTGCCCTTTTTTAATTCACCTTGCCAAGGATATGTGTTCTTTTACTGACTTGGAGCAAGACGGACAAGATGACCGATCAGGTTCCTTCACAATCACATTCTGTGATCATGGGAAAGGAATTCAAACTCTCTGATTCCATTAAAAGGAGAAGCAGATGTAGTTTACTTCTGCATCTCCTGTTTAGAACAATTTTTGTTTTGCTTAATAAGCTCAGAACTCTTAGCTATATCCTGGCGCCCCCTTTTTGAGTTTTCTTCAAAAGAGGTCTTGTTGGCAGCAAATGATTGTACATGCAATGGTTCCATTTTATCTGAAGCTGAAGAGGGAGGAGAGAAAGTGAAAATGAAGAGAAATTGATGAGTCACGTGGGAGTGAGTAGGTCATGCTCCTTTTACCCTTGAAAGGAAAACAAATGGCCAAATCCACTTCCCAGAGTGTATATATTGCTTTGTCAATTCTTATGCAATTCTTTCCATCACACCAACCACCCTCTTTCTTGAGATAGTGAGACTAAGACTCATGGAATATTTTTGCTTCCATGTGTACAAAATTTAAACAAAAGGGTTTTATCCTTCTGAAACCAAATGGTACCATTGTGGCATGCACAAAAGCCCTCAGCTAAGTTGCCCTCAGCTAAAATCCTGGATAAATGCAGTAAACTGACAATTCCAAATAACTATTTAGAGAGCCAGGGTTTGCAATCCTGTTTTTTAAGCATTTGAACCAGAACTTTCATGCAGGAGTTTTAGGAGGTGGAGTTAAAAAAGTAAAGGTGCACAATCAAAACTCTTTTTATATGCAGGTAGGACTCAACTTACAACCACAAATGAGCCTGGAATTATGGTTGTAAGTCATGGCAGCTGTTAGCTGAGGCACCCATCTGATCCCCTCACCTAATGACTACAATCCTGTCTTTCGCTATTGAAGTCGTTAAGCAACTGTGTGTGTCCTTAAGCAGAGCATGAAATTCCTCAGGAGGTGGGGGAGGCTCTGGGAATCCTGGTGCAGGCCCGCACTGCAGCACTTCCCCAGATCACATTTGGCTTTCCCCACGCATTACCTAGCTTCCCACCCTACAAGGTTGTATTCCCATTACACCTTCATTTCATTTGCCTTTTCTGAAGACTGCCTTTCCCAAGGAGAAGCAGCCAGTGTGCTGTGCCATGTGGCCTTTCTATTCAGAAACCACACGATGCCATCCTGGAAGCAGGTGCAATTTTGGAAGTGGTTGCAATTCTTGTCATTTAAGAATCCTGGCCACTCCCAAAATGATATCTGCTTCCAGAATGGCACTGAACAGCCTTTGCATAAGAAGGTTGTGTGGTGCATTGGCTGCTTTTTCTTTTCTTGAAAGGCAATCTTCAAAAAAAATAATCATCATCATCATCTTTTGGAAAGAGAAATAGCCAACACGCCACATGGCCTTCCTACATAGAGGCTGGTTCGTGTCACCCTGGAAGCCGGGGCTATTTTGGGAGCAGCTGCAATTCTCACAGTTCTGTATAGGAAGGCCATGTGACACACTGGCTTTCCTCAGAAGAGGCAAATAGAGCGAGGGATGGGAGGGAGGCAGGGAAGTCAAGGGTGTTGGGGCCCAGTACAGCAGAAAGCAGGCCCAAAGCCTGTGGGGACTCAGCTGGGTTGGAAGTGGGCTCAAGAGATCCAGCCGGGAGGAATGGAGGAAAGAAGTGATTGGGGTCAGCTGCAATATCCCTACAATTGATTGTAAGAGTGGGTTGATTAACAAGTGGCGAGATTTTGTGACTCTGAGGGCATCACAGCAGCCATAACATTGGGTATAGGTCATAAGTCCCTTTGTTCAGTGCCATCGTAATTTCATAAAGTTACCGAATGTATAGTCATAAGTTGAGGACTACCTGAATCAAAAAGGGACACAGTTTCAATCAGAGTCCTCTTTACCTTTTTTTAACTTTCTTCTTCCATACAGTTGCTCTGATTTCTACCACTGAAATCAGGCTATCATTTCCACATCACGCACACACACACCCCATTTTCACTCCAAATGCTTAGGAGCCTTTTGGAGGTGAACCACGTCTACCTTCCTTTCTGACGACTTGAAATCATGAGAAGGAATATACATCACTGCCATAGCCTCAAGTCTTTTTTACGACATTTTATGCAAAAGGCAAAAGCAACAAAACACTTCCCAGTTAACTAGACTTCAGACTACCATTTCTGCTACAGGTTCTGAAGCTCAAGAGTCAGGAGGAACAGTTATATCCAAGCAGAAATGCAACCACAGCATCCTCAAACAAAAAAACATGTGTGTGTGTGTGTGTGTGTGTGTGAGAGAGAGAGAGAGAGAGAGAGAAAGAGAGAGAGAGAGAGAGAGAGAGAGAATGAATATCCTAATTTCATGGCAGCTTCCATTACATCTATTTACCTCTGAGTTGGAAATGAATTAACCCAGCCTCTCAATACTTTATGAATACTGAGATATTAGCACAGGATCCTCAGACAGAAGCTGCTACCTTTTTTTAGGCTGCTACCTTTTCCAGAACAAAACTGGATCCATTTTCCCATCCATTCTCTCACTTCCTATAATGAGACACCTAGCAAGAACCTGTTCTGCAGGTTACTTTGAACCTGATCTAGAGTCCTATTGGATGCAGTTATATCACACTATTCACAAAGCGGCTTATCACCTGCTCCAGCTCAGCTTCAGGGGTATCACTTTTTGCTTTCCAGACTGTCAGAGCAACCCTTGCAGATTTTTTTTTTAAGTCAAACGCTCTGCTGAACGGATTTCAATTTAATGGGCATGCCACACTTCATTTTGTATTTCAACGAATCAATGAGAAGAAATTGCAGTTTTTAGAGTAGTTTCTCATTTTCTTCTGATGTAGTTGTCCTATTTCAAAATCTTTGCTTAGTTCAGACGTTTATACAGATTACAGTTCAAACGTACATATTAAAAGAATAGTTTCACATTTGGACTGAGAGCCACACTTGGCTCTTAAGTAGCGTGAGGGGGATTGCATTCCTAAAAGCAGACAACTCAGGATAATTTCATTAAAATATATTAAATGTTATTAATATAAATGTTCTCATGTAGCTAACTATTTTTCCATTTCAAACAAATTCCAAAAGGCTGCTGATGGAAACTTCTGGAGGGACTCTTTTATTTTATTTTATTTCTGTATAATCAGAAATAAAACACAGGGCATATTCCCAGATACGTTTGTACCTTTAAGTGTGAAAATTACTTTAATATTAATCATATTGGTATAAACTGCCTTATATCTGAACTTTAGCCCAGCTAGCCAAAAAATGTCTAATCTAAATGGGAAAGGTATTCCGTGGCTTCAGAGAGGATTATATGCAGTCCCTGTTACCTGGAACATTTCCACTAAAGTAGCTGAATGGAAACCACACCTGAATGCATAAAGAACATTTGCTCTAATGCTAAACAAAGATCTTTTGAATCTTATTCTGCACCCCATACCTTTTTGCAGACAATAGAATAACTGAACAAGTGTCCTATCAATCATAATATTCAGTGCAAAAATAAATTATTGAGTATTCGCTACCTTACATTACAGCTACCAATCCTGTTTCTCTTGGATCTACCCTCCCAATGTTTGTTGTGTGCCTGCACAAACTAACTTTCAGCATTATTTGCACTGATCCACAGGCCTGTTATTTTTATAATGCTATTGCAAACAGAGTTGTAAGGATTTGAAACATATAATCAGTACATATTTAGCTAGGAACACAATCTGAAATCAATGGAATAATGGAACACCTCCTTTATCTCCCACCACCCCTTACCATAATTCGTTTCCCATTTCTTGCTAATCAGAAGCCCATAAAGGAAAGAAGGGTTGTTCTACCTTATAAGCAACTTTGGAGGGACATCTCTTCCCGAGGCCTAGTGGTGGGGACATGAGAGTCAGCATTTCATACATCTCAGTGTAATGGATGCGGCCACTGCTCATGTGCAAGGAGGAGAGAGGATAAAGGAAATGGGGAGGGGAGGGAACAAGATGCAGGAAAAAAACAAAAACAAAAGAAAAAGGCATTCCCAGAGGTAAAAGACCCAAATAAACCAGAATATAGGAAACAGAAGAGAGAGAACAAAAACAAACGAACAAACAAAAAGACAGACAGGAAAAGAACAGGAAACCCATTAATCAATGCAAATCATACATGACAGCTTGTGCTGATGTGGATTTATAGCACCCCTCACACAGACCCAGGTACGCCACCAAAACGAACTGCCTACCTGCCTTTCCATTTTCTCTGTGGATGTTTTTACAGTCAGTTCTTTCAACTGCAGTACGTCGCGTGCCCCTTGTAATTTCCAGGGCTTGTGTGTAAGTGTTATAAATCAAGATACAGAAAAGGTGTTGTTTGGAATATGGTGATGCATACCTCAGTGAAGTGGCATGTCCTCCCTCTCTGGCTGTGTCCATGCAAGAAGAAAGCAGCATCTTGCATAGGAGGGAAGTCCATGGTGGTTACTTCTCAAAGGAATGTGTCTGTTTGCTTCCATCTAGCGTTAGGATGGAACACGTTCCCACCATGCACTGGTGCAAAGGCATGCCAAGTATGTAAGAAAAGAGAATGCAGGGAGAAAATCCGACATGCCATGCTCTCCAGCCCTTCTCCCATTTCCTCCCACATGCGAATATTCAAGTTTCCCCCAGTTGGAGTTTAAAAAGTCTTGACAGAGGCAGCTGTTTTGCCTTAAAGGCTTCAGTTGGGTTGGTTGGTATTCCCTGTTTTGTGAGTCTCTGGTTCTGTATTCAGCCCTCTACTCAGTATAAAAGGAGGTCAGATTAAAGTCGTCTCTTGCCATGAAAGCTTCATTGTGAATCCTTATTCTAAGTGTGGGGAATAGTGTGGAAAAAGATAAAGGGCTTCCTCTATTCTTTCCAAGAAGAGAAGCACAATATACAAAGTGTGATGTAAGGAAAGAAAAGGCTTGCATGGGTTTTGGTGACTGATCCAGTGAAAGTAAACTCTGATGCCCTACACTGGCTATTAAAACTGTTTTTTCAGCCCTTTTTAGGTGAAAGATACGGTGACCTTTGTTCAGCTCTTGTATTACTTTTAAGACTCATTAACGCAGAGGGATCACTGTTAATACAACATGTTTGGCATTTACATTGCTCTTATTTTTGATAAAATGTGTAATAATTTTGTGTTTTTCATTCAACTCAAAATTATCCATTTCCTATTACTCCCTTCAATCTTTACTTAACATTTCTAGGTTGGTCTTTTGCTGAATGGCAGTCAAAATGGCTTGTATGCAGCTATTAAAATGCATTAAAATATACTGTTTGAAAATAAACTGTACAAGGAAGGTTTGATTGAATTGCTTTTTATTCCTGAAAACATGTCCTTAAAGTGCCTCCAAAATATCTCTCTTCACAACTGAATTTGACTTATTTTTAAATTTTGTTTTCTTTTTTCTTCCATTTTAAATTTGGTAGTTTTTTTAGTGAAACATTTTAAAAGAAGAACTGTATATAATTTTCTAGAGAAGCATGAAACAAATCATATCCAAGAGATATTGTAGTAACATCTTTAAGAAAAAGAAGAACAGTATTCATAAAATTAAAATTAAACAAAAATGTGAAAATGCTTGCACAGAAGAAAGAAAAAAGGTTTAAAAATCTGTCTCAAATCTGAAATTGACTTACAGATGGATTTACAAATTACAACCTACAAGAAAGACATGAAAATAATAGATTTACAAATAAAATTGAATGATTTAAAAATTAAAAAACTATATACAAACAATAAATCAGAGAAGCAATGTGGATTATTTTTTAATAGTGGATTTACAGAAGGGAAATGCTGAAGCTGCCACAGTGGAATTACAAAAGGGGCCTGACAAAGATGATTACAAAAAGTTTGAGAGAAGAGGCAAAGAGTATGAAAAGGCAGATGTTAGAGCTTTCTGCAAGGAATTTAACTGTTGGGAGAAACAAGACAGAACACAGAATTGGTTTATTTGATCTAGGTTAAAATAATGGGTTGCTATTTCAGGTGTTAATTAATTGTTTTTGATTGGAACTAGATGATGGTGGTTATTTCTAAGAATGTTTAATTATAATAAGGCTGGACTTTGATTATTTGAAGAGAGGAAACAGGGTGGATCTGTTTAAATGGAAAGGAAAAATTCAAATTGGGTGTAACCAGGGATGGGATTCTACTGGTTCTGTCCACTTTTGTAGAACCAGTTGCTCTGAAAAGCAGCAAACAGAGAGCATACACGCATGCGCAAAATGTAAAATCACTGAACTGGTAGTTACACCAGTCGGATTCCACCCCTGGATGTAATAGATATAGTTTGTAATAATTATATTATTTCGGATAACCCTTGCTGATGAATATGGTGAAATGAGGCTGGAGAGATATGATTACAGAGAATGGGATAATGTATGGAATGAAGAGGGTTTGGTTGTATTATAAAATATAGTAATAGGTTGTTAACATAGATTATACTTTCTTTTACTATTTTTATATCTTTGCTTTATTTTCTTTTTCTGCACTTTAAAATGCTTTTTAAGCATCAGAGAGGCTTAAAAAACAGATCAGATTTAACTTACCGAGCAAGGGTTAACATGCTATGGATTAAACTTGAACTAAATAAGCTTTTCAATATCAGGTCAAAAAACTAAAAACTAAATACAAATTTACAATATTAAAAGAAGATAATTATCTTGTCAATGGGGTTAATTATGTATCTATTCAATTTGTGAATTTCAGGTATAGTAAGCAGGAGACATAATCACATACAATTATTTGCACAATAGTTTTCACCAATAGTTTGCACAAATATATTTTAGCCACTCATAATATGAAAAAAAGGAAGTCTGAATGGGAAAAAATCCACAGCAAGACTTCCTGGAATGACTTTTCTGCATAATCGCTATCATTAGGGATTCTTTTTCAAGCTAATGGCTGTTTATCCAGGCAAAAGATTAAAAACAATATTTGCAAATCACTTGATATGTAGATGCCTAAGGAGATACAGATATATTTACAGATGTAGATAATTTTAAATCTTAATTGTTAGCCTCCCAGATCCTTTGGGAATGAGTGACATACAAATAATGTCATAAAATTAAATAAAAAATTAAATAAGTTGAGGAAATGTTTGATATAGCAGAAAGCCAGCTGGTTCTCAAAATCAAATAATACACTTTACCTAAGTAAAGATGTTGATAGATTTTTCATTTACCTAGAATCTTTCCACACTACTCTTCAACATATGATAAAAGGACAAAAATTTGTTATTTATAATATAAGCTTAATGAACATGGCACAGTTAGAAATATTAAATCAGCATGGGATATAAAGCTAGTAGTTAATATTTCAGTGTATCCTAATTAATTTTTCTGTTCGAAGTAATCATAAAGATAAATAATTTCATAGTGTGTGTGTGTGTATACACACACACACACACACTGACAAGTTATGCTGATGGGAAAAACAAATACAAAGTTTGTTAAAAACAAAAATAAGAAAAAATCCAAATGGTAAAATTTTAGCATAGTTCTGATGCTGACTGCACAGTACAAAATGAGTCACAGGAAATTGTCCAAAAGCATTCAGTTGTCTTGATTTATCTGGGCAAGTATTCAAATTCAGGAAAGTTTTCCTTTTTTGCAAGTCAGTGTGAGGCTAAGAGGAAAAAAAAACCCCAAGCACTGTAGGAGAGGCAAAAGACTATGTGAACTGAATTTGCTCATGGTTCCTTAATTATGCTATGCAATTACTGAGAAATAGGGACAGTTCCCCATTTCCAAAGTTAATTTGGAAGATTCTCTGTGGGTATGTTCACTGCTGCTTGTGGTGTTCACTATGGAAGATAATTAGTATGTTTTAATCCTTTCTAAAGCAAAACTGAACAAATACCGTATTTCCCCATGTATAAGCACCCCCTTTGTATAAGCCACCCCCCCAATTTTTGGACTGTGAAGTTTTGAAAAAAATATTTTATTAGAGAAACAAGTTATGAAGAAAGAAAATTTACAAAGAAACAAAATTCAAGATTCATAATAAGTTTCTCTTCCTGCTTTCTCCATCTGATGATTGCCCTCCGATCTGGTGGAGGTCCAAATTCCCGCTCAGCTGCATGATTACCAAATTCTTTGGCAAACTTAATGACTTTTAACTTAAAGCTTGCAGTGTAGGCTTGTCTCTTGTCCATTTTAGAATTTCAAAATAACACAGTAATGAATACTGTGTACAATCTTGCAAGTCGCACGAAAAAAAGCACGGTGCTGCAACACTGTCTGTCCCGCGATCGCCGGCAGGTCGACTGACGGTCGCTGCCAAGCCCGGGCGGCGTCCGTACGGGCGGCAACAGACGAAAAAGCTTCAGACAAAAGTCGTCCGCGACGCCTAGATCTACAATTTCGGTCATGACGTCGAAGGCGGTGCGGGCGACGCCTGCAATCTACGCATCAGAACGAGAGTACGGTAGGAACAAAGCATTCAGGCCGATGCCTAGCTATCGCGTACTCGCACTCATAATCACTTACACTTTTTATCACTTACAATTTTTACAAAAAAGTATAGCATACTGCTAGAAAACCAGTTTATTCCTACTTTATTATTTTATGCATTTTTCACGTATAAAAAGTGTACCTGCTTTGTATATGCCACCCCCTACTTTTTGGGCTTGAAAATTTTGGAAAAAAGGGGTGGCTTATACATGGGGAAATACGGTATACTTCAAAGGGGCAACATCTCATCAATTTTCTCACATATTCTGGATCTTTAGGAAATGGGAGCTGGGGGAGAAGAAACTATATATTATATAATAGTTTTAGGAATTGTTCAACTGAAAGCACTTTGACTTGGAAAGAGAGTGTGAAGAAGCAATGTGGGATTTTTGAGGTGGTGGTGGTGGAATTTGAATAGTTATTTTTATCTAGAGGTTGTACAACATTTTTTCTTAGTGAAACTTTGGGAAGGCAAGCAATCCAATGAAGGATCATGAAGGATGACCTAAGGAACTGTATTATGAAAATGATGCAGAGATAATTAAGTTTTCTTAGCTGGAACAAAATCGAATAGAAGCAGCTCTTCAATTAGAAGAAAGCAAAAGTTCATTCTTTTTCAGTGGACTTTTGCAAGTGAATTTGACACAGATTTGTTAGTAAACTTTGAATTCTAAATGACCTTGACATGAATAGAAGATAGTGTTTCATAATCATCTTTGGCCCTTGTCAGTACTGATGAACAAAAGGAGACCAGCAAGAAGCAAAGAATTACTATTAAACAAAGCTGTGATTTGTTAGTCATTTGTCATAGAGATGTTGTTCTTTCACTTATAAAATCCATATCATTCATATATATATATATATATATATATATATATATATATATATATATATATATATGTGTGTGTGTGTGTGTGTGTGTGTGTGTGTGTGTGTGTGTGTTTTCTTAAGTTTTCGCGGGTATTTATATGTATGGTATTCAGCTTTGTTCGGGTATTTTCCCACGTCATTATAGTTGTGCTTTTAAAGTTGTAGCAACGTTTCGGCAGAATCTCATCTGCCATCATCAGGCTTCTGTATAGTGTTCGTCTGTGATGAACACTATACAGAAGCCTGATGATGGCAGATGAGATTCTGCCAAAGCTACAACTTTAAAAGCACAACTACAATGACGTGGGAAAACACCGAACAAAGCTGAAATAAATATATATATATATATATATATATATATATATATATATATATATATATATATATATATATATATATATATATATATATGTTTTCTGAGGTTCTCGGGTATTTATATGTAGATCTTTGGTTGTTCGGGTTTCTCCCGCGTAAGATTTGAAGTATCTAGGCACGTTTCGATGAAGTCTCATTCATCATCTTCAGGCTTCTGTCTCCAGCTCTGTGCTTCTCAGAGTAATGGAGATTGCAGCTGCTTCCTCCTTTAACTGCCAGTGGGGGTGGAACTTGATTGGGTGGGGGCTTGGCTGTGTTCTGATTGGGTGGGGTGTGTTCTCATTGGTAGGGGTTTGGCTGTGTTCTGATTGGTTGGGGGTTAGCCGTGTTCTGATTGGTTGGAGCGTGTTCTGTTCAGGAGGGGGCTTGGTTGTGCTCAGGTTAGTTTTAGTTGCTGGGGATTTGAGCTGGAGAGTTGTGATCTTGCTGTTTGGCTTCTAGTTCGTGGTCCTGCTGCATCTTCATAGTGGGTGTTGGTTTGCTTCATGTATGGCTCAGAGGGTTTGAAGTGGGTAGTGATGCAGCTGCAGTGCAGCTTCTGGTCCATGGTCGTTTCTCATTTTCTGAATGGGTGGGAGTCTGTTTTCTACATGGAAGTGTGGTGGTGGCATCTTGTGTGGCTCTCATGGGTGTGGGTCCAGTGTCCTTCTTCATGTTAGGTACTCGTCTGTTCATGAGGCGGGTTTCCAAATGGCTGGAAGGCGGGAGGTGTCATCTCGTTTGTTCATGCTGTGTGGGCGTTTTTCTATCTCTATGGCTTCTCTGATTATTCTGCTGTTGAAGTGTTCGGTTTTGGCGATAGTTCTGGTATTTTTTTAAAATCAATTTCATGTCCTGTGGCTTTGAGGTGTTGGACCAGGAAGAGGTCGTTTCTTCTTTTTGATTGAGTTCTTATGTTTCTTCAATCGTGCGCTTATTCTTCTGTTAGTTTGTCCAATGTATGTGTTAGGGCAGGTTGTGCAGGGGATTTCGTATACTCCTTGGTTTTCTAATTCGATTTTGTCTTTGGGGTTTCTTAGGATGGTGGATATTTTTAGCAAGATCCTCCAAAAACACAACATCAAAACAGCATTCTGCACAAACAAAAAATATCCACCATCCTAAGAAACCCCAAAGACAAAATCAATTAGAAAACCAAGGAGTATACGAAATCCCCTGCACAACCTGCCCTAACACATACATTGGACAAACTAACAGAAGAATAAGCGCACGCATTGAAGAACATAAGAACTCAATCAAAAAAGAAGAAATGACCTCTTCCCTGGTCCAACACCTCAAAGCCACAGGACATGAAATTGATTTTAAAAATACCAGAACTATCGCCAAAACCGAACACTTCAACAGCAGAATAATCAGAGAAGCCATAGAGATAGAAAAACGCCCACACAGCATGAACAAACGAGATGACACCTCCCGCCTTCCAGCCATTTGGAAACCCGCCTCATGAACAGACGAGTACCTAACATGAAGAAGGACACTGGACCCACACCCATGAGAGCCACACAAGATGCCACCACCACACTTCCATGTAGAAAACAGACTCCCACCCATTCAGAAAATGAGAAACGACCATGGACCAGAAGCTGCACTGCAGCTGCATCACTACCCACTTCAAACCCCTCTGAGCCATACATGAAGCAAACCAACACCCACTATGAAGATGCAGCAGGACCACGAACTAGAAGCCAAACAGCAAGATCACAACTCTCCAGCTCAAATCCCCAGCAACTAAAACTAACCTGAGCACAACCAAGCCCCCTCCTGAACAGAACACGCCCAACCAATCAGAACACGGCTAACCCCCAACCAATCAGAACACAGCCAAACCCCCTACCAATGAGAACACACCCCACCCAATCAGAACACAGCCAAGCCCCCACCCAATCAAGTTCCACCCCACTGGCAGTTAAAAGGAGGAAGCAGCTGCAATCTCCATTACTCTGAGAAGCACAGAGCTGGAGACAGAAGCCTGAAGATGATGAATGAGACTTCATCGAAACGTTGCCTAGATACTTCAAATCTTACGCGGGAGAAAACCCGAACAACCAAAGATCTACATATATATATATATATATATATATATGAATTTACTATATTTGATATAACTAGGGTTTATTTTTTCTTAAAATCAATACCATATATACATATTTTTTGTGTATATCTATGTGTTTGTACAAAATTAACACCCATAAAATAGGTATAAAAGATTAATACATGAACATTTGCCTTATTTTTTTATTAGAAGTGATCTCACAATAGAACACTAAACCTGAGCTCAGTACCAGACTATACTAAAGAAAGAATACTTCTCTATACAAAAATATTTCTCACTCCTAAAAGCTCCAGCTTTCTCCTTGACATGCTAATTGCTCATTGACTAAGGGGCTTTATTAATTTAAAACCCAAATAGCCAGATGAGCTCCTGCCCACCATATCAAGTGTCATTTTCTGGCATATGTTTTTCATTGAATTAAGTTAAGATGTTTGAGATTGGCCAACTGACCATATCATTAGGAGATGCAATCTGAATCTAGTTGCACTACTTCTGAAGTCAGACAGAGTGTTATTTTGGATGAATAGATCTTCCATACCCAAACAGTGTAATACACTTTTAAAATTAAGTCTCTGGGTACAACTGGTGAGCTTTGTTCATTTCTTACCATATCTGATTTGATTTTTTTTAAATTAAATTAAAATTCTTTTTCCCTACTTTTGCTCCCAAGTTAATGAAAAACCAAATACAATGCCCATTTCAAATGAAAAAATGTAGGTCCTAAAGAGCAAAGCAGAAAACAATGGTTCCAAAGACTTCTCTATGCTATAATAGTCATTCTAAAACCTCCAGAGTTATTCATTCAAGGTGAGAATGAATGTGTAATTTCAGCTGTGCCCTGAAATCCATTTCTTGATCTTTTCCAGTTATGTATAACAGCTGCTGATTCTGAGAAGGTTTGAATCTCTTTAAACTCGAGGGAAAGCAAGTCAGGATTCCCTTGGGAAGTACAATAGCGTGAAGTACAAAAGAGAAGATGAGAGCGGGATTTAATGGGATGTCCCTATTGCCAGGTTGTGGCTGGGATTGTGAGGCAAACCTTGCAAGCCACCCTGCAGGGGCACTTCTCTCCCAGGCCCAGAGGAGGCGAGATCACCCGTACTAATTTGTACATATCCTTATACAGGATCCTGCCACTGGAAAGGAAGCACAGGTGAGTTAATAGGCCCAATCAGGAAATGGGAAAGAAGAACTGTGTGCAACTGGTAACGCCAGAGATGTGCATTGCCCTTTTTCTAGGAGGGGGCTGAGGGAAGGCTCTGCACAATCACCTCCTTTGAAGATATAGCTATTATTTTCTCTACCGTGTTCCCATGGAGGAATTTTTCATCGTCAAGAAGGAGCATATGGCCTGATTTATAATGGAACGATAAAACTCAGTCATTTTATCAAGTTTTATTCAATTTTTTTTAAAAAAGCACAATAAATGGTTTTGCATAATCAACAATTCATATCCAGTGGATAAATGGTGTCTTATTGTATACAAAGTTTCAAGCCAGGGTTCCTCCCCTCCATCAAAGCCTGTCTTTCCTCTTTGTCCTCCCCACACACCCCAGTGGTGATCAATCTGTACTGTTAGTTCAATTTCACCTAGGATAAACAGGTGCTCCAAAGCTATATCAAGAGCATGTCAGGAGATGATTAGACAACAGTGCTTCCTTTTGGTATCCCAGGGTTTGGGTTTTTTCTTTTTTGTCTCTGAAAACTAAGGTTTAGTTGTATCAGCCAAAGACAATTTCTTTCCTGATTCTTTTCTGTTTTGGTCACCACAGTCTAGCAGTGGAAGGGCAGGAGGTAAAACTCTTACAGTTATAATGATCAGTTTAATTTCGAATGATAATTATACTGTAGGCAGTATTCTAGACAGAATTGTAGGTATTATTTTTAATGCAGTGATAAAGTGCAAAAGAAGAAACTGAATTGTTTATAATCCTATTTTTTCATGGCAAGGTTGGATGATTTTTGAAAAACTACAGTCTTAGTATAAGACAAATTTAGTGGGCTAGTTATAAAAATAAATATAGGAAGGGGAAAATGGGAAAATAAGACTGGAAAAATCTGTTGTGTTCTCATTTAAATCCTAAATAATTTTTCCACATACTGGCTTTCTTCACTTCTATGAGACTGCACCCAGAATTGCCAATCAGTATAACTTTTAGCTACAAAGGGTGACACTGACATTTCTTGACCTTTCAAGAAAATTACATGAATTTCCTTGCTACAGATGAGTTATTAAGCCAGGGCTACCAAATTAACGTCTGCTTTTAACAGCAGAAACAAGTTCAGAAGAGTAGCCATGTTAACTGTGCACTCATCTTAAAGGCCAACATATTTATTGTGTAAATCTTTTAGAAGGCAGAGGTGTAATTAATTTAGAAGAGCAAGTTCACAGAAAACAATACATTTAGTTTTCAGGTCCAATGGTAAAGCAGGTAATATCCATTTGATGAACTTCTAAGATTCCAATATATCCAGAAAAATCATGAACATTGACACTAATATTGATAGACGATTAGGCAGACAGGTGATACTAATTCAAGCCGGAGAAAGATAATAAATAAACGTTTAAGTTTTCAGATTTGAGGTCCATAAAAGATAACCTAAGGTATTACTCCCAGTGGCAGTTCCACTTCAGGCTAAGGACCATCACTTAGGAATTCTGGAATTAGGCAAATATACTGAAATGCCCCAAGGAAGATATAATGGAAAACAATATCTCCAAAGCACTACTGAAATGTATGGGTAGTATGAGTGAAGGTTTTTAATAACATGGTGGTCAATTCACTTTTGACATAAATTATCTGTGGAGTTTTTTTTTTCTTAAAACATTTTAGGTTGCAGACACAAAAAGATAATATAGTACAAAATGAAAAAAAAATGAGTGGGGGATTTAATGTTGGACATACATGGGTAAAATCCTCTTTATGCATATATCTGAGACCTCAATTTCCACAATGGCTCACAAGTATGTCCATATGGTTGATATAGGAAAAATACTTTGCTGCAGGAAAACTGCAACCTACAGAATATTTCATTGTCATTAAAAGTGCACAGCTGCTCTTATTTAAAAGAGCTCTTGCAAAGCTGTGATGATAGAATTAAAAAAAACTCACAAAGGATATATACTTCTTTTTAATTAAAAAGCTGAAACTGGCTGAATTGTTAATTTAAGTAAGACTATTAGGTTGTTTATGTGCAGATGGCCTTTGTATAAGAACATCTAGAAGCATTTCCATTCTATTTGTACTTGACTTGGATATCACATCTAAACAGATTTTGTAAAGAATGTGGCAAAAGAAGTTAGATATGCCTACATACCATGCAGCTCTATCATATTCTGCCCAAATCCTGACAAATTCATCAAGGTGATGAGGTCCCAAAATGGAAGAATCTCGAGTCAGATATTCAAAATTGTCCATAATGACAGCCACAAAGAGATTGAGCATCTAAGTATGAAGGAAACAAGAAGAATGCATAGTAAGGGGAAAGAGATAGGAACCAGATCTGTAAGTAGAAGACCAGCAAATAAACACAAAAGAGAGCTGCAATGTAATCCTGCACATGATACTGAAATTATTTAATTGTGTCTACAGCTGCTTCTCTTTAATAGCTCTGAGAAATACTAAAGAATATCATACCATCTTTTAAATCAATCTGCTGAAAACAAGCAAAACAATAAATCTGTAGAATAATGGTAAGAGGAACTCACCAAGAAGGAGCAGAAGAAGATAAAGGAGACAAAGTAGACATATGCTAGTTCTGTGCCACATTTCTCATTCTCATTTTGTCCAGATGTTGCTGTGGTGTCTGGCTCACAACCTTTCCCTTCTAGGCATGAAAGCATAATCTCCTGCCATGCCTCCCCTGTAGCACTTCTGTAAGAAAACAAATCCATCTTGTGGTTTATTACTATGTTCAAAAAATCCTTCTTACTTTCAGAAAGTCTCTGTTTAAGCTACAACTCTTTTAAAAATAGACTTCGGGGTGTTTTAAGGAGTTTTTTTTTAAATGTAAGTTGAGGTAAGTTCTTGCTCTTCTGCAAAGTCTATTGCAAACATCATACTAAGCATAATTTCCCCTCAAGTTGAGCTTGTCTCCTGGTGACCATCTGACCATGTAGATTTAGAAGTAATCTGTCATTGCTAAACAAGCTGGTAGGGGCAGCAGCCTCAGAAAGCAGTAATTATCCCACTATTGTACATAATACATGTAATTTTATGTTTAGAAACGTAAGTTTCTAAAGATACATTTCAGATAGTTTCTTAAATGTAAATTAAATTCTTAAGATACATTTCAAATCCAATAAATGGTTCAGAAATCATCCATGACATCTAGAGACTGTCTGGGGTTAATTCCATCATAGTTACCAAATGTGATATCACTTCTTGCTAATCATATTTAACATACAACCGGGTATGAAGTGCTATATTTTATTGAAATTCAGTTATAACACCGAGGAGGACTTTTATACAATTTATGATTCAGTCCAGTCAGATCTAATTATGACTTCTGCATCAAGTGAGAAGCTAGAATGGGATTCCAATAGAAAAGCTTAAATTCCATTTTGGCAATGAAAGGGTTTATCAAGTTTAAAGATTATGATGACATTGTAGATGCACTGAAGGAAGGGAGAGGTGCTGTTGTATAATCTGCCTGATAATTAAACTAGAACAAAGATAATAGTATTGTTCATGAATCTCTTTGGAATTAGGATGCCTATTAGAGAATTTTATCTGACTTCAGAACATAGAGGTTCATTACAAAGATAAAAAAGTAGGAGACACAAAAAATAAAAGTTGTGGCCCATTGAGCTGAAAACAATTCAGTCTTAAGCTAAAGCCTACTAAATAGTCTGTAAAAAGGGAGACTTTGAGTCCTTGGTTTGTAACAAGCTGTGTAAAACTAGCTAGCCGAGTATTGGCTCATTACCAGAAGCTTTTGAAATCTTAGGGGAGACAGTTCTTCCCTTTATAATGAAGTGTGAATATAAATGTAAATTTACCTAAACAGTAACATCAGAGAACCAAGGAAGCTGCGGAAATTGTTGTGGCGGTTAATGTGGCTTTCCTCATCTAGCTTGATGTTCCCAAACACCTGAAAGCATAGGAATGAAAGTATTATTTTTTACTTCATAAAACAAAAATACTGCAATCACAGCAATGTGTGGATGGTAGAAAATGTACAGTGCTCTGATCATTCTTTCACATTTCCAAAGTTTGTTGTTGATACCAGAACAAGGGGGAAAATACTGCTGGGATAAAACATTTTTCAAAATCTTGAAGAGAGTTAAAACAATACTAACTGGTTATAGCACGAGTGTCAAACTTGCAACATCATGTTGTCATCACATTTCTTCCTCTTCGCTAAACCAGGTGGGCGTGGCCAGTGTGTGACACATCTGGCCATGCCCACTATAACCCCTGGGTTATATGTCAACTCATCTCACTTTCTCCTTCAATAACCACATTGTATAGCATTTGTATTGAACCCCAACAAATTTAAGGGATTCAGTAGTTAGTCACCATACAGACATTTTTGAGTAATTAGCAGTAGATTACCTCTTACATTGCGTTTATTAATTTGACTTAAACCTCACCTTTTGATCAGCAGTTCAAACCAACATGGAGAACACTCATTTCTATATTTCCAGACAGGAACCCCACACCCAGATGAACTAATTCTACTCTATTGTAAGGTAAGACTCGCACTGATGATGTTACCTAGTTTGGGTAAAGAAACGTTTGCAAGAAGACAAACAAGCTCAGAGAGCACCAAGGACCCTTCATTTCAAAGCTACATATGTAGCTACACACTGAGCTACATATATTCTCCTTTATTGGTATTGTAAGTTATATTAACAGAATCTTGCAAGACTGAAAGTACATTTCTCTCCATTGCCTTTACAGCCCAAGAAACTAGGGATTGTCTGTTCTGAGGTGTTTGCCATGCCCACATTTGTTCTGTGGGCTCAGCTGCTGCTTATCTGACCATTCCCATGGCACTGGTTCTTTCACTTCTCCCAAAGTCATTTCCACACACTATTGCAATATTTCATAACAGTAACAATTATGTCAAACAAGACGGCATGATTGAGTCAAATTTATCCAATAAATTGCCATATCCCAGGATGAAATAGAAAGAATATCCTTGTTCTTAACTTAATATTTTAACCTCTATGTCATATACCAATTTTCCTGTAGTTGCACATAAGATATAAAAGCAAATAGCAGATGGTGTATATGTTCTATCTATCAAAAATAAAGAATAAAAATAAAAAAATCTTATTGTGTTTTTATATACATATCATCCATTGTACATAAGAGGGCATTGCTTCTTAGGGAATCTGAATTAGTTCGTAAATTTTTCACTTGACAAGTCAGAACTGTGAGCAGAAAAAAAAAGGTTCATAATTCATGAAATTTTTTCTTCACAGTGCGGATTCTTTAGAAAGAACACTGATAGGCTCATGTTATACATCAAGAATGTAACAATCCATGTTCCTGAATATAAGATATTGCATTATATTTTTCTTCAGGTGCCAATAGTTGTTACATTATAAATAGCCTACTATTCAGCTTTCCTCAACCTGTGTACTTGAGATATTCTTGACTACAGATTAACTGAGCTAATGGACCTCCTGCCTGAAAATGGGCGATTAAGCTTAATGTAAGAGGAGGACTCAAGATTTTGTTATTTCTATGTTTGGTGGACCCACCATCCTAGACCTTTTTAGTTCTTTGCTTACCTGCATCCCAATGATTGCATAAATGAAGAAGAGCATTGCAATGAGAAGGCAGACATAGGGGAGAGCCTGGAAAAGGCAAATTATACAAAGTACTGTGTTATTACAGGCATAATATTTATATGCTTAAAACAGAAACATCCGTATGTGTACTTAAAGTAGTAATAAATAAGCGGTGGCAGAGAAGATAAGAATCTCTGTTTAAACTAACTAAATGGTTTGTGAAGGAAGCTATGATGCTAAGTTTAAGAAATGTGATAATAAAAAGATTGACACCAATATAGAGCAGAGTAACAGCTGACTTAATTACAGTTTCTTTAACAAACATGCAAGTGGTCAGTGGGAGGTAATAAAAACTAGAAAAATGCAGAGGGAATTAAGGCACTAAGTATATTTTCCTGCTATATGTGAGGAAGTGCACAAAATAAGACAGAAGACTTAAGAGTTATTAAACAATAATATACTTTACCTTCGTTCTCCTATGCCACTTCCAGATTGACAATTTTCATGATTACTGTAATCTGACAGTATGGAGTCCTTTCATTTTAAAACCTGTTTTTAAACCTAAATCTAAAATTTTTTAAATATGGCAATTGTATTTCTAACCTCAAATAGGCCTTGACTGATTATGTGCCATCAAGTCATTGTCAACTCTTAAGCAACAATATAGATATATTTTCCTCCAACTATCCCTAACCTGATCTTTCAGGTCTTCTATTGCATTTAAAGAACCCAATATAACCCTGAAAAAAATCTGCTCCATGAATATGGCCAAGTAAATTTTGTAAGCCTCAGATTCCAGTGAGGCCCTCAGCCACTTCTGTATAAATGTTTAGACATTTTTTACATATTGTGCGTAATAAATTTGATTTGACTCTGTGTAACTTCCAAGTATAGAAAGGAATAAAATAAATTGGAGATATGAAGAAGGATGCCACCAGACATATGGGAGACAGAGGAGTATAACATTGTGAGAAAGGAAGAGCCAAATTAGATAACCAACAAAGAAGCAAAACAATCTGCACAAATATAAAGAAAGACCACGTAACTTAGCAGCACCTTCTTGTTCTATCACTGGTTCAGATATTGTTTATTTGATCAGGACATGCTTGTTTCACCACTAATTGTGGTTCAGAGCATTGTTTACTTCTCTCTGAAGACTGGAAGACTGCCATCAACCTTTCCTCATGGCATATTTTTAGTTATAATGAGCTATGATATTTTGGTTTTAATATCCTTTCTTGTGATAACAATATTGTAGCTTCCAAGCTAGCTTTTAACTAGCTTAGTAAGGAATATATTGTACATGATATAATAATTTATGGGTTTCTTAAAAAGAAAATTTGGGGCCTAAATTCCTGATTCTAAGTGCATGGTCTTCCAGGTTCTAAGTGGTTTTTTAAACTATGCTAGCTTCTGCAATTGTTTGGCTGACTTTAACCCAATCTAGATATTAATCCTATACAACTAGCAGTCAGTATGGAAAAAGAGATCCTCAACAGGTGGAAGCCCTTAGCTTCTATTTAGATGGGAAAGATAGAAAAAAAGGATGTTGGAAGAAATTATTGGCTGATTGTTTTCAAATTACTGCCAATACCTGCTTGTATGTGCTTCAGTGGAGGCTTGCTTTATTTATGAATGAAAATATGAATAATGCATATTTGGAGAGTGCCAGGTTGTGACAGGTTATGAAAGTGTTATATGCCAGCTTCAGAAAAGCTAAAAGTTAATAATAAATGAATACTTTTTAAGTCCCCCCCCAAAAAAAATCTAATCTACATTTTTGTAGCATATTTTGTTTCATGGGAAGAAATAAAAAAAATATGGAAAGGGTATATTGTTTGCTGTGATAGAAGAGGTTGGGGGAATCATGGAACAATGGTTTAATAATGAAGTGGTAAATACTCCAGATTGTTACAGCCACATGGAAGCAAATGAATTGGCAAAGGGGGATTTGATTCTAAGTGAAAGCTGCATCCCACTGGGTTTGCAATACAAAATAGGTAATAATAGGGCTTTAGATTCACTTTGGAAGAGGCGTTTGGAATGTGGGGGAGTGTGAACTGAGCAGCACCTGTCTGTGACTCATCAAAGTAGCCATGTCTGTTTCCAGAATCACTTTCTGAAGCACCTCTTCTGAATCAGAAGTGTTGCACAGCCATAGCAGCTGGAGATATCCTGAGGGGTGGGGACAATTAACTGTAAGTCTTTTAAATCAGAGTTCCTCTCTCCCTGAATAATAGATTACAAACATCCTTCTTCAAACATTGGGGCTTTGTTAGGTATGTCTTGCTTGTTGTAAAGGATGCTGGGCTAGTAAGGATTTTAGTCTACTGTACTGCACTTATGCCAGATACTTAGAGTATCCAGTCTTTCTTAAAGCAAATCTTCCAAAAATTCCTCATCTATGAAACTTGAAGACATGGTCATTTATATGGATAAAGAGGAAGAAAGCTTGCTAGCTCTTTCTCCAATATCTGTGTTTTTGTGGATGATTGATGGTTTGACCTAAGGCATTCATAATCACCTAATATATCTGCTTGGATGTACCCTGCAATTGTGTATGCAATGGTTGATGTTATTCATTGTCCTAAGCAATCCACTGACCTTGGAAGGAAGACAGGAGTTCAGCTTTTACCTTGAATGACTGCACAAAGGTCCAGAGCAGAATTCGAATGGTATACCCTTGGCGAAGCAGTTTGATGAGACGGGCAGCCCGGAACAACTTCAGAAAGCTCATGTTGAAGCTGCTGGTAACTGTCGGCTTAACACAGTGCCAGAGAGAAGGAGGAAACAGTAAAATGAAAAAGTAAAAAAGAAACATCATATGCCGTTTTCAGTCTTGATCTTCCATGAAAGGAGAGCAATGGAGAAAGAGATTCACCTTACTATCTGTCAGGATAATTTCTGTAATACTGCCAATCACGGTGATGAAATCAAATATGTTCCAAGTGTCACGGAAATAATTCTGCAGAAAGAAGAGTAATGTGCAGATTAACCTACTATATAATGTAAGCATTGATGTAATAATATCCCTTGAAAATTTGCCAACAAATTTTGAGACTATGTTTAGATACACAAAGAATAAGGGCGGCCTATCTTTGGTTATCTAGTCTGAGATCTCATAGGCTTTCATGAGCCAGTACAAAGTTCCCTATTATGTCTTGAAATTCCTGAATGATTTTCTTTATCACCTTCTGCTCCAGCATCATTTAAAAAAAGGAACCACACTCACCTGATTGGGCTAGGGATTGGGCTGGGTGTAGGATTTTGGGTCAAGCCAGCAAATCTAATTTTTGACAAATCTAGGCTATTTATCTGGTGTCATGATTTCCAGTTCAAATAACAAATATTCCAATGAATATATATTGCATGTAGGTCTGCCAGAAAGGATAATTCAACTTTAAATAGAATCACTCTATATGTCCCTACATCCATCTAGGCATCAATTTTATTTTCTTTCAAGGCTATGCTTTTAAGAAGAATTTCAGGAGCCAAAGGATTACTGGTATTCCAATAACTTCATCAAGTGTATCACTCCAGAATTTATAACCAGACACTGAGGAATTCAGGAAGACACATAGTATCCATTCATGTTTCATTCTACCAACTTGGGTCCTCATTTTGCCGAGCTTGGAAGGATGGAAGACTAAGTCAACCTTGAGCCTGTCAGGATCGAACCCTTGGCCATGGGCAGAGTTAGACTGCAATACTGCAGTCTAACCACTATGTCACTATGGCTCTTGGGGATTGAGGAAGCATGGGAAAATATTGAATGATTGTGGGAATCTAGTTGGTTTCTAAGGAATAGATTTTCTGCAGGAGGGAAAGACATGGGAAGGAAAACAAATGTTGGACTGGATGGTTAGCATTATAAAAATAAATTATGCCGAAATGAGCAATCTGTTGATGAAGTAAATAATTTTGTCTATCTAGGGTTTCATGAGAAAACAGCCTTTATTATTTAATTAAATATTATTAAGAAGCATTTAAGAGGTTTGGTACCATAGAGGCTCCATCCCCATCAAGAACAATGTCCAGCTCTGGATATCAATAACTTTTAACTTGGGATGTGCAGATAGCAATTCCTATGGGCAAGGACTGATCCCTAAGCATTCTTAGTGCATGCAAACTACAGTACCCATAAACAGAGTTTTCATATCTAATGCTGAATGCATTTTACTCACCAGGAAACCAAAAGCTATGATTTTCAGGATACATTCCAATGAGAAAACCATGGTAAAAGCAATATTCAGATACTTCAGAGCCAATTCATATGTATATGGAGCAGAATAGTACTACCAAAAAGAAAAAATAAAGATGAGTCATAATACTCTGAATTTCAGTTAGGCTAATATAAGAATCCTGGAGGTTTGCCTATCTCTTTAAGATTTGCACATTCTAAATAGTGAGATGAATACGAAATACAGTTACCACTAAAAAGAAATAGCTCCAATATTTTAGAGGGAGGGAGGAAGGGATGGAGGGACAGAGAGAGAAAGAGAGATTGATTCATTGGTCCTGAAACCCATCATTTAGCTTCCCATAATGGAGAAAGGCTAAAGAAAAGTTCAATGGGGACAACAGGAATGGTTTATATTTGCCTCTTTCAGTAAGAAGGTATTATAATAAAATAGTAAGTAAAATTATGAAATTACTAAGCATTACTGATAAAATGGAAATTTGCTGCTCATATCTGCTCTACTGCCTAATCTCTCTTTAAAGAAAGAGGTTCTAGTGACTTTTTGGAGTTCAATCTGTAGGTAATCTGATTTCAGGAAGTGAGGGGGGAATAAGAAGGCTCAGCTCCACAGCCCCTGAAGAGAACAATCCTTAAATGAAGGGATCCAGACGAAGTCTACCCTTCCCGAGCTCCCACTAATTCAGTGGGAGAAGATGGTCCTATAGAGAGGCACAATATACTGTATATTTAAATGTGAAATGTGCAATTTTAATCCCTTCAGATGTGTTTCTAACATGTAATGCCCGACATGGCTTCTAATTACAGTTCCCAAGAAATGAAGAGACATCACTTTGTGACAGAGCATTTACTTTGTGCTTGTATATATTTAAAGCATTTTCATCCTACACTTCACCTGAAAAATCTCACAGAGCAATTCAGTTAAAAATCAATAAAAACCTCTACTTTTAGGCTTACAAAAGAAAATAGAAAAGGAAGCAAATTGAGACATCATTTCTTAAAGTTGCATTCAGAAAGCTTCTTTCCTTGTAATTTTTAGTTGAAAGCACTTGACTTGAGAAGAACACCCCCCTTCCCCGAGATCATAAAAACATACTTCCATCATTTTAGACAATACAGATAGCATTCATTCAAAGGCAGCTTCGTGATCTGTTTATAACTTGTGATAATTGTATTTTTTTAAATGATGTTGACTTGCAACTGCAATGTCAGACTCTCAAATATTGAATCTGTTCATCTCACCTTCATCATTAGAACCACAGTGTTAAGAGCTATCATAGCCATAATGGTGTATTCAAATGATGGAGAGACCACAAAGTGCCAAACTCGGTACTGAAATGTGTGTCGGTTTTGAGGCATGTAGCGGGTGAGGGGTTTTGCACTGATAGCAAAGTCAATGCAGGCTCTCTGGAAGGAGAAAAAAGGAAATCAAGAATATGTCAAGCATATTATTATAATTATTAATGCCAATAATATGCAACGATGTGGTACAAAAAAGTAGAACAACATTTATTCATGGGTTATGATCCAAACAAACAAGGAACACAAGAAAAGGAATAGTTTATAGTTATTTCTGAAAAACTTTATTTGTTTTATTTATTATGGAAAATAAGATAACTTTCATTCTGCTTTCAATTCCTCCTTCAACATTTTTTTTTCTTTAATTCTAGGGCAATAAAAGCCTATTGATTTTTAGGATTCTAAATATCAAGATTCTCATAAAAAAAACCTATTTTATCCATTTGCCCGCAACATGCTTAAACAGGTCAATGGAGAGGTTAATATGAGGGGGGCAAATAACTCTCCTAGCTAACACCCAGAGTTAAATCTATCTCTAAGCAGAACCAGTCATGCACAGGATTAAATTAAGCTCTAGATAGTTTTTAGTACCTCATTCTTCTCAAGACTACACTCTTCCATCATTTTGTCTCCTTGCTCCTGGAAAGTGATGATGATGAGAGCCACAAAGATGTTAACAAAAAAGAAAGGGAAAACTACAAAGTACACCACATAAAAAATAGACATCTCCATGCGGTTGCTACGGCTGGGGCCACGATCTTCCTCAGTCACATCTACTGAATGTTGTAGAACTCTGGGGACACAGTGAGAAAGAGAAAACATGGGTGAAAATCATATGCTAATGATCCCTTGTTGCTTTTATCCAATTAGTTTTACTGAAAGAGTGTACAAACTCTTTTGATATAGTATATTTTTACAAAAAAAATGACAAGTAAATTGACTGAAGGCTGTTTAGCTTCTGATAAGCCAATTTAATGAAAGTCAGCTGGAAACTCCCTCACAACTTCCTCCCATAGAATAGTTCAAGGACAGTAATCTATGATTATTCTGAATGTACACATTGGCTTTAAATTTGCTTTAGAACAGGGATGTCAAACTCATGGCACATGACATGTGATGTATTGACACTTCCCCCGCTTTGCTAAACCGGGCAGGAGTGGGGCCAACACATGATGCATCTGGCCCATGGGCCGCAAGTTTGACACCCTTGCTTTAGAAGAACTCTTTCCTACAGCACATCTCAAGAAGTTCTTCTTTTTCTATGTGAATTATTCTTCAAACAAGAGAGGAATTTTGCCTTTGCAAAAAAGACATCACCACTCCGAAATCCGCCTTTGTATCATAATAAAAAAGCATTTGCCTCAGAAAAGGAAATGCACTTATTATTATTAAAAAGGAAGTACACTAAATATTCTGATTATTCTCATAATTTAAGGGTGAACTACAACAATCCATTTCTAATATAGCACAGCAGTTTTTCAATATGTGTGTCAGCGTTCTGTGCGATAATGTGTTTTGTGACATCCGATGGGGTTCTATAAGAGACCAAAGTCAAAGAGGTGAGGGATGAAACGCATCAGGGATGTCCATAATATTTTTTTCTAAAGTTCAGTGGAAAAGCTTATTCTTTTGTGGAAAAAAAGGAATATGGCTACCGTTTTGTGATCAGGAGACCTTGATTGTTGTTTTTTTCACTAACAGGTTCTGCGTCTTGAAAAAGCTAGAAAAGTCCAGTTATAGGTAAAGAAGGAAAATACTCACTGAGGCCATCCTTCTCCAGTGGAAACAGTGAAGAGTGTAAGCAAAGCCCAAATAATATTGTCATAATGGAATTCATGGCGCTTCCATTGTCGACATTTTACTTCCATCGTGTTTTTCTCGTGGTCTATATAGTTTCCACTGCAGTATAAAAGTGGCAGAGAATAAAAGGCTTTTGTTGTACTGTCACAATAAAGAGGCGGGGAAAAGGTTTAAAACGTAGGTCCAGGGACACAAAATACAATTCCCAGGATAGAAGAGAAGCATTGATCATAGGAATTTCCTTCTGCTATTACTTTTCCATCAGTCTGGCTCTGATGCCAGAAATTAGATTGACTGGATGGGAGAAGCAAGGCAGAATTTAGAATAAGAGGTAACAGATATTAACCTACCTACTGTTGTATTTTTATGCCCCCTGAACTTGCCTTTTCCTTTTTCTAAATGATCATCAGAAAATGTAAGGATTAAATACAAATAGAAACCAAGGGGTCAAGAACATTAAGAGGTTTGTAGAGTAATTAAAAATAGGGACTTAAATTCATGTTTCTCTCTAAAGTTTTACCATAGAATTTTCTATTATAATTCAGTGTATAATTAAGCATCTATCAGCTGGGAAATACAACAAGGTCACCTAAAAACAAAATACTGGTTTCTGCATAATCAGAAAGTCCCTTAAACATGCAAAAGCATATAAAATAGAAAATTAGAAGAAAATGATTAAAAAACACCTCTAAGTTTCTATGACTGAATGCTGTCTGCTGTACTTACATACAGTCTTTCTCTGTATCCTTTGAACTGTCTGTACAGTAGAAGAATTTGCCCTTGAAAAGCTGGACTGCGATAACGGCAAAGATGAACATGAAGAGCTTGTAGACAATGAGTATGTTGAAGACATTTTTCAGAGACGTTACAACACAGTCAAAGACTGCCTGAGGGAGAATGATAAACCATGAAGCGTGACTCATCTTAACTAAGCAAAAATACTCTTATCAAAGATGTCATAAAGAGCCTCAAAGCTACAGTTAGTTAAGGCATATGCCAAATCTTTACTGTACAAAAAACATCTATTCATTTGATTATGAAACAATTTATTTTTATTTATTTGATTTGATTTGTCAATTGCTTACAAGATAATAGTTATAAGTATAAACATAGTTATGAATACATGGATACATATAAGAAAAATAAAAGAAACAATAGGACAGGGACGGTAGGCACGATTGGTGCGCTTATGCACGCCCCTTAGGGAAGGGGTGAAGTCAATAGTAGACAGTCTAAGGTTAAAGTTTTTGGGGTTAGAGGAAGAAACCACAGAGTCAGGTAGAGTATTCCAGACATTGACCACTCTGTTGCTGAAGTCGTATTTCCTGCAATCAAGTTTGGTGCGGTTAACCATGAGTTTGTATCTATTGTGCGCTCTTGTATTGTTATGATTGAAGCTGAAGTATTCATTGACAGGTAGGACATTGCAATGTATGATTTTATATACTATACTTAGATCGGACTGAAGGCAGCATAGTTCTAGGTTTTCTAGGTCTAGAATTTCAAGTCTGGTGGCATCAGATTTTCTGCAATGAGTAGAGGAGTGGAGAACTCTTCTTGTGAAATATTTCTGGACTTTCTCTACTGTGTTAATATCAGATACGTAATTTATATATGTGGATACCAAACAAATGAGGATAATTGGGCCTGTCATGCAATTTAGCATCTTGGGTAATCATGATTACTTCCCCATGTACTGTTTAATGCATATCAGCTGTAATAACTATAGGGTGGGAGTTTCATGTGGACATGTGGGCCTATTCTTGCTCTCTGGATCAGTCCGTCAGAAATCACTGTGCAGATCTGCATGAAAGGAAAAGACAGGCAAGGACTGGGTAGCACAAAGACAGGAATGTCGTCCTAGAGTTTTCCACCGCTTCTTTAATTGGAGGAAGGAGCCTGCAATAAGCCATACTTTCAGGATTAAGAAAAATCCTGTGTGAATACATCACAGAACAATGGAGATGAACGATAGAGAGGGGTAGTGCTGCCTATACGGCAGACATAACTCCTATAACATCTTTCCCTTTTCATATTAACACAAATGACATTTCAAAACACTGTTATAGGGGTTATGTCTGCTGTGTAGGAAGCACTATCCCTCTCTAGCATTCACCTCCATTGTTCTGTGACGTATTTCCTGCCTCTCTAGGATTTACCTGTATCTGCTCCTGTGGGGCAATTTCCTATGCCATTCATAAATCTGGGGGTGGGAATGGGGGACCAGCCTTCATGGAGTCTTTGGTTCTCTTTCTCAAGCTTGGTTGCTTGCTTGAAGGTGTTTTGTTACCTGACTAGGTAACATTATCAATGCTCAGCTCTGATGATGTTATCTAGTCAGGCAATGAAATGTCTGCAGGCATACAACCAAGCTCAGACAACACCAATTACTCCACAGTTCAACCCTCCACTATATATATTCTCTTCTATTGGTTCCAGTTTCCATTTGATTTTAAATTATCTCTCCAAGCTTTCCTCTCACATGACTGTGCCATCAAGGTGTGATACTGAACTTGGCTCGATGATGAGAAGGGATTGTAGGAAAATAAGCTTCCCTTACCTTCCACATTATAAATCATTGAAACAGACCCAACTGTTTAGGGAGTTATAGCTTGAGTTACAGATCCTGGGTGGAGGGTATACACAGATGCTGTGGAAAGGGGCTGAGATTTAGGGAAATGGAAGACTGGCTCATGCAACTTCATCTGCCTGCATTTGAATGCAGGACTGAAGAATTAACCTACAGTCATTTTCAAAAGCCACCCAAACAATAGCTTGCAGGATAGATTGGGCTGTGAAGCACTAGAACACGGGTGTCAAACTCGTAACATCACATTGTCATCATGTGACATATTTCGACTTTCCCCCCTTCACTAAACTGGGAGTAGGCGTGGCCAGCATGTGATGCAATCAGCCTATGGGCCATGAGTTTGACACCCCTGTGACTAGAGGGAAAGCTAGCTTCTTCTTACCCACTTAAGATAAGAAGTCTTGGTGGTGCAGTAGTTAGAATACAGAATTGCAGGCTAACTCTGACCACCGTCTGGAGTTCAATCCTGACGGGGTTCAAGGTTGACTTAGCCTTCAGTAAAACGAGGACCTAGATTGTTGGAGGTAATTTTAAATTGCCCAGAGAGAGCTGTAAAACACTATGAGGCAGTATATAAGGCTAAATGCTATTGCTATCTACTTCACTATGCAGCTGTGGCCAGTATACCTTCCCCTACCCCTAGAGAGCAACTTGTCACTGCCATGATTGGCACTCATTCTTCACATTTGACACTCTTTAAAAGTTACTTTAAAAAAAATAGTGGTCACTGCCTGAATTTTACATGCAAATACCTTGAGTTTGGGCAACCGCTTGATGGTCTTCAAAGGTCTCAAGACACGTAGAACACGAAGGGACTTGATTGTTTTAATGTCACGACCTTTGTTGGACCTGTACATTTGGGAGGATAAACAAGCCACCCAAAACATTAAGACAAAAGGATAAAAACAAAAAAGGAACTTCTTAAAGAAAAACTAAACTCACTGTATTTTTGCCATAGTAAACATTACTTTTTTGTATAGATGATGAAAAGCATGGGCCACATTATTGACTTTTTGAAACCTGATAAATTTGAACTATTGAGTGGATTTTTTAAAAAATCTGAACATTAAAAAGTGTGTTTGTGTCTGTATGTGAGAGAGAAAGAGAGTGCAAGCCCAGGAGAATTCCCTTTTTATTTGAATTGACTGATGATTTCAAATCCTATTATTGTGAGAAAGAATGTGCTAACAAGGTTAAAACAAGTGATTTCACACTCTTGCTGAGTTGAACCATCTGTTGTAAGGCACCATGCCACTGTGAATCATACATTCATGTACCTGGTGAATCCCAGCAATCATCTTGCTCTCTGTTTTCATCCAAAGGTGGAAGTACAATAGCTCTTTTCCTAGGATGGTTCTACTATTGTAATAAGCTGTTACAAGGTACCATCATATACAAGTAAATATGTGCGTGTATATAGTGTATTGATAAGCAGAGCTATATGATGTCATAACTGAATTGAAATTAGTTTTTATACATCGCAAAGACAAGGTTGTCATAACTAGGATATCCTCAGTCAAATTATTAAGAAAAAGATCTTCATTAGTCATTAATCAGCATCTAGGAAGAACTGAAAAATTGACTGTAGCCGAAAAGATGAACTTCAGGAAGGGCATGGAAATAATTCCTATACTCATCTACAGAGTTCAGTGGGAATAGTAGCATCAAGGAATGCTCTGGAGGTATATTTTACCTTCAAGGAAAAAGTAGGGATAGGAATCTTCTACTTGTGTATTATCCCTTACATTCATCTTTTAGGATATCTAGAGTTAAAATTAGACCCTACAGGGTGATTTTAAGGAACTCAATTTTGAGAAAAACCTAATCTCCTCCAACTTCACTATACTGCTTCCTAATATAAATTAGGAAAGTTCTTTGGTGGTGAGGCCTATGGCTTCACCCATAGCAGAGGTGGCTTTCAGCAGGTTCTGACCATTTCTGGAGAACCGGTAGTGGAAATTTTGAGTAGTTTGGAGAACTACCTCTGATTGGCCCTGCCCCCATCTATTCTCTGCCTTTCGAGTCCCAGCTGATTGGCTGGGTCTTCTTTTGTTGCCTTGCACAGGAGAACAAAGCTGGAAAGCAGGTTAGTGGGGTGGGGAGGGAATGGGATTTTGCAGCAACCTTCCCAGGAGTGGGGAAGGAATGAGGATTTTCCCCTGGAGAGGGGAGGGAATGGGACTTTACAATATCCTTCCCCTGCCATGCCCACCAAGCCACACCCACCAAGCCCTGCCATACCCACCAAGCCACGTCCACAGAACTGGTAGTAAAAAAATTTTTTAATCCCACTACTGACCTATAAGCACCTGCTTTACAGTCAAAATCCATTCTAGAAAAAGCAAAGATTCCTTAAAATATATCAGGAATTATTCCATGAAAAGGTTAATAGTATTTAGCATTTATTTAGTATTCATTTGATTTGTCAATCGCTTATAAGATACAGGTATAAGAATAAATATAGTTTTGAATACATGAGATAGATACTTATAAGAAAAATAAAAAAAACAATGGGACAGGGACGATTGGTGCACTTATGCATGCCCCCTACAGGCCTCTTAGGAAGTGAGTGAGGTCAATAGTATACAGTCTAAGGTTAAAGTTTTTGGGATTTGGGGAAGAAACCACAGAGTCAGGTAGAGTATTCCAAACATTGACCACTCTGTTGCTGAAGTTGTATTTTCTGCAGTCAAGTTTGGTGCAGTTAACCTTGAGTTTGTATCTATTGTGTGCTCTTGTATTGTTATGATTGAAGCTGAAGTATTCATTTGCAGGTAGGACACTGCAATGTATGATTTTATATACTATATTTAGATCGGACCAGAGGTGGCGTAGTTCTAGGTTTTCTAGGTCTAGAGCAGGCTTGTCCAACCCGCGGCCCACGGGCCGCATGCGGCCCAGGTCGCCTCGTAATGTGGCCCAATGCCCACCCCAACCATCGTGCCACAGCCAGGGAGAAGGAGGAGGAGAGGCAGGCGCGAGGCGGGGCGAGGCGAGCGCCAGGCCAAGCAGCAAGAGAAAAGGCGGGCGCCGTCAGAGTGCCACCTCCTGCTGTTACCGCCGCCGCTTCTGCCCCTGCCACCGCTGCTGCTTCTGCCCCCGCCGCCGCTGCTGCCCCCGCCGCCGCCGCTTCTGCCCCCGCCGCCACCCCTGCCGCTTCTGCCCCGCCGTCACCCCCGCCACTTCTGCCCTGCCGCCACCCCTGCTGCTTCTGCCCCCGCCGCCACCCCCGCCGCTTCTGCCACTGCTGCTGCTTCTGCCCCCACCGCTGCTGCTGCCCCCGCCGCCACCGCTTCTTCTCCCGCCACTGCTGCCCCCGCGGTGGGGGAAGAAGCGGCGGCGGGGGTGGTAGCGGGGGCAGAAATGGCGGCGGCAGAAGCAGCAGCGGTGGCGGGGAAGAAGCGGCGGCGGCAGCAGAAGCGGCGGGGTGGTGGTGGGGCAGAAACAGCGACGGCAGAAGCAGCAGCGGTGGCGGGGAAGAAGCGGCGGCGGCGGCAGAAGGGCGGCGGGGGCAGAAGCAGCAGCGGTGGCGGGGAAGAAGCGGCGGCGGGGGCAGAAGCGGTGGCGGTGGCGGGGCAGGAGCCTTCCCCGCCGCTGCTTCTGCCCGCCGCCGCTGCTGCTGCTTCTGCCTTCCAGTCCTGCCTCATCCAGCCGGGCTATTTACAGGAGGAGAGGTAGGCGTGAGGCAGGCAAGCTTTCTCCCTCCCCACCCCCACAAAATTTGGCCGGAAAATAAACTGTGATAAAAAAACTGTGTTAAAAAAACCGTGATAAAAATAAATAATTTTAAATAAATAATTAATAATAAATAATAAAAACATCTCACTAACTTTATTTCCAAATAAATTTAATATGTTAACTATGTTTTCTATGTTTTTTTGGGATGATCGGTATCGTTACTGTTATTTTATTTTATGTGCGGCCCAAACCAAATTTTCATCTTCTAATGTGGCCCAGGGAAGGTGAAAGGTTGGACACCCCTGGTCTAGAGTTTCAAGTCTGGTGGCATAAGGTATTCTACAATGAGTAGAGGAGCGGAGAACTCTTCTTGTGAAATATTTCTGGACTTTCTCAATTGTGTTAATATCAGATGCATGATATGGGTTCCAGACTGATGAGCTGTATTTAAGTATAGGTCTAGCAAATGTTTTGTATGCTCTAGTTAGTAGTGTGATATTACCAGAGAGAAAGCTACGTAGAATTAGGTTAACAACTCTTAATGCCTTTTTGGCTATGTAGTTACAGTGGGCTCTAGCACTTAGATCATTTGAGATGAGTACTCCAAGGTCCTTGACAAAGTTTGGATCCTCAACAAGGTCTTGACTATTCAGCTTGTATTTTATTTTCTGATTTTTTTTCTGCCAATATATAAGACAGAGCATTTATTTGTTGAGATTTGAAGTTGCCATTTGATTGACCATTCTGATACATTGTCAAGGTCTTTTTTGGAGGGTAGTAGTATTGTCTGTGGTGTTGAATAGCTTTACATCATCAGCGAAGAGAATGCAGTTGCTTAATAGTGGAAACTCTATTGAAACTATTGAAACTCCCTTATTGTCAGCCTTCAAGATCTTCTACTACTGCTTTGCATCTTTTGGCTGCCATAATTAACGGGGGGAGGGGGAAAGTATGGGAAGCGAGCTGGAGGTGTTACATTCTAGTGTTGTATAAAATGAGGAGGGGGGAGTATACATTCTTGCTTAGGTTTCTATTTCTCGCTTAGCTTTCTTTTCTCTGCGCAGCTGCAAACCTTTATCAGAATATGCCAAGGTCAATGGACAGAGGCCTCATCACCACCTGAAGATGTCCACATGATCATATGCACAACTTTTAATTGGAAGAATCATTTGAACTATTGGGGGTGGGAACATTTCCATCACTTTGTATATGTGATTTGCGCGCCTAAGTCCTCAGATTCAGAATTCTATTGTAGCTACCATTTCATTTCCAGTAAAAGATATCTTTTCTCTAACTAAAAGAGTCTAAGTATTTCTTTCTCAACCTGACACTTATCATCTGCAAGTTCATGATGCATAAGTTCTTAAACTAAATAGAACTAGCTACTTCCCTCTAAAATTTTGTATAGATTTGATTCACAATGTTCTTTATTCACAAATTAACAATAAACCAAATTAATACTTTTAGGAGAGACAGAGAGAGAGAGTGTGAGTGAAAGACAGATGCAAGCTTTGTTTGCTCTGCTGGCAATTAAATTCTAAATTAAAGTTGATGCTAATATCTAGCTATTATTTTATCTGACACATTATTTTCCCGTCCACATTTACAGAGGGGAAAATTATAGAAAATTAAAACAAAACAATCACCAACAAATTCTAGAAAATTGTTTTTTAAAAAAGACTTGGTATATTTTATAATATATCTCTTTCAACAGCATTTCTTCTTAAGCTTCTCAAAGGCCTCTCATGCTGTCCTTTCTATGTTCTATTCAAATAGATGGTGCTAATACAGCCTTGGGCCCTTAAGGGCTCTAACAAATGTCACACTGGTCCATTGTATAAGATGATGCTGAAAGCAAAGGACTCTGTATATGTGTCTTATTGCTCAACCCTACGAAACAATCATTGCTTAGCCCTCTCAAATCACTACCAGCAACTGGGGTTTTTACAACTATCCAGAATTACAATGGTTTAAGAATAGGTGATTTATGGCCCATAAAGCCCTTCCCGCCATCATAAAATGTTGCACCCTCGCCCCTGTCATGTGACTACATTTTAGGCACTTTGCAGCCAACTAGCCTTATGATTGGTGCACTGCAATATTGCAGTGTCCCAGTCACAGGACTGCAATTTGTGACTTTTTTTTTTTCTGGTTTCTGGTGCTTTTTAGGCAAAAACCCTCATTCGAAAGAATGGGTTCATTTTATGACCACGCTGTCCACTTTTAGACTGCACCATTTGCTTAATGGGCATGGTGACTCATTTAATGACTGCCACAAAACTACCCCCCCCCAAATGGGTCTGGTCACGTAGTGGCCTCCACTTTCTAGTCTCACTTTTGTCTTAAATTGAGGACTTACTGTATTAATCAGTGTAAAAACAGCCTATAATCTGATTCATTACAAAATGAATCTACATTCCTATTCTGTGTATTGACCTTGTGTTCAACACACCAAAGCATTGAAAACATTTTGAGATGAAACTCGGTGATGTCCTGTTCCGATACTTTTTGACCTTACAGTGATCTCATTGCAGAGTGATAACACCTAACATTATGTAGTCCATAATTAGATAAGTAAATCTATTTCTCATGGTGCATTACTTTGTACCTATCAGTCCTAGATATCAGTTGCCACTTTATTGCTCAATCACATTCCTCTGCAACTTTCTATGATTTGTTTTAGATTTTCACATAGAATTTGTACATTTCTATAGAAAATACGAAGGCCACTCAATAGCATGCTAAACATGCTCCAGATCTAGAAGGCATCTTATTTTATTTTTTTTTTTGTCCAGCAGCAGAGTTTGGGATGACAAACAAGCGCACTGGAGGTATTGCCATAATCTGGATTTCATTTTAAATCAGTAGCTACCTTGCAGGAACAGTGGGTAAGACTACATTTCAATAATTCATGAGGCAATTTTACTAGGTGAAAGCAACATTTTAATGAACCTGCATTTTTAAAAGTATAATTCACTGCCAATTGTGCTGCTATAATGAAGAAAATATTAATGTTGGTTGGAACCTGTCTGGATAATAAAATGCAACTTCAAGGATATACAACCACCCCTTCCCCAATTCTTTTCTTTTATTAAAAATAAACACACATTGGGAAAGAGCTACAGATTTCTTTTTTAATATAAAAATATTGTTGTGTATGATCCATGTTGTTATTGTGAGTCCTTAGTGCTCTCTGAGATTGGTTGCTTTCTTACAGATGTTTCATTATCAAAACTAGATAGTCTCAGAGAGCACCAAGGACCTTTCATTTCCACTCTGAGCTACAAAGATTCTCCTTTGCTGTTACTGTCTTTGGTGAGCCAGCGTTGCAGTCTGGTTTTATTTATTTATTTTATTTTTGTCAATTGCTTACAAGATAATAGGTATAAGTAAAAAAAACATAGTTATGAATACATGGATACATATAAGAAAAAAAAAAGAAACAATAGGACAGGGATAATTACAGGTTAATTTATTGGCAGAAAAAGCAACAGATATAATTGGATTTCGAAAGAGGACTCAGTATCAACTTTGTCACAAGTTGATAGTGACAGAGAGAAGCAGAGTTGGGACATTGATCCCCTTGCATGAACTCCAGAGCAATTGCTTTTGCAGGCTGCTTTCTGCCATATAATTTTTTCCCTAACACAGCATAGCAGAGCAACTTTTTCCCCTTATTTGTTCCAGAGGCTGTGTGATAAATCTAATGCTTACTGTATCCCTTGCTTCTCTTTGACACTGTCCTACTTGTTCATTTTTCTGTAGGAAAAGGTTCAAAATCAACCACAGGGCTTGTTTTTATCTGCAGAAAAACTCTGAAAACAATTGCCCACCTATCTCTATAGAGCGGGGCTGTCAAACTCGTGGGGTCGTGGGCCGGATGCACCACGTGCTGGCCATGCTCATGACCGGTTTAGTGAAGGGGAACAAAGTCCAATACATCACGTCACGATGCGAGTTTGACCACTCCTGCTATAGAGATTACTTAAGAAGATTTAGTGTTTGTGAAATTTCAGTTGCATAGAATCTTAAGTTGCTTTATGAGATGAAGATCCTTACATAGAAGCATTTAAGAAGAAAAATATTCCTGTTACATAAACTTCACCTATCCTTCTCTTCTCAAAAGGATAGGGAGAGAGCCAAAGGTGAGGTAGGGTGGAAAGTGACATGGCATTAAAAGCATCCTTTCTTTCAGACCCATATTATCTTCACAATTAGTTTTATTCTCTTTTCCTATCTATTTACTTTGGCTCATTGATAAGCAAACACCAACTATGGTCTTCCCCAGTTTGGTATAGGTCTATAAAGTTGTAGTAATGTGCACTGCACCTGTACAGGAACACTTTACACAAACTATACCTTTTCACTACATACTTTGTGTTATGTCCTGAGAACTCTAGGAGTTCTCACTCAGGTCCATTCACTTTGAGTGGGCGTTCTCCCCCTTTCCTCATTGGCTGGTTCCCCCCAGCAGCCGGCTATAAAAGCAGGCTGCGGGGTCCAACCAGTTGCTGATTGCTGCGAGCCAGTTCCAGGCGTGGCAAGCACGATCAGCCCTTTATTGTATAATAAAGTATTGTTGCACTCATGCTCTGGTTCAGCCTCTCTTTTCCCAAACATAACACTGGCGACGAGGATGGGATGGCTACCAGAAGCACCATGCAACCGCTGAGTCACTAGCCGCCGATCTGCAGCCAGAGAGAGCGATCGGTCGGCGATAAGAGCAACGCTGATCCGCATGCCAGAGAGAGCGGTCAGCAAACAAAAAGAGCAAACAAAAAGAGCAAACGCTGATCCGCTGACAGAGAAAGCGGCCAGCAAGCAATAAGTAGCGAACGCTGATCCGCAGCCAGAGAGAGCGGTCAGAATCGATAGTTAGAAGCGTCTGTAGCCGCTTGTTAGCCAAGCTACAGGGAAAATGAAGCGCTGCAAGCCGCAGCCGCTCAGTATTAGGCACGAAATTCAAACGGCTGCCATTTGAATTTCAACCCTAAGGGCACAGCACAGCGCTGTAGCCAAGTCACTGACACCCACACAGGCGCGAATCCAAACACCGCCAACGGCTAACAGCCAAACGTGGTTAACCCAGAGAGAAAGAGAGGACTGCGAAAAGCCTCTCCGGAGCTGAAATCACTTGCCTGCCACAGGCACTAAAACATTGTCTGCTGCCCCAGAGAGATTTTTTCCACAGGAAGTTCTACCGGTCCCAGCACCATGAATTCCAATCCAGTCTTCCCAGCGTTCAAACCAGATGAGGAGAAGTGGGAATCATATAAGAACCGCTTTAATCATTATATCGATGCAATTGGCCTGGCGGATGCTGGAGAACATCGGAAAAAGTAGTATTTCCTGATCTACTGTGGAGCCACCGTTTTCGATACTGCCACGGCCCTCGTGGCCCCTCGTGAGTTGAAAAACGTTCCATGGTCTGAGTTACTTGAAATCCTCACTAACCACTATTCTCCCAGGCCCTCACAGATTGCCAGGAGATTCACCTTCCGTATGAGGAAGCAAGCGGACAAGGAGACCATCAATCAGTATATGGCCGCCCTCAGAACAGCAGCACTGCATTGTGGGTTTGGAACCTACCTGGAGGACATGCTCCTCGATCAATTAGTCTGCGGGGTCAAGGACCTCCACCTGCAAAGGCGCCTTCTCGCAAAAAGAGACCTCAACCTCGCACAAGCAGTCGAGGAGGCCTTGGCAGCTGAGCTGGCAACACACTCAGCCACCGAAATCCATGGCCCTAGTGCCAAGCTGACATCGCTTCCAGTCCACTCCGAGGAGGTGGTAGCAGAGGAAACCATCAGTGATGAAAACGACATCCACCGCCTCTCCAACGACAGACGACCGCAGGTAGGAGCCAAACAAGAAAACATCGGTCCACCCAAGCACATCACCCTGTGCCTAGCCTGCGGGGGATCTCATCAGAGGGCCACCTGCAAGTTTAAAGGAGCTACCTGCAATAACTGTCATAAAAGGGGACACATCGCGAGAGTCTGCCAAGCCCCTCAAAGCTCAGCACAAAGGCACCCCCCCTCGCACGCGGGACCACAGAGGCGAGTATTGAACTGTCGCACGCACCACCATGCCAAGCACACTTGCCACACTGTTAGTAAAATTTCTTTATCCGTTTCCTTAGAAGGTAAACCGTGCCGTATGGAGGTTGACACTGGGTCAGCGCTCTCAATTATCTCATGGAACACCCTCAAGAGGCTCCAACCTAGCCTGTCCACTAGCTGGCTCCAGAGATGCCAGTTCAGCCTGAAGGACTACCAGGGGAAGACCATTCCTGTAATCGGCAGAGGCAAGTTCCTTGTCAGTTTTAAAGCTTTTAAAGGTCACCTACCTCTAGTGGTAGTTAACGGCAATCTCCCCACCTTATTGGGGCTCGATTGGTTTCCCCATCTCGGCCTAGGGCTAACAGGAGTCCATGCTGTCTCAACCTCAGACACTGACCCCTTATTCGCTGATTACGCAGATGTGTTCAGCGAAGAGCTGGGGTGTTATAAAGGTACCCCCATCTCATTCTCAGTTGACCCCCAGGCGGTCCCAATCAGGCTAAAACCGCGTAGGGTCCCATTCGCTATTCGGCCAAAACTAGATGCGGAATTGGATAAACTGTTAAAACAAGGGGTCATTGAGCCAACAGATTTCGCCAAATGGGAGACGCCCATTGTCACACCCCTCAAAAAGACGGTAGCCTGAGAATTTGCTCGGACTACAAGACGACAATCAATAAGTTTCTACAAGTTAGCGCTTATCCTGTGCCTGTCATTCAGCATCTATTACACACATTCGAACCAGGCAGCATTTTTGCTAAATTAGACATGTCTCAAGCATATCAGCAGTTCCCTGTTGATAACCAAACAGCGGAACTCCAGACAATTGTCACTCACAGGGGTGCCTTCCGATGCAAGCGTCTCCAATTTGGCGTAAGTGTTGCCCCAGGTATTTTTCAATCCCTCATGGAGCGGATTTTGCAGGGCCTCCCTGGTGTAGTACCCTACTTCGACGACATCTTAGTCTCAGCCAGGGACAGACCCCAACTCTTCCAGAGAGTTCGAGCAGTGTTAGAGAGGTTCAGACAGCATGGCCTCAAGTTGAAAAAAGAAAAATGTGCCATTGCCACTAGACAGGTGGACTTTCTGGGTTATAAAATTGACGCCTCTGGCATTCACCCCCTGGAGTCCAAGGTTAAGGCAGTCCACGAGGCACCCACTCCAACCTCCAAAACTGAACTTCAGGTGTTCTTGGGGCTATTGAACTTTTACGCATCCTTCTTGCCCCATAAAGCATCAGTAGCCGAACCCCTACACAGATTACTGGATAAAAAGTCACCGTGGAACTGGGGGCACAAAGAAGACCATGCTTTTCACGCCGTCAAATCACTACTCACGTCAGAGGCGGTACTTATTCAATTCGACCCTAACCTCCCTTTAGTGCTGGCAGCAGACGCATCCCCTTTTGGAATTGGGGCGGTACTAAGTCACAGGCTTCCCAATGGCGCCGAGGCCCCCATCGCCTTTTTCTCAAGGACGCTCTCTGCAACGGAGCGCAATTACAGCCAGATCGATAAGGAAGCCCTAGCAGCTGTTGCAGCCGTGAAAAAATTTCACGAATTTCTCTTTGGCCATTTTTTCGAGCTGGTCACGGACCACAAGCCCCTCCTGGGCCTACTAGCCGGGGACAAACAGACCCCTCAAGTCCTCTCCCCTAGGATGACAAGGTGGACCCTCTTCCTAGCAGCCTACTCCTACAGACTTATACACCGCCCGGGTAAAACACTGTCCCACGCTGACGCTCTCAGTCGCTGCCCCTTGCCGGCTCCGGCTGAAGACCCTGCTCCTGTCCACGCTATTTTCGAGATCACCCAGTTGGACCTACCCATCACTGCCCTTGACATTGCTGCTAAAACCAAGGCAGATCAAACGCTCGCCCAGGTGCTCGACTGGGTGAGGAGGGGGTGGCCGGGTGGAAATGTTGAAAACAAATTCACACCTTTCAAGACTCGCATGCAGGAGTTATCCAGTTTGCAGGGCTGTCTACTATGGGGCACTCGAGTGGTCATCCCGGCCTCACTGCGTACCCGAGTTCTGGAGGCGTTGCACGAGGGACACCCTGGCATCGTGAGAATGAAGACATTAGCACGCAGCTACGTGTGGTGGCCGGGTCTCGACGAGGACATTGTCAATTGGGTAAGTTCCTGCAGCATTTGCCAGGAATCCCGTCCTGCTCCCCCCATTGCCACCCCTACCAGATGGGAAAGTGCCAGCGCCCCGTGGTCCAGAATTCACATCGACCTGGCTGGCCCCTTGCATGGGAAGACGTTCCTAGTGGTCGTGGACGCCTATTCCAAATGGATTGACGTAGCACAGCTATCCACGACCACCACACTAGCAATCACCAACGTGTTAACACGCCTGTTCGTAACGCACGGGCTACCCGACTCCATTGTCTCCGACAATGGCCCACAGTTCGCATCAACCGAGTTCAGCCGTTTCGCTGCCAACCTGGGTATCCGCCACATTTTCACAGCCCCATTTCATCCTGCCAGTAACGGATTGGCTGAAAGGGCCGTCAGGACCACTAAAGAAGCCCTGGCTAGGTTCAGCAAGGATGACTGGCACCACAAACTCTCGCGGTTCCTGATGAGCCAACACTCAACTCCTTGTTCAGTCACCAATAAGTCCCCAGCTGAGCTCCTGATGGGCAGGCGTCTGAGGACTGTATTGGACAGACTCCACCCACAATACTGCCCTGACTCTCCCCTCGCTTCCACATCGGGGGTTAGACATTTTATCTTACAGGAGCCAGTTTTCACGAGGAACTTCGCTGGAGACCCCCTGTGGATCCCGGGCGAGATCGTAGCTATCACCGGGCCGCGGTCGTATCGGGTCAGACTGGAGGATGGCCGCGTCTGGAGAAGGCACATAGACCAACTGCGTAGGCGCCTCAGCACCCTCGCCAGCAGGGACCCAGAGTCACAAGACGAAGGGAGGCCTCATCCTCAGCCCCACATCCACATCATGCCCGGCGACCAGTTCACACCTACAACCGGTCCCGAAAGCCCGAACACGGACAGCAGCGCCCAGACGGTTGACTAGCCCGATCCAGTCTACGGGAGCACATCCCCAGCGACCAACCCTACGAGCCCCGGGCATACCCGAACCGAGGGGCACACTGGTGACACTTTGCTGACTCTGCCTTCCCAGGCAGACCCCGAACGGACAGACAGCGTTCCAGAGCTGCGCCATTCCGGGCGCCAACATAAACCTCCTGCCTACCTCAAAGACTATGCGTGTTCGCATCTGGGGGGAAGGGGTGTTATGTCCTGAGAACTCTAGGAGTTCTCACTCAGGTCCATTCACTTTGAGTGGGCGTTCTCCCCCTTTCCTCATTGGCTGGTTCCCCCCAGCAGCCGGCTATAAAAGCAGGCTGCGGGGTCCAACCAGTTGCTGATTGCTGCGAGCCAGTTCCAGGCGTGGCAAGCACGATCAGCCCTTTATTGTATAATAAAGTATTGTTGCACTCATGCTCTGGTTCAGCCTCTCTTTTCCCAAACATAACACTTTGAAAATGAAAATCCTCCTTTTTCATGGAGTATACCAAGCCAACATACTTTCTAGACAGCTTGTATGTCTTCCAAATATAAATGGGAATGACTATGAATTTCTAGTGAAAGAACATTTGAAATATTGATGGTTAATCTGCACTATTATCTAGCTTATTTCTCTCTTACACATACACACATCTCAGTGTTTTTCAGCATTATGTAACCTAAAAATTATTTCTCACACGTTCATTCAATCATTTATGGCAATATGTCATGACTTCACACAACAACAGCTTTTAATGATCTTGGGAGATGAGTCACAATCTTACAATCGAACTTAGATGTTTGGGAAGAAAAGCAAATTATGATCTCTCTTCCAGCTTTCGTAGAGTTCATATTTGCTAAGGATAGTGTCAGTGGGGTAAGGATCAGATACCCTGCCTTGGTTTTAAATTGAAAACCATACAGTTACTCAGTAAAGACACAAGCAGCAATCCTAAACTATCTCTCAGACTGGTTTGGTACCAGAGGCACCAAAATGATCAAAAGACTGTCAACAACAGATTGGCAGGGGAGAAATGAAAGTGGAGAAACATCTATCTCTCTTCCCTTTCCACTTTTTAAAATAAGTCTTTCTGACATCACAATCATTGGTTTAAATTTCCCTCAGAGCTGGAAGTTTCGTTCATCTGACTGGACCCTGGGCTTTTGAAACTCTCTCTTCTGCTTTTTTCCTGATGCTGAAGTTCCCAACATCAAAAAATCAGCCCCGGAGATTGTCACTAGAAAGCGGCATTCTACATCTATTATAAGATTGCAGCTTTAATGAATCATGACTGCTGTATTGTTGAAGCTTAATATTATATCCATCAAAGACTGCATTTGAAATTGAGAGGTTAGAAATGGAGATCCTTGTTCTTTAAAGTAACCAAACCTGGCACTGATCCCTGATACAGTGCTGAAGTAGCTGAAAGACGAACTACTGCCTGCTCAACTAACTTAACTCTGTAAGTTCCCCTCAGTTGCTACTCAGCAGCATTTGCTGTTGCCTTTGTGCCAGCAGCTTTTATGTGAGAAAATTGTCCTGCGTTGCCTTTGAAACTGGCCCTTTGCTTCTTCCTCATCAATGAAACATACTATGGTCCCTGACTAGGAATTTGCTTTTACAACACAGTGAGATAAGGAAGGATGATCATTTTGCAGAGTGAGTTAGGCAGCACATAAATAAAGATTACAAAGTCTTAGTCTAAAGTTTAAACAATGGCAAGAAATTTAAATTTTTAAGAATGTAGGAAGTTAGCACCCATCCCTCTCCTAGAAAAATGAAATATTTGGGGATATACTGAAAAGGCAGAATATTTCCCCTAAAAAGAGTAGAAACTCAAGAGCAGAAACTTACCTCAGAAGCAGAAACTCACCCCCACCTTTGTTAATGGGTGGGCCATTAAGGCCTGGGCCAGAATACTTTGCATAGCAAAAATCTCCAGGTAGGGCTGTGGCAATTGCCAAAAGCCCTTTTAAGGGCATCATAATCCACCAAGGCTCAACCAAGCCTGGAACTCAGGACAGCCTACAGAGTTGCCCCTTCATGTGAGTCTGACAACCAATTAGAAACAAGCTTCAATTCAAATCCCAATAAAGGTTATAAAACCCAGGCACTCTCAGCACTTCAGCCTTTTCTTGATCTCTTCCTTCATCTTGAAGCATGTGATCATCCTTCTTTTTCACTTTGGAGCTCCAGGCCATGTGGTCCTGTCCACCATTAAACCTTCCAAACAGCCTCCATATTTCCAGTGTCTTTTTCCCCACTTGGAACTGAACCCAGAAGGATATTTCTTCCAACAAGAACTTAGCTATAAGATTACTAGCCAGACCAGTGAAAACCCTCCATTTTAGATGTAACATAACACTTATTCCTCATTTTTATATAAACATATACACACAGAAATACACATACACACATATATACACACTCATATACATATACACTAGTGGTTGCTAAACAAGAACTATCTTTCTGTTTTTGTGTTCATCAAAGTTCCATTCTTAAATCCATTCATCCATCCAGGATGCATCAGACTTACTTTTATATATTCCAAATATTTGGATGCTAATGCTGATAGGTCTGCCTTTACCTAGTTAATTTGGGAACTTTGTTTATACTTCAGATTTCGAAGTATGCGTTCTGTATATTGACTTGACCTCAAGGAAGTACACAGTAGATAAACCCCATAATGAAAAAAACAACAACAATGGCATCTTAGCAGATAATAACTCAAGCAGTAGTACCTCATTCAGCCATACCTCATAAGGTCCCTTTGTACCCAAGAGTGGAACAATTTGGGTGTCTGAGCAGTGTTGTAGTAGCTGGTAGGTGGCTCCATCCAATGAAAGTGGCATATTAAATGTATTCAAAGGTTTTTTTTTTTTTTTTGCATATGAGGCAGAAAGTACCCGATTTCTTTGAAAGTAAAAGTACCGCATTAACCAATACATAACCAATGATCTGTGGCCTCTGCCATTCTATTCCCTTGATGGAATGTAAGTGGCATTCTGTTTTTATCTCATTTCAGCTACGGTGTTGTGTTCACACTCCTCCATGAAATGATGTTGAAACTTCTGCTTTTGACACTTTGCCAGAAATAGCAGGAAATTTATTTCTTTAAAACAGCTTGACAATCTCAGTCTTTGGTGCAGAGTCAATATACTGTAGGCTGAAATTGTACGCATAGAATGCTTTGTAATAGTATCTAGTCTCAGAGGAAGCACAGACTGGAAATAGGACTTGTCTTGGAAAACTTTGTGAGAAGCTAGTGGCATTGCACCTTCTCCTAGGGCTAACCCAAGCAGCCTTTCTGATAGCAATGTAACAGACAGATAAGCAAACCAAATTCTTCCATTAAAGGCCCATTTCCCTCACTTGGGTCCCCCCCAAAGATAAACAAGAAAAATAATTACCCCAAAGCATTCCTGTGAGTAAAGGCCCAGATGTACAGTCACAAAGCCAGATCGATAGACAGGTGGAAAGAAAACAGAAAAGATCAGGAAATGGGCCATCAGCAGAGAGCAAAGGAACAAGGAGACTGTTGGAAGAAGATTTGCATCTGAAAGAGCAATAACCTCATCTCACAGCCTTGATACTCTGGCATTCCATTACTTTTTCCACCCAGAACCCACCTTCCTTCTCTCATTTATAGCTTAGTCAACAAGAGCCATTTCATATATTATATTTTTGTTGCTATATACATGTTTAAAATGCTTAATGGGATGGTGACAAACATGTGTTTACAAGCCCAGATGTACACATGCATTCATCAGGAGGAGTGACTAGCTGTTATTCCTTGATTGTCAAAGCAGCAGTAGCTACTTGGCAGCATTAATTACTAAAAACAAACAAACAAACAACAACTGCAGGAAAGCCTAATCTCTCTAATTAAGTTCAATTTGGCCCCAAGTGACAGGTGAAACAGTCCTTAGCATCTTTCCAAGTGGAAAATTATTTTAGGCACCTTGGTGCAATTATGAATTTGAATGCAGGGCAGTCAACAGGAAACATGCTGGTTACCATTTGTTCAAACTACATGGCATAGTAGTAGTTGAGATTTGCAGACAAGGGCAATTAACACATGTGGAACCCCTCAAAAGAAACTGGCTCTGGGGAGAAATGTTCAAGTAACTTCTTTGATCCAAACTGACCCTTCTTGAAAACCAAATATCAGTGTTCTTTTGTATGCTTTACAATACTCTCCAATTTAGATCTATGGATTTAAAGTTGTTTATTTTCTGTGACTTTCACTCAAGGTACCCAATGCACTAGCTTCTATAGGAACGATCATGGATCATAACAGAATTCTCTAGGTCTTACAAAATGTCAATTCCAAGGGATCCTTGAAAGTAAACCATGAAGATCAAACATATTTTGAAGAATTTGGCAGTCAACCTGAATACTAGAAGCAAAGAAGATAGGAAGTTATTTAGATTGACTGGTTCTTTTAAAATAAGAGGCACAACTCCTGAGAACCAGAGCAAGAAATGGCTGCATGTTTCTTGAATAATTCTGATAAACATCTGTACTTATCCCCAAAGGCTCGGGTTAGTCTAGGGAAAAGAGTCAGAGTCAATTTAGTTCAGGGCTCAGTTCATCTCTAAGAAATTAGTAATTACTGTAGGCCAAAGCTGTGTTAATTTTGTACTTTTTATTTTTGTGTGCTTAAATCAATATCGTTCACATCTTTTTACAAGCTCAGTGATAGTTTAGTCTTTTATGAATGTATCAGATTGTGCATGAAGATAATTCTTTCAAATCTCTTGAGATAATTATTTTTCCCTAAGATATTCTTTGGGCTCTGTAAAACATGCAGCCTGGGGAACATTTTTATAAGTCAATGCTGTCTTGTGATCTTTTTTTTTCTTTCCTTCTGTTCAGTAGTATTTGATTCTTCAAGATTGCCAAGACAAGTCCATGCAGTATTCTTGGCAAGGTTTTTCAGAAGTTTTAAACATTTTAAACTTTTTTTTAGTTTAACCTACTTGTCACGTGTTGTATATTACAAACTGAGTAGTTTTATACTTACCTCACAGAATACTGCATACAATATTAATATTTTAAAATTTTAAAATTAAAATGTGATTTTATAGGTTTCTCTTCTTTAAAATTTCCTTTTCTTTATCTCTTGTGAGATGAGCCAGTCTCTCAAAAAAGGAGTGAGAAGGGTGCACATCTTAAGACTATCCAGTATCCCCTCAAAAGATAGGTAATGTCAAATGGAACTCCCAAACCTCTACTCCAAACCAGAAATATGAAGACCAAGAAAAGTATAATAAGCATTTTAAAAAATCTGATAACCCTAAAAGATGGAATTTGTGTGTATTCTGTTGTGTTGTATTGTGAAATTGTGTGATTTTAAAGCTCACATTGTATGTTCAGCTTTACTCCTCTTAAGAAGAGAGAAAATAAGTCTAGAAGTTAGGCAAAATTCTGGGTCAATCAAGATTATTACTTTCTTCATATATCTGCACTACTTTGTCTGCAGTTATGCCTTCTTACCACCCACCCATTCAGCTAGAATTTTTTAAATCACATAAAATATATCTCCTCATATTTAATCATTATAAAAATATCTGTGACTGATGCCTAAGCCAGCAAGGGAAACAAGCATGCTATTTTAAGTGATATGATGTTTTTTTGAAGCAGCAGCCAATTAAATTTTGAGCATTGGTAGCATGGTTCTCATGTATGTAAAATGATCTGAACCCAGCCAAAAAATGCAAGTACTTACGCCAAAGCAAAGGCCATCAGCGCTCCAACAACCACAATGAAATCCAGGATGTTCCAAAGATCCCGAAAATAAGAGCCATCTTGCAGTATTAATCCCTGGTCAATCATCTAAAGAAAGGTAAGGGAAAGTTCTTATACTTTATACTCATAAGAATAGAAGAATAGAATAACCTAAGCTCTAATTTCTGATTATGAGCTCTTTACATTCAAATCCCATTACTGAGGCTGCAGTAAGCCTATATGCAAATACATATGGACAAAGATAATCCACTTAAGGCTTTAGAGGTATTTTCAGTTACTGGTGGGGTTGTGGTAGATGGATGTAGCAATGAAGATCCTTATAATTTCATTTTAAAATTACTAAATAAAAGATGCCATCAAAGGTTTGCTTAGGAAGTTAATTCTGTCAAATTTGTTTTACATTACATACTGTTGAACCAGCAGCAGTTTCGCCAGAAGAGAGCATGTCAGGTTGACCAAACCAGAATCGGGGCATTGTAACACAAATCCCACTTTTTAATATGTGTTACAACATAGCATGCATGCTTTTAAAAATGGAATGGCTTTGGACTGCCCTGTTTTGACATCATTCTGACACAAGCAGCAGGATAAAAGGAATAAAAAGATTAGTTTGGGTAGATCTGTTGTGATGTTAGAAATTGCCTAACTAGCTTATGCTAAATATATGCCCAAGAAGTGAGAACTAGTAATTTCTTCTAGTTATATGACAAAACGAAAAAGCAGATTGGGGCAAATTCATACAAAACCTATTTAAAACTGTTTATAAGACATGATTATCAAAATGGAAATGAAATCTGCTCAGCTAACTACTGACCATCAGCTGCTGAAAAGGAGGCCTCTTTGTTGTCCCACAGAAGGCTTTTTCACACCATATAAAATCTATTACTTGAATAATAGAAGTACTGTGTCAATTGGTTAAGGTGTTGGACTGAAAAGAATCAGGTTCAAATCTAAAAAAGCTCAAAGGGTGATTCTTTCAGCCCAGTAACTATATTTTTTCTACAGTTCTACAGAGGAATTATTGAGTCTGTCATCTGCACCTCTATAACTGTCTGGTTTGGTACAGCAGCCCAACAGGACAGACACAGACTTCAGAAGATAATTAGGACTGCAGAAAAAACAATTACTACCCACCTACCTTCCATCGAGGACCTGTACACTGCAAAAGGAGTCAAAAAGAGGGCTGTGAAAATATCTACAGACCCCTCACATCCTGGACATAAATTGTTTCAACTTCTACCCTCAAAACGATGATATAGAGCACAGCACACCAGAACAACTAGACATAAGAACAGTTTTTCCCCGAACATCATCACTCTTCTAAACAAATAATTCCCTCAACACTGTCCAATTATTTACAAAGTCTGCACTACTATTACTATTACTATTAATCTCCCATCCTTCCTTTCACCTATCTCCTCCCACTTATGACTGTATGACTGTAACCTTGTTGCTTGTATCCTTACGGTTTTTTTATTGACTATTTCCTAGTATGATTTGATTGTACCTTATGACTATCATCAAGCGTTGTACCTTAGGAATCTTCTCTTGACAAATGTATCTTTTCTTTTATGTACACTGAGAGCATTTGCACCAAGACAAATTCCTTGTGTGTCCAATCACATTTGGCTAATAAAGAATTCTATTCTATTCTATTCTGTTCTGTTCTGTTCTGTTCTATATGCTCAGCTGACCTCACTGGATTGTTTTGATAAAAAAAAACTAGGGGAGAAAGTGCTGGGTACACTGCCTTGAACTCCTGGAGGAAAAGAGAAAGGTAACTTAAATAACACAAATTAACAGAATACAAAAGTTTCTTAACTAATTATTATAGAACAAAAAAGACTCAGTGCCTTTCAGTTCTATTAGAATTTATTTGGAGAAAAAAAATCAGAAGGACAATTTTGCTTCCTAATACTGTGTCTTCTTTTAGAAACTCTGTTCAGTAGGAGTGACATTTGAGAAGTGATAGGGATGTGCAAAAAGTTCTGCTAAAAAAAGTCCAATTTTCCCTTTTTGCTTAAGAAACTATTTTATATTCTGTTCCTTTAGAGGCCAACACTAGCCACCCACAAAGAGGAAGTTACCGTTTTTGTCATTATAAACTGAGATTGCACTAACGTCTCAGCTACTGCTACTCCCATATTGAATGATGTTGGCAGACTCGGTTAACTGCTGAAAAAAATAGCTTGGTAAAATAACAGTGAAAAGTTTTGTATTAAAAAGGTAGAATTATCCAATGACCTTTTTAATACAAAACTTTTCACTGTTATTTTATTATCATTAATATTGTTGTTGTTGTCGTTCTCAACACTCTGCAATACCTTAGTGTGGGTTTCATACATAATTCTCTGACATACCAAGAACTGAAACATATGAGGGAGAAAATCAGAATAGCCAAGGAAAGACAAGTTGCAGAAAATGGGGTTAGCCAAATTGTAGAATGAAAATGCCTTTGTCATTATTTGATTGCGATCACAACATTTCCCAGCAGGAAAGAGAAATTTCTAGAGCAACTTCTCTAAACAGGTGTCTTCCAGATGTAATGGATTGCAACTCCCAGAATTCCTACAGTATTTGGTTGAAAAGGTTGTAATAAGTCTTAAGAGCCATCCCAACTGACTTCCTAAAAGATCAGAGTTCCTTCATTTATTGAAGTTTTAAAAATATTTAATCATGTATAGAGTAACAATCCTGAGAAAACCTCTCAGTCCAAGCAAGCGGCAGTCTAAGAAAAACTCAAGCATGACTTTAACTACAAGGCACTGAAGGAAGAAAATTGTCAAAGGAGAAATTGCTCTCAGAAATGTTAGATCTTAATTAATCTAGCCATTCTAGAGAATTTATTTGGAAGATCTACTTTCTTGAAAAGAGATGATAAAGCTCTATCTATGAATATGAAACTGTCCACTGTTTTCCAGTTGACTCAGGAAAACACTTCCCTTCTCACTTACCTTAATAACCATCTCAAAGGTGAAGACTCCAGTGAAAACATAGTCAAAATACCTCAGGACCTGCAAAGATGAAAACAGTGTGGAATAAGAAAGTATTATCACATTGCAGAATAAAATTGGAGGCATATAAATTAAATAAATAAGTATAAAACAGTCTTATTCTGAAGTTTAAACAATGGCAAGAAATGTTAATTTTTAGAACTTAGCTATAAAATGACAAGCCAGATCAGTGAAAACCCTCCTTTTTAAATGTAACAGAGTACTAAACCCAATGTTGTTACCATGACCTAGCAAACGGGTTTAGCACTTTTAACTGTTTTGTTTGAAAGGAATTATTCTCATTAATAAAACATATTATGATTTTTGAAATGAATAATGTCCAGAATGCAATTCATTTAGAAATATCTCCTCCGTGTCCCTTCTCTGCCATAGAATGCAGGCTAAGGCTACCTGAAATTCTTGGTTCAAGACTGAAACAAGAAGAGAAACCGGAAGCACCGAGAACCCTCCATTTCAACCCTGAGCTACAAATATTCTCCTTTATTGGGACAACAGTTTCTACAATCTGGCTGTACCTTAAGCTTTGTGTACTTTCTGTTATGTCTGCTCTGATCTGTTTTCTGTCTGCCACTGGCATTCTGCCATAGCAGCAAAATGATGTTATTTATAAATCAGACTAAAAGACCACACGGTCCAGTGTTCTCTTTTTGCAAGGAGCAGCCAGATGCCTTGCAGGAAGCCCACGGGCAGGATCTGAATGCCATTGCACCCTCCTGCTCATGTTCCAACGTTTGGGATTCAGAGGCATGTTTCCACCTACGCCCTGGCACACTCTCTGGCACCATCCTGCAGTTATTACTGCGGAGCTCTCACACAGGCATTAGCTGGAACTGCTGAAAACATAGCCTACACAAGCAATGTGCATACCCTTTGAGGCCCACTTTTCATCAAACTGAGAAATGCAGCTGTTTTAAAAGGTCTGGTCCTCCCTGTGTCTAGGTACAGAAAAACTAAAAGCCCCTATTTTAGAAATCAGTAGTGCTGTGCCTCCCCAATTTCTAAATAAAACAACTGGCAATACCTCTTCCAAGTTAATTTGCCACTCACACTGGTTAACTAATTATTGCCTTTGGGACTAGAGAAACCCATTCATCAAACTGGAGATTGGAAACTAAGAGCAAACATTAATGGCCTCAGCAATTCAGTGTGTAAAATGAGGCAAGTCAGATGTTCTAAACTCCTGCAGCATAGAAAGTATAAATAACCACACTTCCCTCCTCTGCCCATTTTAAATTCTATTTGCTATTCTTGCTTTTTCAGTTCTCTTTCTTTCCTTTCCATAAATTCTTAATGTGTTCTTCTGAATGGTTTGAATTTCTTCATTACTAAGCTCTTGTTTTATCCTGATTCAAGAGCAAAGTGGGGGTCATTTTATGCACATCTACCCAAAGGAGTGGAGCAGAGAAGTCAAACTTGATTTCATTGAGTGCCATTATCAGGGTTGTGTTTGGCCTCAGGGGAGGTGGGCGGGGGTTAGGCATGCCCAGCTCGACATCACTCATGTCAGGGACACCTGTAGTGGCCTGAGTGTTGTGCCAGCAAAAGTGGAGCTCAGGAGGACCATGCACAGCCCTCCTGAGCTCCGTTTTTGTTGGCAGACACACCATGGGCTGGTCCTTCACTATTTCCAGGAGGGTTTGATCTAAGCACCCCACAGGTAGTTTTTGGCCTGTGGGGCTTGAGTTTAAAACACCCCTGGAGTGGAGCTTCTTGTAAGATGATAGGTGTGTTGGGTAAAACTCTCAGATATTAACTATGGTTACTGGATCATTACTTAATAGCATGGGCAACCAGAGAGCCAGTCTTTGTCTAATCCTAACCATCTTCTAGGTTTTTCACTTCTATGTTTGGTTCTTCCTATTCTCCAGCTGGGTTTAACAACTATGAAGGATTGTTTGTCAATTTCATTCTTTCTACAGCTATTAAAGAACATTCCTGTCCATTAATGCCTCAGTATGAAGTTTGTATGGCCACTCAAAGTAATTTATGGAGATGGGTTGCCATATAAATTAAATAAATGAATAAATGCATGCTTTACTTTTTTATTGATCAGATTTTACATCTATGAATTTCAGCAAGATATTGGTTGCTGGTATGTGTGACTGCTCCAAATCTTAATTTCCATGGAAACTGATTTTTGTAACAAAATCCAACTTAAGCCATCATAGGCAAGAACACTGAAAGGACAACTTTTGCTATTGGGAAACCAGTCACTACTTGAGGAAAGAAGTAACTATGACTAGCTTCAGCTATAGAATAACATCCTGGGGAGTAAATCTCTCTTCACCATTGAATAAAGAAGCTTCAACCCCTCTTATTATAAACCAAAGTTAAACAATTAGTAGAATCTTGTGCTACAATTTGTCGTGATCTAAAATACTCAAAAATACTGATTAGGAAATTGGATTCCTAATTCCTTCTATCCCTTATAATTAAACAAATTCAGATAGGACAAAGAATCTTTTCTCCCTCTCTCCTTCTCTGGTATGCCCTGGAGAATTCAAACATGAAAGAATCAATAAAATCAATAAAATCCAAAATAGCCAGCAAGAGGTGAAATCTGTGTATTTTCTGAGCCCGTGTTTAGCTTTGCAGTGAATTATAAAGTAGATGCAGAACATGAATCCAGGTGCACTAAGACCTCAGAGCAAAACAAAACTGTCAAATAATTAGGGAGTAATTACTTTATTTCTGTCTGAGTTGGTCAGGACAGGATCCTCTGCTGCCAAGGCGATGCTGCTTGCTGCAATCACAAGAAGGATGCACATCTCAAAGTAGCGCAGATTGACAACGTAGTGGCAAGCTCTTCGGATTCTGTCAGAGAAACCACAAATCCATGCAATGGTCACAGCATTAATTTCTGGTCATTTAAAATTGAGGCATTTATATAGCAGTTATACTATCTCTCTAGTCTTCTAGCAATCCTATAAGCCAGAAGTGGACAACTTCTTCTACCTCTCTAGATGATGGCTAAATTTAAAAAATATATAAACAAATCTTTCAACACAGAATGAAATGAATAAGTACTATAAATCTTTTAATTCTACATTATCACTTCAACAACAACAACAACAACAACAACAACAATAATAATAATAAGTTAAGAAATCTATATCAACTATACCAGTGGTAGTCAACCTGGTCCCTACCGCCCACTAGTGGGCATTCCGGCTTTCATGGTGGGCGTTAGGGGTTTTGTCCCCTACCTTATAAATCACCATTACTGTGGAACCGGTGGGCAGTTAGAGAAAACTTTACTACTAACAGAGATACAAAAGTGGGTGGTAGGTACAAAAAGGTTGACTAGCCCTGAACCACACAGAGCCTTTGGTCAACTGTAGCTGGTCTGTTTGAACAAGAATGGAAATAGGGTGATAAAAAATGGTGTCACAAAGACAACTTTTTGTTACGGCAACAAATTTTGCAACAGGATCCTCTAAAGCAAGGGTTCCCAAACTTGGCAACTTTAAGACTTGTGGAGTTCAATTCCTAGAATTGTTGGCTGAGCCAGCTATGCTGTCTGGAGAATTCTGGGAGTTGAAGTCCACAAGTCTTAAAGTTGCCAAGTTCGGAGACCTCTGCTCTAAAGCTATAGGCAATTTGATCTTTACCTAAAAGTGTGAAATAGATGGAATCTTCATTTGTCTTTATGAAACAATTTCTCTCATATAATCCTTTTTATTAAAATAGTGTGATTGATGAAAGCTAGCCAGTATCTTTATCATCCAAGTACGAGTTGTTAAGAATTCTACTGGTTTTAGTCAGTAGATAATTCTGATTTGCTAGATGAACTCTGGAGCATCTGGCATGATACTCTTTCTTGATTGGCAGTGACAGTTAATGTCCTCCCAAAAGCCAACTTTCTATTATCCTCCAAATTCTATAACCCTGAGGATGTTGTTAGAAAATAAGTGAAAAAAAAAGCTGCCACAACACAGAGGGGCAGGAAGTGTCGCCTTTGTAGCTGACAGGAATCCTTTTCATTTTCCATTATGTTTCTCTTCTACCTTTAGTGAATCCTTGCTGTGGGATCTCCTGCAGGAGTTTCTATGAAGTGATTTACAGTAGGCGCACAATCAATTTTTGCAGTGTGTGATTCAGATGTTTCAACTCATGCACCAGTGGTAGGGTTCAAAATTTTTACTACTGATTCTGTTGGTGTGGCTGGGTGGGCATCGCAAGGGAAGGATACTATACCCCACTCCAGGGGAAGGATACTATAAAGTCTGCATTCCCTCCCCACTCCTGGGGGAAGATTACTGCAAAATCCCTATTCCCTCCCTACCCCACTAACCTGCTTTCCAGTTCCGTTCTCCTGTGCAGAGCATCAAAAGAAGACCCAGACAATCAGCTGGGACTCAGGAGGCAGAGAATAGATGGGGGTGGGGCCAGTCAGAGGTGGTATTTGCCGGCTCTCCAAAAGACTCAAAATTTCCACTACCGGTTTTCCAGAACTGGTCAGAATCTGCTGAATCCCACCTATGTCATGCCCGAGGAGTTTGCTGTATATAATAGATATCCCTAATGGGTAGCAATGGGGCAAAAGCCTATGGCATTACTGAACTTCCTGTTTGGAACATGTGATCACATTAAAAAAAAAAAAACACCCCACAGTTCTCTGAAGTAGATCGATATATTAAGCAATTCCAGAAAAAAAGGAAAACTAATGGAATATATCTCACGGGTTTGTGGTGCTGAAAATAAACATGGAGCTGTGCGGCACCATTGGTTTGCCTGTCCCAGAGCTCTTCTCCTTTTTTCGCTTTTTATTCTTCTTCTCTGCCTCTACCTCCTCCTCTTCCTTTGCTTCTGCCTCCTTCAGCGGACTGGCCTCTCCATCTGTCTTGTTGCTAACTGTAAAATGAACAAATCTTGTTAGTCCTTTGCCTAGGAAGAAGAATGCAGAGAATGAGGATTTGATAGGAGGGCCTCCGGAAAATAGAAAAAAAATTACACATACACACACACACACACACACATACACACACACACACACACCCCTACACAGAGAGAGAGCGGGAGAGGGAGAGGGAGAGAGAGAGAGAGAGGTAGGTAAGGAATGATAAAAGTAGATAGAGCGCCCAATACTACATATGTGAATAAATATGAAAAGAATCGGTGTCCTTGTAAGCATAAAAGATTCATTACATAAAAGAAGAAGTAACCCAGGCTGAAAAACTGAAAAGTTCAGCCCTGAGTAGAAAAAATATGTGCGTACAGTTTTTACAAAGATTACATCCTGCACACTAGCAATTCAAATTATGGGCCAAGAGAAGTAATTTTTGCGAACTGTAATTTGCATATTTTAACCTTCAACTGCCACTGTTTCACATAACTTATTTGTGTACTTGTAATTCAATGGAAGAGAAAGGAGCACTTCAACGGAATAAAGATCTGCCCCCAATCCCTTGTATCTTGTAGATGTATTCTCCTGTTGAGACATGAACAGAACATAAAACCCCATAAATTCCTCCCTGAGCAGGTGCAAGAAAGTAATATGAATATCTGGTTTGTCCTATGTGTTATATGATAAGTTAACACCTGGTAAATCATCTTTCTTCATCTATTTGAGTGTAAAGGCTAGAAATATGGCTTTTTAAAAATAAAAATGGAGACTTTCAGAATTGTGTGTACTTTAGCATATTCTAGGCTTGTTTAGTACTGCAGGCAAATCATAGCATGTACCTAACCCTGTCTACTATTTATTTCCACACCTGCTGCAGTGCAAATCCAACACCTCTGGAATTGCAGTTTAAAGATATAATTTCTGCCAAGAAAAGCATGCCATTAATTGCTACCTTATATTCTCAACACCTGGCTATGTAGCTAGTTAGATGGAGATCTGAAGAGAGGAGGATGGGGAGAGGGAAAAAGAGGGTGCTAAACAGAACAAAGGTATTTTTGCAATAGTTTTGTGTAATTAATATCCAGATGTTATAGGGAGTTTTTAATTGTGAAGACACAGAAAAGCACTTCATATCCTTTGTCAAGGGTCAGACTGAGAAAGCAGTTGGATTGAATGCTATGAAATTATCTTACTGGAATGACTATTCTATTTTTACAACTCCTATATCTAAGGCATCAAAATTAATTGAAGTTTGGAATTATCCAGAAGTTATTTTGAGGCCTAGCCTGACATTTCACACACACACACACACACACACATAAATATAAGTGTGTGTGTGTGTGTGTGTGTGTGTGTGTGTGTGTGTGTGTGTGTAAAAACATGGAAGGTTTTCTTTTGGATTTGGTTGTATTTCTTCCCTGAAAAAGAGAAATCAGTAGCAAAATATTCTCTCAGTGGCATCTGTCTTTCTTTGCAATAGCTGCCTACTTCCACATAGTACCAAAAATAAATAAATGTTGTTTTTTTTAAAGAAAAAGGGAGGGAGGGGGGGGGAGAGGGGGAAATGTATTCTTGACTCATCATTATTAACAGGAAATTCATCTATACATGAAATGGAGAAGGGAAAAAAGCGAGTAGGTAGAGGAGATGCACCAGGAAAAATCAAGAAGAAGAAAAGGGGGCTAATTAAAAAAGGCTATGGGCAAAGGAGAAGCAAGAGGGCAAAGCTTAGGGGCTGAATGACAAAATCAGCAACGGGACATAAACCATACACCCTTTGGGTGGGGGAGATGATATCATAACACCCATAGAAAAGGGGCATTATCCTGAATGCCACAACTTCCATACAGCACTCTAATCCTCTCATCCCTGCCCAACTCTCCATGGATGCCTCAATCTGACTCAATCTGCTCTCACCATCATCTCCAGCAATTTGTTTATTTATGGCTGTCTATTTCACCTATAAAGTGAGCATTCTCAGCTTAAAACCAGCCCTGTTTGAAAGCTTTTTCATGGGAGAAAAGGGACGAATGACTTTCTCAAGAACTACGATGACCTGGGCAAGTTGTCCAAAGTTCAAAATGTGATATAGGATGTGAAAAGAAGAAAGAAACTCTCAAATCTATGAGGTCTATTTCTCACAATTCTTCCTGTAAATTTCTTGCCAGCCTCTAAATAGCCTTTCTTTCTCTCAAATGTTCACCCTGGTATTCTATCAAATCAAGAGCTGCAGTGGCAGCATGAAGGTGCAGACAGACTGACAGACAGACAGACAGAGAGACAGCTTCCTCCCTCCCTCCTTCCTTCCTTCCTTCCTTCCTTCCTTCCTTCCTTCCTTCCTTCCTTCCTTCTTTCTTTACATTAGAACATTTTGGAGGGTATAAGAAAGGTAGTTCTTCTGAGAGATGCTTTAAATGCAACACTGACAAAGATACTTAGCAAACCTTCCTTTCCCTAAGATTTGCAGTCCCTTCCAAAGGTAGTCTACATATTGGGACAAGAGAAAAGAGCAAGGAAAGAAAGGCGTTCATCTCCTATCCTGTCAACTGTTAATATGATCTTTATTGCAATTTCACAGGTAAGGAAAGGAAGGTGGCTCATGTATTTTGAGCCAAGCTAGAGAAGAATTTGGGAGGGGGTTGTATCTCATTTCAGATGTCCTTTTATGACACCCCCCTAGAATTAATAAATGAATCCGATTCAGGGAATATTAGCTGATGGTTATTTCAACACTATAGTATCAACACAAGTCACACCACAATAAAAACTCTATAAATGCAAGTTTCTTCAGTCAAACTGTCAGTCACTTCTTTATGAAAGCACCAATGGATCTATAATAAACTTTGGCCCGACTTGACACAAAGGAGCAGAGGAATGTTTTTAAGGGGGATCCCTTGATCTCAACCAAGAATGGCTGACAATGCTGCATGGCAATCTGTATCTCCCTTTAACAAGCTGAGATTTGGTGTCAAACTAGAAAAGAGATGGATACTTACTCTGTACCACAGTAGAGTCTTGCACATCAATCATGATGGTAGTGCTCTCTGTCGCTTTATCCATGTTGGCAGTGATAGATGAAAGATCAGGTTCACTTCTGCTGATAGTCCTCTCTGTCTCCATTGATAGGTCACCCAAAAGCGCTTGCTCACTTGTCTCTAGGCTGCTGCCATCTTGTTTCACTGGACTGGCCTCCTTGCTTTTGTCCAACATCTGGTGACCCTCTGAGGGACTTGGATCTTGGGTGGGGATGGGAAGCTCGGCATTATTTGCTGTTACTTCACTAGTCCTGGGTGAAGAATTTAGAAAGAGAGGGCCATAGTAAGGGATAGATTTCATGTGTTTGTGAGCCAAAGCAAAGAGAAGAATAAGAGTAAATATAATAGCTAGATATCACAGTGTTTAAAATAACTTAGATATATCGGATTTGTAGATGTGATCTTCCTAAGCACTGCAGGAAAAAAATTGCTTTTTTGCTGTAAGCTACAAGCAATTAAAGTGAATATCCACTTTTCAGGAAAACTTGCTTTTTTAGTGCATGCATCTTATTCGGTTCTCTCTATGCAGCAATTATTAGATAGCACAGTATGTGGAAGAATTCTACTCATCTATTTTGAAGCAGCCAGTGCTCTGTTCTTCCAGTTTTCTACCACCACCATTAACATCTTCTTTTCCAGGTTTTAAAATTGCACATTGTTTGCCTAATATGGTTCAAAGCATGGCCATGAGACTACTTAAAATCTCTTCAACAATGTGATTCCTGTGTAAATGAATAACAACACATTTTGGCTTACATGTTTACTTGCACTAATATATTATTCTCTTATTATAGGCTATTCTATTATTATAGGCTATTCTATTATTATAGTTATTTTATTATACACTTAAGTGGGCTTGAGGATTATACTCACTTATAACTAAACTTGAAGAAAATGGTCTGTAAAATCCATTAATTTTCTGGGAAGATACCTATTTCTGCCATAGTTAATTTCATACTAGTCAGTTTTACAATGCAAAGATGTCTGCTTGCTTATATGAGTAGTATGCCTTTTCCTTTATACCTGCGTTTTGCTTTCAGGAAAAGCCACATTCAAAGTAAAGCCAATTAATTTTTCCCTTTCTATTCACTATTTTCCTAGAAAGTCTGACATCCTTCAGTGTGTTTAGGGAAATGAAGAGAAAGGAAACTCTACCCATGTAGGAGGAATGAGATCCCCTGGTTCACTTAATTACTTTGCAAAGGGAAAATTTCATGAGCCCTTTCTCAGAGTCACGGTACAGTCACGAATGGCAGCTTTTAAAAAAACCTCTCCAATCTCATTGACTTTCTCATCTGGAAACGTCTTCAGCTGTGTCTCAGTTGTGCATTTCCCTCCCTTCTGTCCAAAAGCTTGGTGCTATAATTTCAATTCTGCTTTCCTTAAATTATTTTCCATGTTAAGAATTAGGGCTTAAAACTGGCAGGAATAAATGAGAGGGTTCCAGATTAGAAACAGCATCAACTGGTCGACCTTCCTGTCAAATACTACACATACCGGTATGTGGCTCATTTAGAAACACCTCTGATTTCATGAGCAAATATTCTGGCAGGGATGACCAATTCTGTATTTAAATTGTACATCAAAGGAGATTTTCAAAGGGAATACAAATGTCAGCAAAAACAACATCGAACCCTCTAAAAACTCAGTATTAGCACAGTCTTATTTATATTAATGAGTGGAACAAGACAAATAATGCTTTCTGAAAAGTGCCTGGTAGAATCTGAATAGGGGATGTCCTGGTGCACAATTCAACAATCTTAACCACCGTATCATACCTGGTGTCAAGGTTAGTTATGACTTTAAAAACAACCAGCAAATTAAATTTAGTCTTCCAAATTAGATCAACATTGAAAAAAAATGTATTTACATAAAATGGATCAGTTTTGTGCCATTAAGTCAGTCAGTGATGGCATGGATAGATTTTTCCCATTGTGATGTGTCCCTAACTTGATCCTTCAACTTGGTGCATTCATTGTAACTGTAATTGAGTCCATCTATTGTGCTGTTCACCATCCTCTTCTTTTCATTCCTTCCATTTTTCCCAGCACTAGAACTTTCTCCTGAGAGCTAAGTTTTTATAAAATGTGTCCAAAGTAGGATAATTTGAGCCTGGTTATTTGTGCCCTGAATGAGGATTGAATTCTTTGATGACTGATTTGTTCATTTTTCCAGCTGTCCAAAGCATTCTCATGACTTCCCTAAAATATCAGATTTCAAATGTGTCAATATTCTGTCTTAACTTGCATCTTCAAAGTCCAACTTTTACTTCCATGGAGTGTCACAAAGAACACCATTGCCTGCCTTTTGTAGATATAGACACATCACAGCATCTGAATATCGTTTCCAAAGCCTTCATAGTTGCTTTTCCAAGTGTTAGTCTGGGTGTATTTCTTAACTGCTGGATTCTTTCCTGTTGATAATTGGTCCTGAAAAGGTAGAAATTAACTACCATTTTAATAACTTGATTGTCAGTTCTAAGTCTGATTGTTGTCATTAGATTGATCTTCTTTACATTTTAGTCCCATTTTTTCCCCCATTCTGTCCTTTAGCTTTTATTACTAGAATTTGGACATAGCAATACTATTTAGACTTATCTATCACTTCATAATGCTTCACAGCCCTCTCTAAGCAGTTTACAGCAGTTTACAGCAGTTTACAGTTTACAGTCAACATATTGCCCCACAAAATCTCAGTCCTCATTTTACTCATCTTGGAAGGATGTTAGCCTGAATCAACCTTGCAGGTCAAGATCGAACTCCTGGCAATGGGCAGTGAGTTAGTGTGCAATACTGCATTCTAACCACTTAACTACCATGGCTCTGCATATCCTTTGCATTTTCAGCTATCAGAATACCGTTGTTTGCATATTTCAGGATATTGATATTTCTTCACCCAATTTTAAAATCAGATCGCTTTTTTATGGTCCAACTTGGAATACATTAAGCATTTTGGTTGAATAAATATGGGGAGAGTAGTCCTATCTCACTCCTTTCCCAACCTGGACAGAGTTTATTTTACCACGTTCTGCCCGTACTGTGACTTCCTGATTTGTCTATAGGCTTTGCATGAGGATAATAAAATGTTCTGGGATTTCCATTTGCCTAAGCACAATCCACAGCTTGGCATGACTGACACAATCAAATGCTATTCTATAATCAATATAACACATGCTGACTTTTTTCCTTTCATTCTTTGGCTTCCTCAATCTTCCAGCATGCATCAGCAATAAAGTTTTGTATCCAGTGACTTTTCCTAAATCCAGCTGGCATCTTATTTTCCATTGTTTGGCTCCAATCTGCATTGAATGAGTCTAAGTATTATTTTGCTAGCATGGGAAATTAAGGATATTGCACAACAGTTTGTACACTCTGTTAAGCCTCCCTTTCTCAGTAGAGGAATGTGTTTGACCTCTTCTAATCTGTTAGCCACCACATTGTTCTCCAGAATTGCTGGCATCGCTTGGTTAGAATCTGTATTGATTCTTCTGTTGCTTGCTTATTTCTGTGACTATTTCATCAGGACAAAAAATAAAACTGGTGTAATGAAAACTTCTCGCTAGCAGGAATAAGATAAATAATTCTATATATTGTTAAGTAGAACTATCCAGAACTGGGCAGTAAAATTTGAATGACCACAAGATAGCAAAGTTGTTTGCAACTTTGATCTGATAACCCCAATATACTGTAAATGTGCATATTGAAAAATAGCCAAACAACATTTTTTTTTCTTTGCTTAATCCTTCTGTTTAACAAATACAAATTAATTTTATCTGAGATTCATGTACAGTATGTGGCAGTAGATATAAATATGCAACAAAGCTGAAAAGAGATCCCTTTTTACTTCTGCATTCTTTTCTACCTTTTGTCTTGTATGATCTTTTAGAGAGCTCATCAAGAGTCTGTAATTCAGAGTCCTCCAGTATTACTCCAAAAGAGGAGGAATAGCCAACAGACTAAGAAGGGGAAATAGACCCAAAGAAGCACAGGTAGGAGACTCCGAAAGAAATTGTAGTTTTTATGCCACAAATAATAGATGAAGTTCATTGTTTTTGAAGTAATCTGGACAATTGGCATAATTTATGGAATTTATATAAAATAACAGCATCCATATAATTCTATAATTATGGCAGGTTTGCACAAGTAATATAAATGACATGAATCACAGCAAATCGCATGTGATTCATGCCATTTAACTGTTATTAACTGTTATTCAATTGTAATGGAAACCCCCTTCCCCCTATTATTCCACAAAACCAAGCTTTTTTTTTTTTTTTTTACTGTTATCTCATCTTTATCTCATCCCTTTCATCTATGCTTGTAAGAATATTAAATGATTACTGCCACACGTAGCTTGTCTAGAGCAGTATCTATGGAGCTCAAGGGTAATATCTGCATTTGAATCTACTGTATATCTGTATGTGTATCTATACCTACATCCACACCCATACCTATCTATCTGATTTGATATACATCTTACTTGATATACACAGATAGTCCTTAACTTACAACAATTCATTTAGTGACCATTTCAAAGTTACAACGGCACTGAAAAAAGTGACTTATGATTGTTTTTCACATTTACAACCATTATTGCATCCCTGTGATTATGTGATCAAAATTCTGATGCTTGGAATCTGACTCATGTTTATGATGGATGCAATGTCAGGGTAATGTGACAACCTTTGGTGACAAGCAAAATTCATGAAGCCAGATTCACTTAACAACCATGTTATTAACTTAACAACTGAAGTGATTCATCTAACATCTGTGGCAAGAAAGGTGATACAATGAGGCAAAATTCACTTAACAAGTGTCTGTAAACATAATGTTTACACTCAACTGTGATTGAGGACTATCTGTGTCTTATTTTAGAAGAATGTTAAAAAATAGCTAAAAAGAATAGCAAAAGAAAATTATGTTTTCTGACATTTATTCAGCCGATACACAAAACAAGCAGAGTACAGTATTTAAAAGAGGAATGTCACACAGCTGAAGGTAGGACAACGACAATGAATGCAGACTAATCAAGGAGAGAACTAACTTAGAACTAAGGTCACCATACTACAAAAAAAGATGTTGAGACTTTGGAAGAAGTTCAGAGAAGAGCAACAAAGATGATCAAAGGCCTGGAGACTAAAACTTATGCTGCAGGATTTGGCTAGTCTAAAGAAAAGAAGAATTAAGGGTGACATGACAGCGGTATTTCAATATTGGAGGGGCTGCCACAAAGAAGAGGGGTCAAATTATTCTCCAAAGCACCCAGAGGGCAAGATGAGTAACAATGGTTGAAAACTGATCAGAGAGAGAAGCAAGCTGGAATTATGGAGAAATATCCTCACAGTGAGGACAATTAACCAGTGGTACAGCTTGCCTCTAGAAATTGTGGGCGCTCCATCACTGGAGGTTTTTAAGAAGATTCTAGTCAGTCACTTATCTGAAATAGTATAGGTTCTCCTGATTGAGCAGGGGGCTGGACTAGAAGACCTCCAAGGTCCCTTCCAGTCCATTCCTTCTAAGGAGAAATATCCTGACAATGAGAACAATTAATCAGTGGAATGACTTGCCTCCAGAAATTTTGGGTGCACCAACCTTGGAGGTTTTTAAGAAGAGATTGGAAACCATTTGTCTGAAATGGTATAGGGTTTCCTTCTTGAGCAGGTGGTTGGACTAGAAGACCTTCAAGATCCCTTCCAACTCTGTTATTCTATTAATTCTGTCTATTAGGGTAAAAATATTCTATAAAGGAAATATCCCATTCTCCTGGGCTTTAGCTTCATTTCTTTCAGGTTTCTATAATGGACTTCACTTTGGCTTCTCTTAATTGTCAGCTACTTTTTACTTTAATAATAGTTTGTATAAGCCAATCATTCCTAGATAATCTGAATGTGTAAAAATGCTATTAGCCATCATTCCAATAATAATCAATATAGATCATTACAATTTGCTAAATGTTTATAAGGATGTAGCAATCACGTAAAAGAAGAAAAGATAGGCACACACCCACTTATTTCCTTGGGGCGGCACCATCAAGAACAGAATCAGATGACCTACCTTTTCAGGTCCATGTCAGCCACCGGTTCCTTTTCAGCAATTGTCTCCTTTTCCTCTCCATTTTCCTTATGATCCCCATTCTGCTCTCCTTTTGCTGGCGTGACTCCTTCTGGGCCATTCTCTTGGCTAACTGTTCTATTCTCCTTCGGTTCAGTCCTCACCCTGCGGTGTCGGCTACGTCTCTGACTCTGCCGGAGCCGAGCCCTGTCCTCAAAGCTTACGCTTCCTTTGCTTTCCTGGTCATTGATATCACAATTCCCATGAAATGATTTGTGATGCCACTCTTCCCATTCCCTCTTGGCCTGAGGAGATGGACTTCTCTGGTCATCCCGGATGCTAGGGCAGGGTTTGGACCCTGCGAGTTTTTGCTCCAGACTTTCTCCGTTTGTCTGCTCTGGCCTACCCCCTTGATCACCCCCAATCTTTTCCAGGCCAGAGTTTTCCAGTAACTTCCTTTTCCGAAAAATACTGGCATTTGGATTGAGCAGAGGGGGGTCATCTTTGTTGATGCCCTCTTGACTGGACATCTGCATATGTCGGCGGAGCCGGCTAGTCCGCTGTTCCCACACAGACATGTGATGTCTCCTTCTCCTCTCCCTCCTGGGAAAGGAAAACAAATGGGTTCAATTCATCTGTGCCCTGTCAGAAACATAAGAACACATACCAGTACATACAGCATGCAACTAGGACCATACACAATAACATATTGGGGCTTGATTCTCTGTTCCCCTGAATTTCATGAATGCACAGCAAAATCACAGTCCAAAATCACAATCCAGGATAATAAGAGAATCAAGTCCACTTGCATGACATGAACAAATCATTAGAAGGCATTTCATTCCACATTCACTGGACACATGGCAATAAGCCTGAGCAACAGGACAATGAGGTCAAAGACTGAGCACATTCACAAGACTGTCTTTGTGAAAGCACCCACCAGATCACTTAAACATATGGCATCAGTCTGCATGTACTGCAATTTTAATAAACTTACAGTACAGTAAAAGAAGTAAGTGTTCATCAACAAGCAGGAGTATGGTAAAAGGTGACTTAAAGTATTGCATGCAAGCACAAGGGCTACTCAAGACTGGCCCATTTCCTTTAGGACTCTGAAAGGGTGGTGATCAGTCAACAGCCTAAAGAGGGAAGATGGACCCAAAGAAGTACATGCAGAGGGCTCAGGAAGAAGTAGCAGTAGGGGAGGCATGCGGTACCAAGTCCCATTCAGCTCAGTGCCAGGGTGAAGCAAATGCATCCAGGCTGATCCAGTGCCCCACCAACCCCATATTTAGAGCCTGGCAGTGCTTAGGTTCTCCTCTCCATTCTTGGATTCAGTCTGTTACCTGAGGCTGCGGCCCATAACCCACTGTTTTGAAACTAAGTCCTCTTGGCACATATACAGGATTGGATAACTAAGAAAGCTGCTCTTCTCACTTGCTAGGGACATTGTCTGTTAACATACAACATTTCTACCTTTTGTCTCACCAAACCTGTATCTCATATAATCTAACAGTTTTCAGGAGCAACTGCAAATTGTAGGTGCTGCTGGGCAAGTGTTTGTCTGTGGCATTGAATGTTCCAAGGGGTTTTTGCTGATCTTATAAACTTGTATACCATAACTTTACAGACAGACATATGGACACAGGAATAAAAAGACACATGTCTGACATACTGGTAAGCAAACACACAATACACCGACATACATACAGTCACACGTGAACAATTTGAATACACATTCAATTTAATGGATTGTTTGCACACACACAACAGTGTAGTTGCTACAATACAGCTTAAGTTGGTTCACAGACCTGTTTCATACACAGAAGCATACTCTGCAAACTAACACAAAACATACTCTCATACTTGTATAATAAATATAGATTATAGACCCACGCTAATTTACAGCTGTTCAGACTATACACGCATAAACACTACTGGATTGAAACATCCATCCATACTTACAACATAAACATGAAACAACACATACTTGGACTCAATAGCAGGAGTCTATCACATACACACATGTAACCTCTCACAACAAGCAATCACATGCACACATACAGATTACTGGTTCGTGGTTCCCACATCGACATGTGGTGTCTCCTCCTTCTGTCTCTTCTGGGGAAGGAAAATGAATGCATTCAGTCCACTGCAAGGTCACTGATGGTCCCAGCACTCAGAATCCCATATAATGCACAAGCAGAAAACCAAAGAACTCTTAACACTTGTTTATAAATTCACTTCTGGTGAAATGAGTGGCTATATAAATTTGTTAAACAAACAAACAAACAAAGATCAATCCTAAACTATTACTTTCATAGTGAACATTAAAGACAAGTCAATGTCTGTGAGTTTGGAATACATATTTTTCACAGCCAGGAAGGTCATTTGTATACAAAAAAATGTAATAGATATTTGTTCTGCACTAGACTGAAAGTGTTGGATAGGCAGCAAAAGGTCAAAACTTTGTGGGAAGCTAGACTGTGTTTTTCCCTCCTGAAGCAGGGATGTGTTGTTTTTAGTGTGTGGTGTCTTGTTTTATTTTATGTTTTTAATTCCTTGAATTCTTAATTATATTTTGTAAGCCACCCAGAGTCCATTCGAGTGGATGACTCTATTAAATCTAATAAATAATAAAACAACATGTCAACATTTGGTGCTGAGATAGTAATTGTACAAAGATTTTTGCTTCAAACTGCAGAGATCTGAGGTCAGTTTCTGGCATTGCATTTAGGACTATCAGTATATTAGGCAGAGATACATCATGAAAGTAATGATGCCCTTAAGTCAAGTTTACCTCCTGGTGAATTTTCTTGGCAATAAAATAGAACTGATGTCATTGCTTTTTCTGGGTTGTTTGATCAGCCTCCATTATAGCCAACAGCTAACTAGGGGTTGCTATTTGTTGAAGCTTTTTGTTATATAATAATTATTTAAATATTTCATCAGATTCACCTATCAAATGGTAAGTCACATCTGCATCTTATAGTAAGTTACATCTGTATCTTGAACACACAGAAAATGCTTTTTTGATACTTTGCCAACACTTTATAAAGCATATTCAATCAATGGCACTGTACTGTTTTGCATCTTTTATTTATTTCCACTTGTTGCCACTTGCTAATATGAGCTCCTACAGAAGAAATAACTGTATTATTTCATCTTGAAAATAAGCAACTGATTCTGGGCAATGGGAATTTTACAGTGTTGAGTGATTTTCATCAACTTAAAAAAAACATAGTCAAAAAAAGATAGATTGTACTTCTTTTGAACTTCCTCTAAAATGTAGTTACAGGGGAGTATTAGGGCATATTGTGAATATTGAATCTTCAGCAGAACCTTCAGCTGTGTGCACAATCAAATGCAGGAGTTGTCTAATAGAAAAGCTGAAGTAAAAAATGGAAATAAAAATATATTTAGGACCATTTTTTACATCATGAAAGTTACATCTCAGTTGGTCTCCATCCCACATAATTTGAGAGCAGTATAACATAAATAGAAAAGTACAACCTCTGAATCAACATTCTTCTTTCTAGTCTGTGTCATGCCTTCCACATGTCTTTTATATTCTTAAAATATTGCAGAAACATGAAAAATGGAAAGCAGGGGCAGGAATCCTAATAGTTTTATGAATTAAAAATAACTCTTAAACATGCAAATAAAAACCCAGGAAGAGTCATCTGCTAGAAATTATTGATGAATTGTGGATATACTACAGTATATTTGTGTCTGTTTTGGGATAATACTTTAAATAAAATGGAACATAGTTTTGTATACAATTCTCTGTATTTATACTAGCTGTAAAATTATTGGGAAATGATTTAAAATTAAATAATTAAAGCAATAGAAAGAATATTAATCATATATTAATCAATGAATAATGTATTGATAAATGAATGCCAGTGCTCATATCACTAGCACGTACTGTCAGTAATTATATAATACTTTGGCATTGTGAAGCAAGAAAGACCAGATCCACACATTAAGATTCAATTAAACTGATTTATTGTTAAAAACCTTTGCTCAGGAATCTTCTTAATTAATGGTCATCACTGCTTAGAGATAGATAAGGGTCAATGACACTCAAGGGGGTTGGACTTTGTTATTTTGTGTCAACATTGGGATTCTAGGTTTTCCACTGCACTTCAGGTTCTGTCATCCCTTCTCCTGCAGATATAAAGGTAACTTGTAGCTTTATGTCATGTCTTTCTGTGAATGAATGTGCATGGAAAATGGAATGTGTAAGGCCCACTCAAAGCAGGTGACAGGGCCAGAAAGGTTTGTTCAAGATCTTCTCCATTGACATAGTATGTAGAAAATAAGAATTGGTTCAAAGGAGGTCCACCCAGATGTTTCATCCAAAATTGCTCCAGAAAAAAAGAGTTCTCATGGGAATAGAATGAGACTGAGGTGGAAAAGGCCCAGGAGTTATGAGAAAAAGGCCAAGGTAGAAAAATTGAATTCTAATGGACTAGTTAAATCTTGTTGGGAAATATAAAAATATACAGGAATTGTAGCTTAATGGAGAAATTATACAGAGGTATTTGGATCTTCTCAGGACAAATTTCTCAGCTGAAATCAATTTTTTAACTCTGTGTGCCGCCAAGAATCACAGAGGTGAGATGGATGGCTATATATGTTTACTAAATAAATAAATACATTCTGGATGCTCAATATATGTAGCTTAAGATATATGTATATGTCCATGCGTATATGTGATGCATTTATACCTAGCATAGATCACACATGTGAAGGATATGAGGAATATATAAATCTTAGTTACTTCAGTAACTATTAATTGTCTGAAAAATAAGCCATAAGGTTTATAAAATCAACTAATCCCACATTTACACATACTAACTGTTCTGTTTGTATCATATACAAACCACTCTCACACACAGAACCATTCTACACACAGAGTACATATTTTCCTCACTTTCTTTCAGCAGAAATGGAAGGAAGGAAGGAAGGAAGGAAGGAAGGAAGGAAGGAAGGAAGGATGGAAGGAAGGAAGGAAGGAGGAAGAAGTAGTAGTACTGGGTAGGGAAGTTCAGTGCATTAAAATAGAATGGACTTCTTAGAGCAAGCAATTTCCACTCATTCATTTCTTTTCATAGACCTTCTATTCTTTTCAGTATGTATAATAGAATGTTAACAAATACTACTCTACTTCAGAGAAAATTATCTAGGGGAAAATAACTTCCCCTTGGAGAAATTAGATACTGTATTTACTTTTAAAGTTCTGAAACATGGGTGTCTTCTACAACATGTGACTAAATTACTTGATGGACAACATGCCCACATCGATGTATAATCAGGATGTAAGATCATCCCCAGAGATTCTGTTTTCTGCCCCAAATTAAGGTTGGTCTGATTGATCTGAAAGTGTGGCTTTACATGGAGCAAACTGTTAAGTATGAGGTAACAAAGGGCATAAATTACACTGTTTCCTGGTTTGGGAAAGGCTGCAATTCTGCTTTGGTAAAGTTGGGGGAATATCCTCCTGGCCAGGAAGTCCATCAATTGTATCAGCTGGAGTCACAAATGCATTTCTGCTTGCTGAGCTACAGTGTCCTCTCCTGCATCAGGAGGTAAAGATGAAGGAAGCTTGGACTCCAAGAGCTTCTGGGATTCATCCTAAGCCTGTTCCATCCTATTCAGACCCTAACATTTCTGAACATTGGAACAACATTTCCACCACTTCCACTGTTCAGTTTGGAGTGTGTTCTTAATGATTTCACCCCTTATTGGCAAATGTGCTCTCCCAACAGTTTTATGTAGATAATAAAAACAATGAGGGAGAAGTGAGTCTTCGTGTACCCTACAAGACACTGCCAGTGTGCAGGTCTTTATTCCCTTTTCTCTCTTTCAGCTAGAATCTACTACTCAGGGAGGAAGAGAAACCCTGTAAAACAATATCTCTGCCAAGCCTTACAGGTGGTCCAAAAAGGTACCTTCATGGTTGAAGATATCAGATTCTGCTACTGGACAAAGAGGGGTACATTACCTCCATCTAAGCCTACTGCAGGTCATCCATAAGACTGACCAATATAGCTTCTGTCTGTTTCCAACAATTGAATCCACACTGGAATGGATCCAGATAATCCATCCATCTGAAGCTCATCTACCTTCTCAACAACTTTCTTTGAAAAAAGAAGGAGGGAATCTGGCAATAGTTTTCTAAGTTACTAATAGCATTACTGGTATTATTGAAAACCATGAGAAATTTGGTAGATGTTACTGTTGCTTGATAGGAAGAATAAGACCTTCTCTTTTGTTCTGCATTTTTCTAGCACTTGAATACAGACTTCATTGGTGTAAGCATTTATAAAAACCTGCTGAAAATAGTAATGTAAACAGCTTCAGCAGTTTTGATTGACGGGGCTGAAAAAGGTTGAATTGTTGAACCATCAACTTCAAATAGCTGGAAATATTCTTTTCATCCTTGTGGGGACTTCTAAAAAGTAAAGTTTAATTGCCTTCATGAATAAGAAACTATTTACTATAAAGTCAAACCACTGATTCATCTAGCCTAGCAATAACTCTACTGCCACATGGTTTTTCTGCTAGAAACTTCTAAAGATTATCCTTGGAAGCTTCCATATGCCAAGCAAAAGGTGTACTCTATTTTCTATTTTCTATCAGTCTCACAGATTATGTTCTACTCTTTCTTTCTGAGAGTTATGACTGTAGCAAGTTTGGGGATTGAAAATAATGTGGCCCATGATGAATGAGACCGGCAACTCACTCTATAGCAGGCATGTTGGGAGCAGACATTGGACTGACTTCTTTGGCTTTCTGCAGGGCATGTTTTTGATTGAAAGCCTCTTCTTCCTCCTGCTCATCCTAAAGAAAAGGCAAAGGCACTGGTTAAATGGAAGAAAAGGTCATACACTTTGAATGAATAACTTACAGAATTATCTCAAGTTGCAACCGTGAGGTTTGCACTACCATTTTAAATCTGTTTGAGATCATGGGTGAGAATGATACATGGGCGTCGGTTACCTCTGTACATAAACATTCCTACTAGAAAACCATTTATTGAGATTTCTGCAAGACTTCAAAGATCTATAAAACAAGTATCCAATCTACAGGTAGTCCTCAGTGACTTTTCAATCTAGCAATGGTGCAGAACGAGTGGTACTTATGATTGTTCCAGCCATCACAATGTCCCTGCAGTCACGTGATTGTGACCTGAGCCCTTAGCATCCAGGTCACAGTTAAGACATTGAAGCATTCCACAATCGTGTATTCATCATTGGTGATCTTCTTTGCCAGTTTCCATAAAGCAGATTCAATGAGGAAGCCAGGAGGACATTGCAAAAGGCAATCATGGGATGTTCTTGCTTAATAGTGATTTGCCTACTGAAGGCAACCAGAACTGTCAAAATTGCTGTTGTTAAGCAGAATAGTTGTGTGATACTTTGCTTTATGATCACGTTGCTTAGCAATGGCCGTTTGAGTCCCAACTGGACAATATATCTGTAAAATTACCATCACTGCTGTTATTCATTTTTACCCTTGCATCCATTTTTCCTGCAGTCAACTCAGAATATCTTAATATTGCTACCCAAGCCAAAAAATCAAAATGTGCATCATCAAGACTGGTCAAAGACTATAATAAAGATATGTGATCTGATTTGATTTGAATATACATATAAAACAATGCTTTTTCCATTCAGTTGATTCAAAATTACAATCTGTCTCCTAGCTTAGTGAATCATAGAGTTGCCTCAAACAGTGAAATGAGAGAGAGGTAAATAAATTTAATAACAAAAGTAGCAAAAATAGCTGAAATGAAGATTTCCCTGTAAAATGCAGTGAGACTTTTCAGGAAGTGGAAAATGGCCTTGAATATAAACAAGTGATGCCCTTGTATGTGGATTTTATCTACGAAATTTCTATATTTAATAACAATAAAACTATATTCTGCTCATCCTCCAAACTCTTCAAAGTAGCTTGCATGTATTTTTCAGATGATGTCTTATGTAGGAGCCATTCCAAGCCAGATTTTGGGCAATACAGAAGACTGTGACATTGTACCATGAACCCAAGAACGGAAATGCTATATTTACAACTCATTTCCAATGTACACCAATTTAAATCACTTAATGATAGAATCATAGGACTGGAAGAAACTTTGGAACTCTTCTAGTCCAATTCCCTGCCCAAGGCAGATCTTATTGCATCCCAGGCAAATGGAGAACCAATCTTCTTTGGAAAATGTTTACTTTATACTTTTTTTTTCTTTTCTACTTTTAAATATTCACTTATTCTTTTTAAAGACTTTGGTGGAGTATAAATTTGAATAATAAACAGGGATGATAAATAATATTTTAATGAATTACTTATATAAAACATTGCAAGCCTTTTCCACTTAGAGATGCATATTTATCTGACCCCAGAGACAAATTAAAAAAAATAGATTATTATGTTCGGTGTCATTCCTATTGACTGTGTCAGACATTTGTCTGGAACAGAGGGTCTGCTTAACATCCATATAGTACAAATGATTAATGCAGCTGGACCAGAAATTAGAGTTATGACACGGTCGATTTCTATTTCTACCAAAACACCATTATGAAAGCAGCAGTGGTCACAGTTTCTTAACTGACTCACTGCATATTTTCTGATAACATGGGTCATAAGCACACAATTTCTAGTGAAACTCATCTAGGCATGATTCCAATTTACAACTGTAATTTAATAATTGCACAAGTATCAACAGGAAAACTGGAGAAAAATGAGTGAGATTTGTGATACTGAGCTATTAATGAGATAACAGTAACAATCTCTGATGGCTGAAATGAGAGCATAATTGTATCTGTAAACTAAGTAATCTGAATAGGAAGGATGTAAGTCTAGCTGAAATGAAAAGAGGTTTTGCCTATTTGTGGAAGAAACTGGCAAAAGCTTTTCAAATAAAATCAATGGGGAAAATAATGGGACTTTAAGAAAGTGAGAAGGCAGATTCTAAGGATATGGTCTCATTTGTGATGGGTACCTGTGCTTTACAAGTTAAAAACATTTTCGTTGCCAATCTAATTGCCATTGCTTACTCTCTTTTTTTGCTCGCCTCTTTATTGTGCAATTCTCTTCTTTTATTTAATTTGATTATTTTTACTGTTTTGAAAACTATTAAGATGACATCTACTACAGAAGGATGAAAAGTCAGGAGAAGTGAAGCCTTCTCTCTCTTCTAAAAAAAGGGGTCAATTTATTTTCCAAAGCACCTGAAGACAGGGCAACGGATGGATATTAATCAAGGAGAGAACTAACCTAGAACTAAGGAGAAATTTCCTGACAGTTGGAACAGTTAATCAATGGCTCCAGAAGTTGTGGGTGCTCCAACATTGGAAGTTCTAAAGAAAAGATTGGACAACCACTTATCAGGAATGGTATAGGGTGTTCTGTATGAGCAGGAGATTGAACTTGAAGACTTGAAGACCTTCAAGGTCCTTTCCAACTCTGTTATTCTGTAATTCTGTTATTCTTAAAGCCATTATTACTAAACTCCAGCTTCTAAATTCCAAACATGCTTGAGCAGAATAGGACTCCTTAATACTGATAAAAAGCTCCTTGCTTTGGCTGAAAAAGATCGTTTCATATTAATGCTATACATGCCAAGATTAAGGTCTTGATATTCTGTCTCCTTAAAATTTAAGTTTGATAAATCAAGCTTGAAACTATATCAAAATGATACAATCATGATTAAGAACACATTGACTTCTATATTATTAAGATACAGTAGATTGTAAATGCTACAACATTTTATTACCTTTGTCAGTTCCTGTGCATTGGCTAGGTTGTCCACAGCGATGGCCAAGAATACATTAAGTAGGGTATCTAGAATAGTTGAGGGGTGAATGAAACTTCACATTAAAGCAGCTAGATGGAAATAATGCAGTATCAACCTGCCATGTAGACATTTACTAATTATTCAAGTAGGAAGGGTTGTAGCTTTCTCAACAATGTCTAAACAATAATTTGGGGGAGGGGGGGAGAGAAAATAGAACATGGACAGAAATTTCAATTTAAAAAATGGCCTAAGGAAAAAGAGTGATGTCCCACTGATTTTTTAAGCCCACAGGTACAAAGATGAACATGCCATCTTTTTACCTTCCAAACCCTGTGAAACAGCCTAAAACTACTTGCATGTGTTCTCACTGTGACAACCTTGAAACTTGAAGAACATCCTGCAAGTTCCTTGGCCAATAAAAGGGTACAAAAAGGTAATCCAACAGTGTCCCACTTCTCCATCCAAGTACTGAGTATAGTGCTTTTTAAAAGAAGAGGGGTTAAGCAACATGCTGACCTATCAAAACCAACTGTGAGGCACTAGTTTGATGTATAGTAACTTAATTTCTTAAGGAGAGTAGGGAGAGTCTAGGAGCCAAGGAGCAGGACTCCCAAGTTGCATGGAGCACTAATACTTCAACTATAAAAACTATCGAGTACTGAAATAGGAAGTCTGCTGAATGGAAATGATAGTGTGGGAACACAGTGGCATAGAATCAGTTCAGGACTGGTAAATGTTAAGTGTGGAGATACCCTAATGATGAGTCTTACATATGCTCCCATTACTACTTTTCACGGTCAAATGTTATAACTTATATTTCAAAACAATACATTAAAAAGGATACAGTTCCCAAACAATGTGAGGATTATGAAGTAGATGGATGACCACATTCCTGAGCTGACACCACCTTGAGAGCGAATTCCATTGTACATCACTTCATTCCAATCTTCACCTGTTAATATCTAAACAAACAGTTGATTTGATTTCTATCCCACCTCTCCTCCTAAATTCGAGGGAGCTTTCAGAGGGATCTCCCTTCATTTTATTTCATAACACCTTTCAAGGTAGGACAGGCCAAAAGAGAGTGAAACACATGTAGTTAATTGTATTGGCTAAGGACTCCCATGTGTTAGTTCAATTCCTTCTGCAGAAATGCTACTGTTCCAGGCATCGGCAGATTACTAATACTAAATTATAAACACACAAAAAAATTATTCCTTTTCCCCCCAATTCTAGTGAAGAGGTCATTTTTTAAAAATTTAACCACCGCTATCTTATAATTAATAAGTTGTTATAGTTATAGTTATTTATAATATAAAAATACAAGTGGAAACTTTGACATTAAGAACACCTCAGAACTCAAATCTTCATTTCATTTCATTTCTGTGTTGCTCATTCCCAGACTTTGTATAAATAGGAAAAGGCTAGGACAGAGTAGTGATGGGGAGTGGAAGGTTAAAGAAATCAATTGGTGAATTGTTATTAAGGAATGGAGAATTGTTCTGGGCGGGGTCTGGTAACAGATGGCTCTGACAATAACTTGAAGAACTTACATATGATTAGGTATGTTGACACATTAGAATGTTAAAAGAAATGAGCAATAAAAAGTTTAAAAACATTTTGTGATGAGAAATAATTCATTAAGCTTCTTAGTTGTTCTTTTTTATTGTATGATGATCTGTAGTTTTAATTGTGCATATAAGCATAAAGTGGAGTATAGATCTCATAATTTAAAAAATTAAAATATTTTTAAGTTTTCAGCTGGTCTGATCAAATGATTTCAATTACAATTGTTTACATGTGAATTCCAGTTCTTGCCCTTACAATTCAAATTTATTTAACTTCTAAATCATGTGGGCATTCGTATTAAATTGCTGTTGTAAAGGCTAATTTTATATTTAAAAAATGTTATCTTTGCCTGACAGAAAGACAATGAAACACAAAAAGGAATTGAACCCAATTGTGGGAGTTGTATTTGAGTCCTATGCAATTAACTTAAAGTCCATACTGCTTTTGTACCCACTCAGTACTGATTGATTGTTGAACTAATTTGATTTCTAAGACATCACAATCAAATGATTCTCCATGTTGCACAAAGATAATTACAGAATGTATAAACATACGGTATCTAAAATATAATAAAACAACAATTACAAAGAATATGATAAAACATATTATGTTGCTCTTTCAATAAATTAAATTTTAAAAGCCCTCTGGAACAGCTCTATTTTGACTTGCTTCCAGAAGGACAATAACATTGGAATTGATGTAGCTTTTTAATATAGTTTTTTTTTAGGGAAGTGTTCCATAATTGAGGGTCTTTTATTGTAATAATTGTAAGCCACCACCTATAGTCAGCTCAGTGAGGTGGATAGCAAAGAAGTTTAATAATAAAGAAATATTTCCTACTAGCCTCATCCTTCCAAATTCACAGTTGCGAGAAACTACAAATAATTTTTCTGGAGATGTTCTTATAGGGAGTATTGGTTTTAGTTGGAGTAGGTAGTCTTTAAAAATACATTGGTTTAAAGGTACAAATATATATGGCTTTATAGGTTAAAATCTCAACTTTTAATTGCACCCAATGTGAGGCTTGTATCTTGCTCCCTCTTATTTAAATATTTTCTCACCAATTGACCTAGTTCACACATCTTACTAAACAATAATGTGATTTGATATTAGCTTTGCAGAGCATGTGATCTGCAGCTAGGCATTACGGATTGTTCAACAACCACAATTAAACAAGCCTTAAATTAGCTTGATCTGTAAACCAGACCACAATATTTTATTTCATCCTTCAAAGTAAAATTTATTTATTGTTTTTCAAGCTGACTGATGGACTCTATACTTGGATCCTTTGTTCAAACATTAATATCTGTTAACTGACACTCAACTGTTCTCATTATTTTGCATTTGGAAAGGTGGGATGATAGCTTGGTTCTAGAGAGAAATTTATGTTTTCTCCAAAATGAGTTTTTGATGACATAGTTTCAGATCTCCCAGTCCTCCCCAAATGCCTTTCCATTCTTAACGGGCTCCCTTCTATAGCATCCATATTGCTTATTACCAATAAGGTTGGGGGAAATGCACAAAATCAGGATATGCAATATATTTCATTAAAATTACAGAGAGGAAGGGACAGCACTTTGACATTTAATTATTTTTAAGAGCAGTGCCTTCCTGATATATTATGCCTTCTGTGAAAATAAACTACTTAGCAAAAGCCTGTGTGTTGCATTTAATTTCTCTAATATCAGGTTGCAAAGCACGGAATTATACCTGAAAAACCGTCATGATAGCTGCAGGAAAGGTATCAAAATTTGCTGAAGGAGTGCCATCCATAAAATTAAACCTGTTTACAAAAGAAAACAAATGTCAACATTAACACTAGGACATTTTTTTTCTGATTCAGCCCACAGAATAGAGCAAAAAAGCAACCTTCTGGTCTCTTTCTGTAATTCTGTATTTCAGAAAGGTGATGGGCTTCCTTTTACTGGATTTGCTCAAATGAAAGGCAGACAGCCATTGTCTGGGATATTTTAATTTGGATTCCTGCAAGCGGCCCAATAGTCTAAATGGCCCTTGCGTGGCAGAAAAAATAGGGCAAGATAATTGAAAAGATAATTCAGGAATTATCTTCAAAGAGCAATGGAGAGAAATGGTCTGTTTTAGATATTTAATTGTATCTCCTTATCATTAAAAGCATGATCTCAGTCTTCTGCTGCTTCTCTGGATTCTAACAACTTGCCAACGTCTACAAATTTCCAAACCAGAAGTAAGAGCTATGAATCTTTCAAGCAATTTTTTTTTTAAAAGCAGATGAAAGACTATTAGAATGCTTATTTCTGTGACAGCTACTAAGTATTGTGTTTGTGCAGTAAATCTGCAAAATAGAAGAAAGGCATATCTATCTTCCAAAATCTTTCTTCAGAATCAATTTCACCAGGCCCCTATATCTTGTAGGAAACCCATAAGCTATTGCTAGGGCACTTAAGCATTAAGTAGCATTATTGGAAAATGTTGTGGCAGCTTTTTAGAATAATCTAGCATTTTGGGTGACATACGAAAGAAGCTTTCTTCGGTTATATACTTACCTGCCACCAAAAAGCTGCATCCCAAGTAGAGCAAAGACTACAATGAAGAGGAAAAGGAGGAAGAGCAGGCTGATAATAGACTTCATAGAACTCATCAGAGAGACCACCAAATTCCTCAAGGAAGCCCAATACCTGGAAAATCCAGATGTTGTTATAGTCTGCTTCCAAAAGCATCACAAAATTGTTTTATCTGGGTACAGCAGGATTTATTTGGGTAAGCAGTATTTAGCAGAATTTTGCCATAGTATCATTGCATCCTAGGGTTGGAAGAGACCTTGAAGGTGTTCTAGTCCAACTCCTTGCCCAAAGCAGGAATGTTCATGCCATTCTGAACAAATTACTGCACAGTATTTTCTTGATAACTTCTGGTGATGGAACATCCATGCTGTAGCAGGCAGGCTGCTCCATTGCTTAGTAGTTCTCACAATCAGGAAATCTCTGTGTAGTTCAAGTATCTCTCACTGTAAAGCTTCTACCCATTGGTTCTTGTCTTACTCTCAGAAGCTAGGGAGAATATATCTAATGCCTCTTCCCTGTGACACTGCTTCATGTACCAGAAAACTTCTATCATACCTGCCCTTAATCCTCTAATCTTTCAGCAAAACACAATAAGTTCCCTTAACTTCTCTTTGTAGGATTTAACATCCTAGTCCCTTACTATTTTTGTTGCTCCTCTCTGCATTTTTTTTCAAGTTCCTCGGCATCTTTTTTGGAGTATGGAGAAGTAAGAACTGTATATAGTATTCCAGATGTGGCCTGATAGGTGTGACCTTTACACCAAACTTCTATTGATGCTGCCCAAATTGTAGTGGCTTTTTTGGCAGCTGCAATACACTGCTGGAATATTCTTAACTTGTGAGGTACCAAGAGTCCCAGATCTTTCCTGCAAGTACTATTGCTCAGCCAGATACTACCAATCTTGTATGTATTCTGTAGATATGGCTTTTCTTACTTAAATGCAGAATCTTACATTTCTCAACAGTGAACAACATTTGTATGTTGTTCAAATATATGTTCATTGATCAAAGGTAAATGTTCAAATTTATCAAGATCCTTTTGAATCTTGAGCCTGCATACCCCTTCCACCCACTTTCTATCATCCACATATTTTATCAGCATGACTTCTGTCCCATCATCTAAGTCATAGATATTGAACAGTACTATGTCCAAGCATAACCTTGTGATACATTAAGGATCACATATTGGATATCCCTTGGCACCATAGTAGCATCCCTGGACACTTTAAAAGAAAGATTATCCAGCCTTGAAAAAAAAAGACACAGCGCAAAAACCTGAACATCCAATAGCTACAAACCACATCTCTACCCGACAACCACAACCACAATCCAATCCACAAAAAACCATAAATCAGACAAATAATGATATTCCAATCCTCCTCAGAGAAGCTGTTGAGCATGAACAGAAACATCCAAATGCCATCTTATTTGGTCTAGAGGACATCAATGACAATGATGACATTACAACTGTCCGAAACTTCATCAGTGATTATCAAGCATCAACCATCTCCCCTGATGAAATACTTGACATTTCCTGCATTGGCCAAGAGCTCAAAAACAGAGACAGCTCTGTGTCCCCACGCTTCTGCAGGGTCATTTGCAAAAATGAATCAAGCAAACGTAAATTCATTTATACTATAAATTCACTTGCCAAAAGCAACACCAACCATAAGAACCTCTGTTCTCGCCCTGACCTAACCATACAGCAACATGCCCACTCCCGTGTACTCCGCACTGAACTCAAAAAATGTCTAGACAATGGAGAGAAGGATCTATACATTGACTACCATGCTGAGTGTATCAAAAGTAAGTCACACAACTTGCAACTCAGCTTTAACCTTCAACCACAACCCTACCTCAACCAATCCACCATCTCCCAAGGCTAGGCATGCATGCCCCTAACTACCTCAATTCCAACTACTGCTGGCATTAAATGCAAGCTACTCAATGCAAGAAGCCTTATGAATAAAATACCTGAATTTCTCCTCTTACTAAATATGGCTAAATTCGACATTATATTTGTCTGTGAAACATGGCTCAACGCATCTCTCCCTGATTCCATTACCACAGTAAGAGACTATCATGTTTACTGATCAGATCATGAAATTCGTAGAGGTGGTGGTGCTGCTATCTTCTATAAAAAGTCCTTACATCTAAAAAAACATCCAAGTTTCCCAGGAGCTTGCTCTTCCTGAGACCATCATCTGTGAACTATCCTTAAATATCACATTTCAATTCTTACTATGTTACAGAGCACCTGATTATGACATCGAACATGTAAACAAGCTAAATTCATTACTAGCATGGGCAACATCCTGCCCACATGCTTTTATCTTTCTTGGTGACTTCAATCTACCTCATATTAACTAGACCTTAAATGAATGTACAGCTGAACCCACACATGTAACCTTCTACAATGCTGTTACAAATCTGGCACTGGAACAACTAGTAACCAACAATACTAGACTTAACAACTGCCTCAATCTCATCTTCTGCAATATTTTGAATTTAATTTATGGAATACAAACTAAAGAACCCTTTTCCAACAGTGACCACAATATGATTGACTTTTATCTCAACATACGCCCACACAAAAATCATCATAATGATGTAATCCCTTGAAAAATTATAACTTCAAAAAAAGCAACTATGATCTTATAGACAGCGATCTCTCATCCCTTGCTTGGAAATCTCTATTCACTGGATGCAATACTGTTGAAGACCATTACAACATATTTTTACTTGAGGTCAAGAGTCATCAAACTATATGTACCCAACAACTCCCAAAACAAACAAACAAAAAAACAGATTACCCATAACAATAAGGAAACTTCAATACAAAAAGAGATCACTGGCGGAAAAACAAATCTGGCCATGTTGCCAATTTCAAAAGCCGATACAAAAATTTATGCCACCAGATAAAGACTGAATGCACCAATTATCACATTAAACAAGAGGAAAACCTTCTATGCATCAGTTCCACCCACGCTTTTTACAATTTTGTAAACAAAAAACTAAAAGACTCAAGGTCCATCCCACCCCTGATAGGACCTAATGGTAAAGACTGCAACGACAACACCATTAAAGCCAATCTCTTTAACACATTCTTTGGCTCAGTATTTGTAAACAGCAATTGATCATGCCCAGTATTTTCTAGTCGAACCACAGACAACTACAATGATCTAATACATATAGATTATTTACAGAAGACAATGTTGAAAAAGCACCATGCAATCTAAAAACATCTCTATCTATTGGACGGGACAGAATATGTGCCTACTTCTTAAAAAAGCTATCCACTGCCATAGCAGAACCTCTAAGCATAATCTTTGAAAAATCTTTCAGGACCAGCTCCTTGCCAAAACTATGGTCACAAGCCACGGTCATCCCCATCTTCAAAAAGGGAGACCCCAGCCTAGTTGAAAATTACAGACCAATCTCTTTATGCTGCATCACCTGCAAAGTCATGGAATCAATGATTACCCAATCCATTATCCTCCACTTAGAGACAAACAACCTACTCTCTAATAAACAATTTGGTTTCAGAAAAAAACTATCCTGTAATCTGCAACTCTTACACTGCAAAAACATATGGACTACACAACTCGATCAGGGCAAAACAATAGACGCAATCTACATAGACTTCTGTAAAGCCTTTGATTCAGTGGTACATGACAAACTACTCCTAAAACTAAAATCTTATGGTATCTCTGGACAACTGCATAACTGGATGGAAGCATTCCTGACAAACAGACAACAAATAGTCAAAATTGGGAGTGTCCTATCAAATTCTGTACCTGTCAATAGTGGTGTCCCCCAAGGCAGTGTTCTAGGACCAACTCTCTTCATACTCTACATAAATGACCTCTGTGATAATATTAAGAGCAACTGCGTTCTCTTCGCTGATGATGTAAAGCTGTTTAATACCACAGACAATACTGCTACCCTTCAAAAAGATCTTGACTATGTATCAGAATGGTCAAACAAATGGCAACTTCAAATCTCAACAAATAAATGCTCTGTCTTACATATTGGCAAAAAAATAATAATCACGACAATAGTCAAGACCTTGTTGATGATCCAAGCTCTGTAAAGGATCTTGGAATACTCATCTCTAATGATCTAAGTGCTAGAGCCCACTGTAATTACACAGCCAAAAATGCATTAAGAGTTGTTAACCTAATCCTACGTAGCTTTTTCTCTGGTAATATCACACTACTAACTAGAGCATACAAAACATTTGCTACACCAATACTTGAATACAGCTCATCAGTCTGGAACCCACATTACATATCTGATATTAGCACAGTTGAGAAAGTTTAGAAATATTTCACAAGAAGAGTTCTCCACTCCTCTACTCATTGTAGAATACCTTATGCCACCGGACTTGAAATTCTAGACCTAGAAAACCTTGAATTATGCCATCTTCGGTCTGATCTAAGTATGGTATATAAAATCATACATTGCAATGTCCTACCTGTCAATGAATACTTCAGCTTCAACCATAACAACACAGGAGCACACAATAGATACAAACTCAAGGTTAACCGCCCCAAACTTGATTGCAGGAAATACGACTTCAGCAACAGAGTGGTCAATGTCTGGAATACTCTACCTGACTCTGTGCTTTCTTCCCCAAACCCCAAAAACTTTAACCTTAGACTGTCTACTATTGACCTCACCCCTTTCCTAAGAGGTCTGTAGGGGGCGTGCATAAGCACACCAATGTGCCTACCATCCCTGTCCTATTGTTTCTTTTATTTTTCTTATATGTACCCATTTCATGTATTCATAACTATGTATATACTTATATCTATTATCTTGTAAGCGATTGACAAATCAAGATAAATAAAATAAATAAATAAAAATAAATAAATAAAATATAGTTGTTCAGCCAAATAGTGAGTCCATCTTATAGTGTGAACATCCAGCTCACATTTTTCCACTTTATCAAGAAGGAGATTATGGTCTGCCTTATCAATTCCCAAAGACTAAATATACCAGCGTTCTTTTGGTCAACTAATCTAGTGTCATCAAAGAAAGCAATAAGATTTGTGTGGCGTGACCTGTTTTTAAGAAATCCATACTGGGATTCTGATAATTACCCTATTTATTTCTAAATGCTCAAACATCCATTGCTTAATAATTTTTTTGTAGGATTTTCCCACATATTGATGTCAAGCTGATTGGTCTATAGTTTCCCAAGTCTACTTGTTCTATTTCTTAAATATTGGAACCACGCTGGCTGTTTCCAGTCTTCTGGAACTTCCACTAAGTTCCAAGGAAAATTTATGAGCATGAGTGTGTATGTGTTTATTAAGGAGAATTATGTGTTATTATTAGATCAATTTTAACATTCTAAATTTTTGCTTAGCTTTTTATAGGTAGATAGCCCAAAATTATTAACATTAAGGATGACAAAGGAAAGGGGGAAAGTTATTAGCTGTCAATCAAACAATCAAAAATGCAGAGAAAAAGGACAGAGGAAAACACTGAAAAAAAACCAGGTAGAATAAATCTCACTTTGTGACTTTAAAGATCCGTAGAAGTCGTAGGGCTCGCAAGACACTAATCCCAAAAGAGGTCCCAGGTCTAAAAATAGCCCAAACTACTTCAAAGATGCTCCCCACTGTAACCTAAGAGAAAAAACACATGCAGAAGAAGTTCTGAAATAGTACAGTGGTCTCCAAATTGCAGCCCTCTGAGCATACTATATTTAACTATAATCCCAATAGTCTCTTTCAACCAGTATGAACAATTCCCCTTCTCAAAAGGTGCTTCACATATTTGTGCTCTCTTGCACACACAAGATCAAAACATATATTTGCACTATGCAATGAAACTAAGCAATAGCAACAATGAACATGCTATGTATTTTATTTCATTCTTTTTAGAGCTACTTTGTGTTCTAAATTGTACAAAATCCATCACCTGAAAACAATGCAAAGTACTGAATTACTAAACCCTAATAGAAACAACACACTGGCTAGTTTTATGGCAATTAAGTAATCAGAACTTTTTTCAAAGAATCCTAAAAGAGGTGGCTTGCTAGCAATGCCAAATAACTTATACTGGAATCTTCCACCTTACAGAATTGTAGTGAGAAATTATTTTTAACCAATTAGGACTGGATGTAGGTATTCCATTAAGAGTCAGGATAAGAAAGAAATGTTTAAGAAACAATGGTTTTGCTATTTTTACATATGAAAATTGCTGCAAGATTACTATTTGCACAACTGATGAGTTTGGTGATTTGAAAGGATAATGTATGTAAAGCGGGAAACAATGATACAACCTTAAAGAGAAAAGATGAAATATAAATTCATTTATAACCACTGTCAATAAGGTCAGAAGCCACTTCCTTATAATCCTCTTTTTTTTCTTTTTCTTCTTTTTTCTATTTTCTTTTCTCACTATGCACTGTTTTTCTTTATCTACTCTATTTTCAGTTGCACTGGTGGAAATTACCAGTGAACAAAAGCATTGCTTCCATCATCCATCCATCCATGGTATTCCTGGCTCTATAAGACTATCCCCCCACTATTCTTTTACCTGTAGCACTGTCATTTTCCCAGAAATCCACTTCTTACTTTGATAGCCAATTAAAAAGTAAGTTTGAAGAAACACCTGACATACATAGACTATATAGAGGGATTGTCACATAACCATCAGTTTAATCAAATTACTGTAAAACTTTCCTCTGGACCAACTTTCCTTTGCTCATCTTTGGCATGACATTCTCTTCCCTGTTCATTTATAAGGGTCTATTCACATCAGTGCATTTCCTCCAACTAACTTATTTCCTTCATTATCATTTGCCCTGCTTACCCCGCAGTCAAAACAGTTGAAAGAAGAATGGAAATAAAGACGTGGTCCCATTCCGTACATTTTCAAAGACATCTCTAGTAGGAACAGCCCCAGAAATATAAACTCTGCATAGTCTGAAAAGAAAGCCATCCAAGTAGGTTAGTTCCAGTTCTCTGTCTCATTTATTTTTGAAAGAATTTATAAAAACGATCGATATACCCTCAAATATCAGGCTGACATTGTCAAATGTTTCTACCCAATCAAACATCATAGGTCAGAAAACTAGTTACAATCATCCTGGGAGCTAAAAAGAGTCTATATGACTGCAGCTTATAAAAATGTGGGGAACATGATAAAAATTGCTTCTCCATCTAACTTCCAAGAATAAATTAGAAGGCACATTAGTGGATCATTGCTCAATTTCTGCTGATGAGCTTTTGCATGCTGGTATTCTTACAAAGTAAGTTGTGTTTTTATATGATCAAATCAGATATTTAAGAGATTTTATCTGAGTCAGCCTCTCAATACCATTAAACACAGATGTCTGCAATAAAAATAAATGGTAATGTATCCAAAGAAGTTAGAAGTTAGTCCATCTCTGCTCTAACCATCCTTCAAGCATTCTTCTTTCTGAACATCTAATGATGTGATTTTTTTTGATTTACTTTAATTTACTTTAGCAAAATTGATATGAAGCAAGTTACTTCTTTTGCCTCTTATTTCACATACCAGCAGTAATATGTAATGTCCCAAAAATATTTTGGAAGCCTTTTCATGTAGTAAGTAAAGACCTGCTGTAGGAAATTTAGTGGTTAGCAGTTGTGGTATTCAGAACTCAAGAGTCAAACATTCTTCTCCAGATTACGCTTTTTGCAAAAGTTTATCAATAATTTCTCAATTTTGTTCTTCTGACTTGCTATTGTTTCTAGACCTGTTGTTTTTCCGGCTATTATTTATTTGGGATGCAATTGTGGCCTATGAACTTTTGTTTATAAGCACCCATGATGCCATTACCAAATTCAGTTTGTGACACTGTCAACAAAATAATGCAGGTTGTCTTTTTTGTTAAGTAAGAGTAAAAAGGAATGAGGTCAGTAATAACCAAAACATTATTATTTCAATTTACAATTCTAAAAACTGGTCTGTTTGAAAATGGGAATGTATTCTATATGTTTTCCTAATATATGCATTTTCCTTTTCACTTTCTTCTAATATATCCATTCTGCAAAGATTAACAAATTGTGAATTACATTACAATATTCAGGAAAAAGTAGATATTTTCATATAACTACTTTTTGGATTGCACTTTTTTTTGGTTAATGCATTGAAAAATTTCAATACCCTCCTCTCCAGTAAATGCAACTGAGGATTTGTCCTAGCTTAATTATGGAGGTAAGAAGGAGATTTATTGTTGTTTTCATACATTTCCTCATGAGAACATTTCCTCAATGGAATATAATTCTGAATATAATTATGGACTTCTGTCATAATATTCTTAAGCTCCACAATCACCAAAATTCAAATTGGGAATGCTCAGTTTCTACATGGAGGTGAGACACTTTTACTTATAATGCAATTGGTTCTAGGCTAGTGTTTCTTGTTCTCTGCTTCAAATTGGTTGCAAGAATGTTACATGAACAAGACAGAACTCCATCACTTACTTAGCAGGTGTGTAAGCCATGCAGGCTGTTTGTGGTGGACAATAGCCACACAAGCAGTGTTGAGGGCCACTATGCTCAGAACAAGCCAATAGAACACCTGGGATTTCACCATGTGACGAACAGAGATCCGCAGGAGGCGTTCCTTGTGTCGGAAGTATGAGGCCCCATCCAATTTTGCACTTTTGATGCTGGATCGAGCAAGTGGGGTTCCTACAATGGAATGAAGAAGAGAGATAAGAAGTGCTGAGAGCTATTAGAATGCACTATGGGCTTTAATTATTAAAAAGCTTATGGTTATTCTGCCATTGTCTCTTCCGTCATGAGGCTTTTCCTTACCACTTTGAAAGTTTTTCTTCCTATCTTCTATCCACAAAATGTCAAAGGGAGAAACAATGGAAAAAAGTACAGGAGCAGCATCTCCAATTGACTGTACAGCAGCTGTAGTATAGCAAATATATAGTTGTCCACTTTACTTACTGTAGGTCTGATCTGTTTCTTCACTTCTATTTGAATATGGCTGTTTTAAGATTTGGGACAAGCATTATATTGTAGTAGAATGAGGTACCTTAACTGGCCAAAGGACATATATTGTTAGCTTCATCTTACCCACAGATGAGATATCCACCCGCTCATCACTAGAATCACGATTCATAGCTTCTGTCCGGTTCCTTTTAATAGTTGCTCTCCTAAGTACTAAAAAAGGAGAAGAAAAAGCACACCAGTAAATATTACCAGTACATTATGTAGTAACAGTGGGCAGTTCCTAACTTTCATAATAACTGAGCAGAAACTGAATTATTCCTGGAGGTACAATTATAATAATGAGAGCCAACAATAGGAGGCATTTCATTTGGTATATACACTATGTATTGCCTTATGATATAATACTTATCACTTAACTCCACACACTTTTGTTATTTTAGTGCATGAATTTTTTGTTATATATTCCATAAAATTAAAGTTGGACATTTTGCTTTAGATATAATTTCTAAATCACTATGAGAGTTAAACTAAGAACCAGTTGTTCCCAGGGCAGAGATGAATGTTATGTAAGCATACAAGAATTGCTTAGTTCCAAAACCATGAAGTGTTGTACCATGTATCCATTCACTTGGAAGGGGAGGAGGTGGAAGATATGGCCCCAAGGCTGTAAAACCCTGTTATCACTGTTCACTGAGACAACATTATCCATGTCCCAGTACAATTTCTAATCTAGCTGACCCTTATCTGAATCTTCTAAAATCTAGCTGAGGAATGGAACAAAATAATGAAGTATTCAGAGATCTGTGATTTATTGCCAAGCCATAATCTGGAGAGCATAATGATCAGGGCAGGGGATAGGTATATGTGTGTGTGTGTTTGTATATTTGTTATGGCTGACATCAACTATAGATAAACTAAAGCCAAGATGATGTTTATAATTTGGGTTTATTCTACAATTACTCTGCATGGTCTGATATCCAAAGTATTAGTAATAACATTTTGCAAAGAGAAATATGGCTTAAAGATACTGAACTATATACTGAAAACTTGAAATACATTTGTCTAAAAAAAGTGTTAGATTTATTGAACTTGGAGTGTTGCTAAGAAGATGTTTTGTTTTGTTGGAAAAAAATGTCTACTTCTTACTGAAATACTGGATTCATATGGGCTCACTTTCAGCCTTTCAATGGACTCCTTATAAAAATAATGGAAAAACCAATCAATAAGATCCTGTATGGACATGTATTAATTCGCTCTTAAAAAACAAAGTCATCATTGTATACAGTATCTATGCTTTGTACGGTATTCAGCTTTGTTCGGGTATTTTCCCACGTCATTATAGTTGTGCTTTTAAAGTTGTAGCAATGTTTTGGCAGAATCTCATCTGCCATTATCAGGCTTCTGTATTGTGTTCGTCTGTGAGTCAGACTTTTACAGTTGTTTCAGTTGTAAATTTGGGGCTAGCCTATGCTGTGCCAGAATGGTTTTTTCTTCATCCTGAATGGTTAGGAGTCTTGGTCTGTGTTTATTGGTCTTGGAGTTTGCTGTGTTCTGCTTGATTGGTGTTTCTAATATCTTCTGTCTGTTTTGTGGCTTTTTTTGTGTGTTGATTGGCTGGCAACATTGTGTTCCTGTATTGGAGGCTTTTAGTGCAGCTTGGCTCTGAGTAAATGGATGGCTATCATTTGTTAGGAAGCTAGGTTTCATCTGGGTGCCTGGCTGGGGTGTGTTTGAGCTGGAGGTATCGGGGGGATCTGTTTGTGCCCAGGTGTTTGCCTGGCTAGTGGTGTGGAGATTTTTTTGTTTGTGAGTGCAGGCTTCCAAATAATTGACAGTCTGGTGGAATCATCTCTTCTATTCATGCTTTCAGGTCTTTTTTCAATCTCTATGGCTTCTCTGATAATTCTGTGGCTCGGTTTTATTATAGTGGCTAGGGTTTTGGTGCCATTGAAGTTGATGCTATGACCTGTGGCTTTCATGTGTTGGACTAGTGAGGAAGTGTGTTCCAGCTTTTTTACTGTATTTCTGTGTTCATCCAGGCGGGTACTGATAGCCGTCCATTTACTCAGAGCCAAGCTGCACTAAAAGCCTCCAATACAGGAACACAATGTTGCCAGCCAATCAACACACACAAAAAAAGCCACAAAACAGACAGAAGATATTAGAAACACTAATCAAGCAGAACACAGCAAACTCCAAGACCAATAAACACAGACCAAGACTCCCAACCAATCAGGATGAAGAAAAAACCATTCTGGCACAGATAGGCTAGTCCCAAATTTAAAACTGAAACAACTGTAAAAGTCTGACTCACAGACGAACACTATACAGAAGCCTGATGATGGCAGATGAGATTCTGCCGAAATGTTGCTACAACTTTAAAAGCACAACTATAATGACGTGGGAAAATACCCGAACAAAGCTGAATACCATACATGTAAGTACCCGCGAAAACTTAAGAAAACAAATATCTATAACTATTTTCTCTATGTATTTATTCAGGGGTTTTTTTCTTTTCCTTATTCAGGTAGTTCTCATTTAGCTAGCATAATTGAGACCAGCAACGTGGTTGCTATGCACGGCAGTTACAAAATGAAACCACAACTGTGTTTATGATTTTAACCCATCTTTCAGATTTACAGATTTGTGAAGGTTGTAGAAAACAAGGATTGGCCACGAAGTTCCTTTTTCATCAGCATCGTGATTGAAACTATGCATAGTTGCTCAATGAGGCAATCACTAAAAAAAGGACTACCTGTAATTATTTTGTAGAAGTAATAGTTTTTCTTTCTTCTTTTTAAATGGATATTAGATTAGATTACCAAAACCATTAGTTGAGTCTTCAATGTTAGGTGCAGTAGAGATGGGGTTATCATCTGATATGGAAACCGCATGCTACCCTTGCATGTTAATAGGTTGAACTGACCCAAATATCTGTATATGTTTGATATGCCAGTACCTGGATCACTTGATAAACCTGCCCTGTGATGCCTTCCTGGCTACTAGACCAGAACTAGACCATTTGTTCTTACCTGAACAAATAACAACCGGGAAACAATCATAAAGAAAAAAACAACACATAGGAGACACATATACATGCCCTGCTGCTTCTCCCTTGCAATTTCCCTTCTTTCTCCAGTTTTGTCTGCCTCCATAAATAGACAGAAAGGTAGAAGAACCTGGGTGTGTGGCATGCAGGCAGTTTCACCCCACCTTCTACTGACAAATATGCTTGGGCTGTGCATAAGGAGTTAACTGACATATGACAGTGACAGAAACTGTACTGTGAATCAGTTAGAGAGAAGAGAATAGTTATTTTTTGAGAGAGGAGGAGGATTCTTACCTTCTAAGGCTGATGTGCCAGAATTTTTGTTCTCTTCAGCCAGCATTACTTCTTCTATAGAAAGATTTATAATTGATTTAGTTATTCAGTTGTCTAGCTTTCTTGAATTTTAGTGAAGCAAACAGTTCTCAGTTCTCATGTCCATGGAAATAGAGGAAAGAGGATTAATAAAAAGGAGGAGGTAAGAAAATAAAGCAGCACAAAAGAAGCTTAAAATGAACCTTAACTCTAACCCTAATCTTTTTCAGACATAGAAAGAGGAATGGGACACGATAATAAAGTATTAATATTTTCTCTTTCATTGTCTGCTTAAAATTATCTTGTGTCAGCTTTTTTTTTTTTGCCTGGCTGAACATAACATAAGAATACCATTCATTGGAAGGGATTGCTCTGCTCACTTTTTTTTGTTTATTTGCTTGTGTCAGGGATGGGGGGTGGACAGATTAGTCAGTTTTGGAATAAATTAACCTCTCCACCCCTGAACAATAGTATGATTTATAACTATGATAGCAAAGTAAAGAAAACTTTTATGAAACCAACTTATGTGGAAGTAAATCAATGAGTCGGTAGATACAAACATGTAATGTCAAATACCTTTGCTCAGTTCAAAACATGTCTCTAATAAGAAATATCCAACTGGAAAAATATCATTTAATGGGCTAATTGGTTCTTGACAGAAAACAATTACCAGCTATTTTGCCAATATCAGATTTGGTTATTACTTTCTGTGTTACAAATAAACATCTTTAGAATTATAGACATTAAAATGGCAGCATAATTCTCTGAAATATTATTTTGGATCATAATAAGGATGGTGCAGTTTGTCCAGAGGTAGGCTGCACTTTCATTGACAAGGGCTTTGCTGGTCGTGAGCTCACACATGCTGCTTTGGGGCTGAAACACAGCTTCACAGAGGCAGCTAATAGACTAAGGCAGCTCCGGTGAGTACAGCAGGGTGATGTGGAACTCACCTGGGCAGCCTGGGTGGGGGAAAAGTTAGTTATTTAGGGAAATCATAGCAGAAGGATGGTTGGGTGGGCCCAGCCAGAGATCACAGCTAGGGGTTTGCCTGAACCCTGCCGACCATCCAGCAGCCCACCACTGAGTTTGTCCACAAATAGGCCTCCACCATAGAATAATCAGATTTGGCAGTCAATATTAAATGTACTGAAATGAACACTTTGAATTGTGCTTGGAAAACAACCAGTAGCTAATATAGATATTTCAACATGGCAGCGATGGAGCTGTCCTGAGAGATGCCATTCCCTACCTGTTCAACCAAATTCAGGGCCAGCTGTAATGTTGAAACTATCTTCAACAGCTGCTCTGCAAAGAAAATACAATCTAACCTTGTGTAATTGCTACTTGTGCCACTCTCTTCCAGGTAAGATAATAAAGCCCCTTTCGTCATGCTGTATTGATTTGTAAAACTCATTACTCCTATACACTATGAAATTTCATCTGAAATTGAAGTTTAAAATATGTTAAAGGAGATCTACTTTATATTTGCTGACTTTGCTATTAAAATCTCCAGGAATGTAGCAAGTTTTGCACTATTGCAATTGTTATTACAAGACATTGAGTTTTACTCATGCTGATTGAGGGCACTGAATCTTCCTGTGTATAAATGTGTGCCAGTTTGGTTTAGTGGTTAAGATCAGCCTAGAAATGAGGAGACTGTGAGTTCTAGTCCCACCTTAAATATGAAAGCGGGTTGGGGTACTTTGGGCCAGTCACTCTTAGCCCAACCCACTGCACAGGATTGTGATTGTGGAGAAAATAGGAGGAAAGTGTATGTTTGCTGCCCTGAATTATGTATATAAAAAAATAGAATTGGCATAAAAATAAATAAATAAGTATCCATCTGTCTTTATTTTTAATTAATTTATTTTTAGAGGGTGTTATTACTAATATCCTTCTGTACCCTGCTTCTTCTTTGCTGTTTTTGGAAGATGGGTGTTCCTAAATATTAATGAAATTAAAGTTAAGTCAGACATGTTGATGGAATAGTCCAGCAGCCATGACATATTCATATAGAGTCCCAGATTACAAACTTCTTTTTTCATAGGAAGTACGATCTTACTGAGAACAAGCAGATATTCTAAATTCCAAATCTTTGGATTTAGCAATTATATATTTTCCATATCCAGTTTCAAATTGCATTCATTCATTCATTCATTGCCTGGATTTATATGGGTGCCCATTTCATATATGTGATTCTGGATGGCTAATTCAAAAAGAACATCAATGCAATAAACAATGGAATTAAATAAAATACATAAAACATAAAATGGCTACCGAGGATAAACCCATCAACCCACAAATACATTTGATCGACAGGCTGAGAGAAAAGCCAGATCTTAAGAACTTTATGAAAGGCCAGAAAGTTTGGGGCTTATCAGTTCTTGGTGGGAATGGTGTTCCAGAAGGCAGATACTGAAAAGGCACTGTTTCCCTGGTCCTGACTGATGATATTCTACTAATCAGTTCCTGAAGTAGCCCTTTCCTGCCAGACCTGATGGGATGGGATAGAGACGATCTCTTATAACCTGAAGATATGCAGGGCATTTGAGGGGTCCAATCCTGAACCCACAGAAAAAGAAAAGAACTGCTCAGTACCATCAGTGTATGTTCCAATCATACATGAGTTTCTCCAAACTCATATATGATTCTCCCAAGCAACTTTACATAAATGTAAATGTAAATAACATCAAATATGGAATAGAATTTCCCCTATTTTGATGAGGTAACAGTGGATCCACCAGAATCAATGACTCCAACCCCAGTTCCCTTAAATACCAAAAAGTCCTGACACATCCAGACATATCAGTGCATCTTTCTTAATTGCTTTTCCTAATACAAATTGTTCATTGGAAAGACTATTTAATTAGGAAAGAATACCTCTGTGCAAAATCTAGGTCTGCTCTAAAAATAAAAAAAATAAGGATAATCCAACTGTATCTGAATATAATACATATGTAAGATAAAATTAGTGGATGTCACTTCAGATCAACAGGTATTTTGTTTATCTTGAAAAGTACTTTTCCAACTTTAAAAAAAATGGAAAAATCAGACCGGCTGCCACAATTAGATATATCTGTCTCCTTTCCAATTATCTGGAAAAAACAATTGACTGTTGGAATTAAGGGATTAACAGAGTTAATCTATGTATGAATAATTACAAACAAAAATAATTCAGATAAATCATCAGGAAAATTATTCGAATATGCTCTTTTAAGTAAAAAGGTCTCTCCTTGAACTGCTGTGCCAATTTCATTTATTTTTCATGAAACAACTTTGTCCCCAGCTCCCTCATGACATCACAACAATGTTATATGAAATTATTCATCTATATTGTTGTGTAGGAACAAGGAATACATTTTACTGGTATTTATAAGAGCACTATGATGTTCCTATGTAGATTCCTAACTTGTTTAAGCTAAAAAAAATGCCTTTTTAAAAACAGCATGGCATATTTTAGCAAATTAAAAAGAAAAACTTGCCAGATGCTCACACCTACACAAGAGGTGTGCAGCAGAACACTTCATTTACAAATAAGATGATAACAATCCAGAACAATAAATCTTTATGAAAAGGAACTTTTAAAAAAAGCATATTTTTAGAAACAAATGGAACAAGGCTGAACATAGGGAAAAGTAGTTTCATTGTCTCGCCAACAGTATTGGGTGCGAAGACTGGGATGGGCATCTATTTCAGTAGTGTTCCTAGTGGTTCTCTGAAAAGCAGTTCAACAGCTCCACTGATTTAATTGGCCTTGGAAATGCCTCAGCCCAGTTTGTGTTACCTGCTTTGTCTATCCAGGCCCGGTAGCCATTCAGCTCCCGCTCAATCTGCTGCTGTCTTCTCAGTTTCATGAAAGCCCGGCGATTTTCCACTCGCTCTCTCTCTTTGGCAAATTCTCTGTAAAAAGGAAAGGCCAGGAACTGATCAGTTTGGATTGTATTCTGACATAGCCAGGTCAGTTAGGAAAAGGGCTGTATTAGGTGCTGTTTTAAGAATGGAGGATTTTCACCAGCTAATTGTGTCATCTCTTTAAAATAAGTTTGATTTGAGCTGCACTAGAAATTTGCAGAGCTATTCAGAAACCAAGAGATTAGAACTATATGTTTCATATTTCACAAAGAATTAGCAGCCAATCCATGTCAAGCCAATACAGAGAGAAAAAAAGGCAGACAATCAGAGCTTTCTTGCTACCATTTCAAGCTGGACAATAGTTGTATGTCTTTTCTTCCCCTTCTCTGATTCCACCGGGTCCTTTCAAGAAGATAAATAGACGATTAATAGATAGATAGATAGATAGGTAGATAGATAGATAGATAGACAGATAGATATGGATGCATAGATAGATAGATGGATGGATGGATAGATAGATGATAGATAGATAATCAGAGGTGGTATTCAGCAGGTTCTGAACAGTTCTGGAAAACCAGTAGTGGAAATTTTGTGTAGTTTGGAGAACCAAATACCATCTCTAACTGGGGATTTTACAGTATCCTTCCCCTGCCACGCCCACCAAGCCATACCCACAGAACCGGTAGTAAAAATTTTTGAATCCCACCACTGCATAGAATACACCATTTCCTAAGCTCTATATATTTATTTGCACGTATCTGTACATATTTGTTTATTTTTCTAAATTCCAAGGGTAATTTGAAGGGGAAATTGCAAATGGGTGTCAGTAGTTTAAAAATACCAGACATGTATGCTGAAATCTCTCGATGTCTTCTTGTGACACTAAATCTAGAACAGGTAATCCAAGAAAGATGAGAATCCTCTCCAATGGGAGGATAGACTATTCTTGAGTACAAGTAATTTTATACTTTATTTTTAAAGCAGTATCTGCTGTCCTAAAACAGCATTTTCTTGTCCACGGTTACCTACTAAGCAGGGGTAGGAGTCTATTGGTTCGGACCAGTTCTATAGAACTGGTTGTTATGATTCTGTGCAGTTTGGAGAACCGGCAAATCATGGCCCTGGCTGGCCCCTCCCCTCCCCATCCAGTCAGTCCTTATTGTGCATGGTGACATCATGTACATGCCCAACATCACTGACTGCATTCTCCCCGCCCAGTCACTCCTTCGGGTATTTCCTTTTTCCTCCTCCCAATGATCAGCTGTTACGATGATCAGCTGTGCCGGGATCCCTCTCACTGTCTTACTGCTTCACCCAGGAGGCTTCCCTGAGGCACAGGAGGCAAAAAGGGGCATGCGGGGGTGCTGGGGGGAGGGGGGGTGCTCCATTTTTTGCCTTCCTGGGCCCCCAGGGAAGCCTTCCAGGAGCAAAAACTGCCCCCCCCAGGAGGTTTCCTTGGTGCCTAGAAGGCAAAAAAAAACAAAACCCCAGGGGGGTGTCCTGCAAAAAAAAAAAAGAAGAAGCCACGCACACCCAGTCACATGGCCATGGCCACCTAGCCACACCCACATAACTGGTTGTTAAAAAATTTGAATCCCACCCGTGCCACTAAGTATGTCAGCTAAAAAGAGATATTCCTAATCCAGTAGTCTAAGAATTACAAATTAATGGATCAAGTTCAAAGGGAGAAAGTATCTACTCCTTCTCTAAGCAATTGTGAGTGACCATTTGAGTAAACTAGACCCAGGAGAATGGTCAGCAAATGGTTTTCTGTATGAACTAACCCATATGCCATGCCAACATACTGTTTGCTGTATAAACTATTTCTCACTCTCGAGTTAATAAACAGTGAACTATCTACTAAATATATATCTTCTAATTTTGCAATCTGAATTACAAAAGTATAGGAAATGATTGGGGACAGGTCATTCCAGAAAAGCCTACATGGTCACTAAAAATCAACACTAATTTGATAGCCCATAATTATAAATTTTAGAATACTGTTGCACTTACTTGACACCCTGCAACTTCTTCCCAGTATATCTTGAGCTATCTGCTCCTCATTGAAGTTATTAAAAGTTTTTAATATCATCCTTTTAAATCATCCTCAGTCTTTGTTGACTGTAGTGTTCCTAATACAACTTCATAGTTTATGCAATTGGGAGAATGGTAGTTTTCTTTCCTCTTACCTTTTCTAAGAGAAATGTAGAGGATTTTGTATGGCCTGATTGAAAGCAGAAAAACATGGTTTATGATCCAGGGGATTTTACAGACTGTAGCAGATAAAAGTGGACCCTTTACATAATTCAGAAAAGAAGGCTATTGCTATCCCAATGCTCAAATCAGTGTCTCTCCAATAGACACTTATGATTCTACACATTCCTTATGCATTAGCTTTCATAAGCAAATTATTTTCTCTCTCCTACAACTGAAACATTGTTGATACGCTGGGGGCGTGGATGCATTATTCAAAAGAAATATACATTGGCACAGCTTTGCTATATAGTCTCAGGATCTGCTGAAGGTGTGAAATAGTAGGGTGAAGAAAAGATTGAAGAAAATGCATGAACACTAGCAAGGTCCCTCTAGTAATACTCTAATCTCCTGGGTAAACACAGTCCTTGCATTAATGGACTATGGACTCCATTCAGTGCTGTGGAATTTATCCTCATTATATCTCCTAAAGCTAACATTACAACATAGAAATGATCAGAAGTATGAAATAAAATACTGTTGACACAAATACAAATAGAATATTGTGGGTCACAATCTCTAGTTGTGCAGCTCTACAGATAGGTTCCAATAAAAGTTAGAGTTTGTATAGTTCCACCTCTGCAGAAGGATACTACTGCCAATGCCCACAGTCATAGCTTCAGCTTAAAGGTATGTCAACTGGGCTAAGGATAATCAACTAGCAAGGTATGAATTTGATCAGATTATTGGATGGGAGACCACTACAAACCTAATACAGGTAGTCCTTGACTATTTGTTTAGCGATGGTTTGAAGTTACAACAGTGCTGGAAAAAGTGATTTATGACCAGTTCTCGCACTTACAATTGTTGCAGCATCCCTGCAGTCATGTGACTATGGTTTGGGTACTTGGTAACTGTCATGCATTTATGACAATTGCAGTACCCCACAGTAACATAATCACCATTTGTGATCTTCCTAGACATATCCAACAAGCAAAATTGGGAACTGGTAAGAAAGGTGATAAGCCGTAGTCCTGTGATGTCTCACTTAGCAATCATAGTGATTTTCTTCATGACTATGGGAAAAAAGTTATAAAATCAGGAACACTCACACGATGCTTCATTTAAGACTATACCATTTAATATGAAATTTTCCATCCCTGCTCTAGTAAGCCAAGGACTACCTCTGACATGCCAGGATATCTGTACTGGGACCTATAAAAATTAGAGTACCTCTGGCAGGAACAAATTCAAGTTTATATGATAAAAAAACTGTAACGAACATATTTTATTGAACAAATAAATAAATGACAGCTACAGATTGCAATACTTATTAATACATCAAGAAACATGTCATTATATCACAGGCATTGTTTTGCTGTTGCCTCCCAAATAAACCAGGATAATTTTGATCACCCATCTAACCACAGAAGTTGATACACTACTACAAATATATCTATCACCAAAGATTGTGCGATAGATATGATAGACTGATTGAAAAACTGCATGTTTGGTTTTCATGTTTACATTTGCTTTGGGCTCTACTCAGGGGTGGGATTCAATTTTTTAAAGAACCAGTTCTGTGGGTGTGGCTTAGTTGGTGGGCGTGGCTTGGTGGTAATATGACTGGCCGGGCATAGCCAACTCAACATCACTCACATTGAGGCATGCATCTCCTCGCCTGGTCTCTCGTGACTGTGGGGATGCTGCAATAGTCGTAAGTGTGAAAAATGGTTATAAGTTACTTTTTTCAGTGCCATTGTGACTTTGAATGGTCACTCCACACAAGCAAAGTACCAGCAAAGGAGGGGAAAAAAACTCCAGAGATGTTCCTGAGACAGGAAGTCTAGTCCTGCCAAGAATGTAATAAGCGTTAATGGAGAGGCAGTTTCTGTAAGCAACACCAGAATGTTTCCTTCCTGCCTTCCTTACAGGATTAGGCCAGTAATTTCTTCTAACAACTGGTTCTCCAAACTGCTTAGAATGTTAAAAACCGGTTCTAGTGAATAGGTGCAAACCTGTAGAATCCCACCCCGGCTCTACTATTGGGCTTTCATTATGTTTTATAATAATTTGTATACTACTGATGTTGTATAAAATATAAAACCTTCCTTGAGAAGGTTTTTTGTTTTATAGGTGATCTAAAAATCATGTTTTAAGAAATAAATGACTTTAAGGAAACATATAGATCTGAAAATTAGATGTTGATGGTCAATATTGATCATTTGATATATTTTTTAAAGATAGACCATAATGGGATAAATAGAGCTGCACCAGTGCTGTGGAGAGGAAACATGGTACCAAGATACTTTCCTTATATTTTGCCTTTTTTTGTATCCTATAACAATATTCAGCTATTTTAAAAATAATAATAAATGGGAAGTTAGCAAATTATAATGTAAGGCACCAGCCTTCAGGATTTATTTTTATTTCCAAGAATATTTCTGTATTTCACATTAACCCATTAAGCATTCTTAAAAAAGAAAAACAAATGTGATTACAAAGCAGTGTCTATTGAGATTCTCAGTCATCCAGGTCATAGTTGTCCCAAAGGTGCTTTTTCAAGAGGCAACTGGACTTTCTGTGGGTTTCTTTTGAAGATGTTTTGCTTCTTATCCAAGAAGCTTCTTCAGCAAAACATCTTCAAGGAAAAACCAGAAAGTTCAGTTGCCTCTTGAAAAAGCACCTTTACAAGGCAGTGTTTTGTGCAGAATCATGTCCACCTGACTAGGAAAGAGAAAACAGTAAGCTAAGGTTGCCGAGAACACCCTAGAGGCAGATAGGAACAAGTCAGTTCTGTTCTAGGAGACTTCCCATGATATGCATTTAAAATTAAAAATATGTCAACCAGATCTATCATAGTAGGTTTTATTCCTGCTGTAAAATTGGCTAATATTTCAAAAAAATGAAGCTACCTAATATAAGAAAATGTAACTTTCATACTGTGTTTTTCAGGCTTTATCTTATTTGGTAAACAATCCATTTAGATGTCAGCTTTCTAAATACAAAGAACAGAAGCTGGAGATAATGCCAGGATCACACTGATTTGACAAGAGATAGGAAAGCAGATTGATTCATGTTTATGTAACTGTGTTAGAAATGCAGCTTCATGGTTAATCATGACACAAATTAATCTAACTTCACACAGATAGCACTTTGCTTAACTCACACACTTTTATGGAGAGGCATATTTTCCTGTCAATAATAGAAAAGGTATATCCTATCTCAAGAACAATAAGCTGTTCAGTGAGAACTTGTCAGATGGCATAGCAGACATCTGTTTGACAAGTCAATGAAAAGTCAAAAGGGATGTAAAAGAAAACTAAGAGATCTACAATCAACATATATACTGTAGTGGGAAGAAATTCTATTTATATGCATGCTTAGAAATAAAAAGTGATTATGAAAGATGGGGCTTTCTTTGCAGTAGCCCAACCTTTGGTTTTTAAAAAAAAGCACCCTGTGAAATATCCATGATCACATTAGGGTCCATAGATATCATGCTAGAAATAACAGATCTACAGTGGGTGCAGTCACATAAATCACAAGTAGTATTTAATCACCTGTTTCTCTTCCTACTTCAAAAGGGCCCACATATTTAAAGTTCCCTTGTAGGAAAAGGCTGGAACTTTTCAGTATTTATGACTGTCCCTTTCTGCATCTGTTCTACATTATTCTTGCATATGTATTGTAAATGTATCAACGTATTCCCTGAGTTATTCACATTCATATTTTGTTTAAAAAGAAATAGAACTTTCAAATTAGAATTCTTGAGAACTCTCTAGTGAATTCCTACAGCACTGAGTGACTTGTTTATTTGCAGTTTGTCGTGTAGCTCTTAAACATCAACCTTTAGCCACGCTCAACAGAGCTGCTTTGCTGTGCTCTACTCCTACTGCAGGGCCATCAAGAAATCTCTGCCACTTGCACAATTGTATGCTTAACATGTACCTAAAATGTGCCTGTGCAGTTAAATACCCAATATTCTAAGTGCTGTGATTGGTGGTTTCCTGACTGAAATTCTAGCCCTTCCCAATATTACCCAACAATGAAAACTTCCTCCAGTTGGCAAGCACTATGTATGCATAGTTATTCCATACACTTCAGCTATGTTTTTGTTTGTTTACTCTTCTTTGGGCCATCCTATGAGGACCCAGATTGTTGGGGGCAATATTATGATTCTGTAAATCATTTAGAGGGCTGTAAAGCACAATGAAGCAATATATAAGTCTAAGTGCTACTGCTATCCACATGACTGAGGTGCTTTTCCAGGGCCTGGAAGCTTGTAGAACTGACAGGCTTCAGCTCAACCTGGACAATGTTGGATGGCTATGAATTTCAGGGCAAATGATTTTGCATTGTTAATTCTGAATGAGATGACTCCATCAGGCAAAGTTGAAGCACAGTCTGGAGATTTTCTGGGACTTATGGTTCCTGCTCAAGGAAGATGTGATAGCTATGGCCAAGAGGCCCTCACATAAGTACACATTGTACAGCAGTTGCACACACATTTCTAGATATGAGTCACTCATGTCTTAGTCACCTCTAAGAAATTTACTCCACAAGCTGCTACCCTTGTAAATATATTTTCCAAGGTTATATGGGGCTCAATTACAGCCATTGTCTATCTTGCCTTCAAAATCTATGGGGCTCATTCTTCAGCAATGTATCTAGGCATCTCAGCACTTTTGATTTCCACGTATTTTAATGGTTTATAACTGTGACAACAATCCATGCCTAGCTTTGTATTTGTTTTGTCAGATAAGTCTATGCCCATCATATATAGTTACAATACAGATAAATAAATAAGAAAAAGAGGTCATCCTATCTTGGGAAAGATATGTGTACATATGCACACATATATATTTCTGCCTGAGTTGCCATGACAACAGTAAGAGAACTTGAATCTGTAAACAAAGCTTGATATGAATCAAAACAGAGAAACATACTGAATGGAAAGGCTAATTTTGATTGACTTATGCTTTTTGTTCCTCCTCAAGAAAGCTCAGGTGTATTTTTTTTTAGGTACATGTATTAATTTATTACAGAGTAAGCACAATAATATGAATGCCCAATTTCCCATCTACCAATGCAACTATAGGTGGCAAACAAAAGATTAAAATATAATACACAATCGATATCAATTTTAAACAATCCCTGTAAAAAACATTTCCTTACCAACATTATACACAGACACCAGGTTTCATAAACATCCTCGGAATGTCTGGATGAAAAACCAGCTGTGTTACATATGTATACCATGGTGTACCCAAAAGGCACATGCTACTGCATACTAAACCAGCTGAAGCTTTAACATGCTCCTATTTATTTATCTGTATTGTAATTATCTGTACTGTATGTATGATAGACATAGGCTTATCTGACAAAACAAATACAAAACTAGGTATTGATCATTGTGATAGTTATAAACCATTAAATGTGTGGAAATCAAAAGAGATTATACAGTGCATGCAGGATCTGAGATGCCTAGATACATTGCAGAACAATGAGTCCCCTAATTTTTTAAACCTTATTTATTATTTTATCATAAAAATAAAATACCAAATAGTCAAACCATCCAACAAAACGAAACAAAACAAAAGCATACATTCAACCCTAACAACAACAATAAAGAAAAAAAATAGTGTGCAAAAAAAAAAAAGGAAGAAAAAGTGATCAATTAAATTTAACATTTAATATGGAGGATCCATCCAGGCTGGGTGCTTAAAGAAAAGAAAAAGCAGTAAATTCTCCTTCCTTTTTACAAATATCTTACCTATAACTATGAAAGGGAATATATATATATTCCCAAAACAAGCCTGGAGTCTGTTGTTTTGGCTGTATGACTATGGGTTTCCAGCTCTACTAAAGCAAATAAATACCAGCTGGCCTACAGACTCAAAAGTATTTCCCACCATTGTTTGAAATAGTATTCAGTTAAAAAGTCAAAAACGCCAGGCTACAACCATCCCTTCTCATAATTTGAATGTCAGTTCAATATTTGCCATCAAACTGCAATTTTATTACAGAAGGGGAAAGTCATTAAACACATGATATTAATAATTTCACCTGTACTTAATTTTAATTAAATGAAATTTATTTTATTTCCTGGCCCCTGTACCTGACTTGTCTTATTAGCCCATAACTATATTTGGAGTATGACATTTCAAGGCCAAGAATACAGCTTTTGTCCCAGAAAAAATGTGCGTACCTTGAGCTACCAGATCTGGACTGCAAAACTATACAAGACCAAGTGGCAAGATTAAGATTTCCTTTCATTGTTTACTGCCATCTAATTACTGTACATGTTTTTGCAGTTTGCATCTGGCTGACCTATGCTCTCCTCAGTGGTAGAATTAATTTTTTTTTACTACCGGTTCTGTGGGCACGGCTTGGTGGGTGTGGCAGGGAAGGATACTTTAAAATCTTCAGTCAGAGGTGGTAAAACTACTCAAAATTTCTGCTGCTGGTTCTCAGAACTGGTCAGAACCTGCTGAATACCACCTTTGCCTCTCCTGATTTAAAGCTACCTGCATCTGATTCCAAGATAAAAAAAAATAAGAAGGATAAATACTGTAGAGTATTTAAAGTGCACATAAACTTCAGTAAGTTCATTAAGTAGGCACACTGGTTATCTGGCACATTCTTTTCTATAACAATCAAATATATTTCTATATAATTTACAGTAAATAATTATAGCTTTGTATCTACCACAAAACAGCTAATATTTTCCCAGTTCATCTAATGTTTTGTCCTCTTTTGTTTTATTACTAGGTAATAGATCATAGGACATACTGAAAAAGGCTCAGGGCTAAGGACCTCTTTATGAACTCAATAGCCTATAGACCAGTGATGGCTAACCTTTTTAGCAATGAGTGCCCATGTGCCCCCCCAAAATGTAATACATGCATGTCCCATGTGCATGCTCCCTGCCCCGTGCATGTATCCCACCCCACACACATGCGGAGCAGAAACCCGAAGACCAGCTGGCCGGTGGGAGGTGCACATAGGCATGCGTGGCAGAGCTGAGCTGGGGCAACAGCTTACATGCCCACAGAAAGGGCTCTTTGTGCCACCTCCGGCACACATGCCATAGGTTCACCATTCTAACCACTGAGATATCACCGCTCTAGGATAGCCTAGAAAAAGAAGAAACAGAAGACCAGAGAGGCAACAGTAGGAGGATTTAAAGAAGGGCATAGACTAAATAGCCCCTCATGGATAATGGCCTTAGAAAGAAAGTCAGTGAATGATAAGAGTAGACTTAGGGTTCAAGAAGGCAAAACTAACCATATCAAATTAAGTTAGCACTCAGTGTAGCACCTAACTTCATTTTGCTTACTATATCTCCAATTGAGTGCAATAAGATAATTATTAGGCCTGTATATATTTTGCAAATTATTCAAAAGAACTGCTTCAGGCCCATGCATCAGTTACAGAAATCCAGATAATTGCTAGGTGGCAGGAAACCGATAAAGAAACCTCCAACTCTTTTCTATGATATACTGGTTGTCTGAAGATTTCCAGCCAAGATAGGGTAACTTGAGCAATTGCAAGCCAAGATACAATAACCCAAGTAAACTATACCATATACAGTCTTCTGCTGTGTATGAAATATGAAGTCTTTTGAGTGGCTTCTGCAAGAAAATGGAAATTAAAGCAGCTGTTTTAAGAGTCACATTAAGGATCTCATTAAAGCAATAGAAGATTGAAAGAAGACTTCTGTTCTATCGCTCAAACAAAGCAGACTTGAGACCAGAGTTGAGTTCAGCTCTTTATTCAATAACCAAGTAACTTCAACTAAAGTCGAGCTGCGGCAGCCCTTTTTATAGCGGCTGCTCACGGCTCGCAACCAAGGGCGTTTATTTAAACTTCCCACTGCTTAGGCGGCCAATCAGGTTTGTTGTTATCAACCAATCACCCAGCGATGGTATCTGTCCAATAGGAATGCAGTATTTCAAGTCTGTAAAACAAGTACACTACACCCCTCCCCTCTTGGTTTGATCTAACGTTACGTGACGTAGTCACGTAAATAGGCGGGGCTTCTGTGTATCTTAGTTGACCTGCACAGTTCAGTCTCTGCGTTCTCCTCGGCCGGTTCGGTCAGGCCCGCCATCTTCCCCGTTCTTCTCTTTGGAACCTCCTGGAAGGATGACTCAGCCATGCCGCTCCAGCCGTGCCTCCTTGGGTTTGTTGGATGGGCGCTGTTGTTCTCTTCGGATGTGTGGGGATTGGTCGAGTCAGCTTGGCTGCTCCTTTCCTGGTTTTCCTTCAGCTCTCTTCTTTGGACTTCGTCTGTTGGTAAGTAGTTTTTATTTCTTTGTGGGTTTTCCGTTTCTGGTTGGTGGTTTGTTAAAGGGGAGTTTTCCTTTCCTTTATTATTTAAAGGTTCCCCCCAACGAATGCAAAAGATGTTGGACTACGGGGATGGGGTATGCGCTCTGCTGTAATGCGTGGTTCAGGGTGGCCTTATAGTCACCGCAGATGCGCATGGACCCATCTGGTTTCACGGGAGTCACAATCGGGGTTTCCCATCTGGCATGGTCGACTGGCTCTAACACCCCTCGTGCGATGAGTTTGTTCAGTTGCTCATCGATCTTTGGCTTTAATGCAAAAGGAACGCGTCTGGCTTTTAATCTGATGGGGGCTATTTTCAGGTTTAGGCTAAACAAAATAGGGTTCCCACAGTACTTGCCTAAAGTTCTGTCAAAAACGTCTCAGAATTCCTCCATCAGGTCTTTTTCCCAGTCTGTTTCAGAGATGCTGTTGATCCCTGTCACTTAGATTCCCAATGGTGCGAACCATTCTAAACCGAGCAGGCTTGGGCAGTCTTGGTCAACGATGGTCAGTGGCAGAATTTCAATGTGTTTCTTGAAATTTACCTTGAAGTGTCCCAATCCAACTACCGGAATTCTGTTTCCTTGGTAACCTTTTAACGTTAGACTTTGCTCTTCGAGTTCCTTTCATCGTATGTCTGGTATCAAGTTTTTTATTGTGTCCCATGATACCATTGACAAATACGAACCGGAGTCCACTTCCATTTTGCAGGGCTTTCCTTCTATCTTGACATTTACTCGAACCTTTTTAGCAGCTGTTGCTCTGGCGTTCCCGATAATAAGCGTCTGGTGTGTTTCTTCCTTCTCATGGAGTCGCTGGCTTCTATTTTCTTTGTTCCATCGACTTCCGGTTTGCTTCTCCTTAGTTCTGGGGGGTGGGGGGGTACTGCCTCTCCTCCTTGGGCTATAGCTCTTTTTGTTTCAGCAGACCCTTGCAATGTGCCCCCGTTTTTCACAATGCCTACAGATGGCATCTAAGAAACGGCACTCAGAACATGGGTGATTTCCTCAGCATCCTGCACATTGGAAATCAGGTTACCTACTTCTCCTTTCTCATCGTTTTCTCTCTGATTGGAGTCTGTTTACCTCATCATCATCTTCCTCAGAGTCGGTTGATGACTCAATGTCTTCATGGTGGGTAGTTGCGGTGGTGTGTTTCTGGGTACCTTCCACCTTCTTTTCTCTACTCTGGGTTGGGCTGTTGGCTGTATACATCTGTTTCATTTTTGCCATGGATTTTTTTGCTGCTTCGGCTGCAGTTGCTTCAGTGATGGCTTCATTTACGGTAATATTTGGTTGGTTTAGTAGTTTGCTCTGCAGGGTGGCATCTCTCAATCCGAGGACTATACGATCCCTCATGGCTTCATCCATGTTGAGGAACTCGCATGCCCCCCGCAATGTCTCTTATTGCTGCTACGAAGTCACCAATACTCTTGCCTTCTTGTTGCTCCCATTTGTAAAACTCGTTTCTTCGAATGAGGTTGGACACGACAGGCGCGTAATGGTTTCTCAGCATTCGGTTCAGGTCTGGCCATGCCATTTGTTTGATGTCATTTGGTCTTGCCAATGCCTTTGTCATCTTAAAAACGGTCGGGCCACAATGTGTCAGGAATATGGCTCTCTTCCTCTGGTCAGTGATTCCTTGTAGTTTGTTGCTTTCCAGGAACATCAGGAACCTGTCAATATAGGACAGGATATAGGATTCCCTATATCCCCCGATATAGGATTCTTCTTCGGCTGGGTTGAACGGTGTGGGCGGCGAATTGTTGCTGGCCATCTTATTGGTTTCTTGGCTCCTTTGCCACATGCTATGGTCTTTATTTCTTCGATCCCACCTTTGTTGCCAGTGTTCTATTGCTCGAACAAAGCAGACTTGAGACCGGAGTTGAGTTCAGCTCTTTATTCAATAACCAAGTAACTTCAACTAAAGTCGAGCCGCGGCAGCCCTTTTTATAGCGGCTGCTCGCGGCTTGCAACCAATGGCGTTTATTTAAATTTCCCACCGCTTAGGCGGCCAATCAGGTTTGTTGTTATCGACCAATCGCCCAGCAATGGTATCTGTCCAATAGGAATGCAGTATTACAAGTCTGTAAAACAAGTACACTACAACTTCAATGCTTTTTGAAAAGCAGAAGGCTTCTGAGTTGAGAGTCCCATGAGATCTGTCAAATTTCCCCAAATTATTTTTGAAGTATGCACCATCTTAGTTGTATCTCTGATTCAACACATCTTGTTGAAAGAAATATTTATCAAGAAAATTGTTGTTGGTTCAATACATAATAACACTAATGAAATAAATATAATTTTATACTCCTAACCTTGCTCAGAGACAGCACACTTCCTCAGTTTAAGGATCTTTACTTAAAGGTGGTTTTCTTAAGTGATGCCTCAATCCTCCACTTGAAGTAAAATTTTAAGAAACAATTGTCCTTGGCATTGGTTTCCTCACACCATTTAGTTACATACTGTACCTTCAGACAGTGTTCCTCCTATTTGTGAGTAAAGAGTTGGCAATTGCACCTAATTTTGTTATCTACATTTTTGTTGGATACAATTCTTTGTGTATTTCCATCATTTGATTTACATATCACTCAAAGCATATAAAGATATGTCAAGTCTTCCCACAGTTGGGAGACATGCCTTCCCATATATAACTGATATGAAGCACTGGAGCTGCCAGATTATTTTCCAGGGAATCAAGCAATCAAGTCCTTTTCTAAGTTTCTTTTTACTCTGAAATATAATCTTTTGGCAGAGCCCAGAAATGTTTTTCTGATAAGGGGTGAAATGGGTGTGTGTGTTTTTTTTTTCTTATGATACTATATCTACACACCTTATCTTGCCTTCTTTCTGATGCAACATATGTACTGTATTTCAACCATATTATCCTTCTTTAATGATACAGTCTTTTTCTTATTTCTAGATTTAACTTCTTATGAGAGAAACTTATGTGAAAGAGCTATTTATTATCCAACAAGGTGAAATCTTGACTCTATGCCTAGAACTATATTGTTTTAGAAATAAAAGCTGATGGTATTAAATTAATGCTGAAGAAAAGTACCCCACACACATATTTTGTATAAGTTCTGACACATACAGACAAAATGCAATTATACAATCCCTTGGAGGCTTATAGCATATGTATATACAGCACATGTTGATTCTGTCATTATACACTTCAGCCACAATGCTGCAGTTGATATTAAAAAAAAATCCATAGAGCATGAAGAGTAGACCATGGGGAAGTTTGTTTTGCATTCCACACCCCCACAACAATTCTAATTGCAGGATGAAAGAGGCGTGATTATGAAGAACAAATAGCGATGTTCTTTCATAATGAAAATGTCTCTCTCCTGTGAGAGCCCAGCAGTAACCTTTCTTGCCCCAAAGGAGTTCTAAAGAGTTGGTATGTCTGCTCCCAGAAGAATTGAAGTTTATTAGGCAGGCTGAGCCCATACACATTTATATCAGTATGTGGGCATTTGTGCACATGCGTATATGTGTATGCATGCAAATAAAAGAGAACAAGATTTGAATATCTACATAATGCTGTGTTGGAGATTTACTGACTTTTAAATGGTTTTTAATTTTGCCTCAGGAGATGTAGCTCTCTGATGTATTGTTCGGGTGAGTCTCCCCACCATATCTGTTGTGGTTCGCCAGCAGCCTGTGCAGATGGCAGTGGAATTGGACAGTGGGGAAGAACAGGGACCAATCAGGGAGTCTGAACTCGGATGAGGGTCCTGCGTCCTATGCAGAGATGGAGCCAGGACCATCTGGTAGTGAGGTGATGCCTCAGGAGCCTTTGAAGTCTGGCAGCAGCGAAGCAGAGGAGCCAGGGGAGCCTGTTCCCAGTGCGCGTGTGCGCAGAGCTGCTTGAAGGTGAGAGCAGCTGAAACAACAGGGGCAACTCAGGAGTAGGGCTGGGAAGTGATTGCCCCTCTCATAATAGAATACTTTATACTTTATTGGCCAAGTGTGATTGGACACACAGGAATTTGTCTTGGTGTAAATACTCTCAGTGTACATAAAGAAAAGATACATTTGTTAAGAATCAAGAATCATAACATACAACACTTAATGATAGTCATAAGGTACAATCAACAATCAAATCATACTAGGAAACAGTCAATATAAATCATAAGGATACAAGCAACAAAGTTACAGTCCTACAATCACAAGTGGGAGGGGATGGGTGATAAGGAGTGATGAGAAGGTGAACAGTAATAGTAGTGTACACTTTGTAAATAGTTGAACAGTGTTGAGGGAATTATTTGTTTTGCAGAGTGATGGCTTTCGGGAAAAAACTGTTCTTGTGTCTAGTTGTTCTGGTGTGCAGTGCTCCATAGCGTCGTTTTGAGGGAAGGAGTTGAAACAGTTTATGTCCGGGATGTGAGGGGTCTGTAAATAAAGGTATAAAGGGCAGGCCAAGATGACAAAACCTTTGCAGGAAGCAAAGTCGTTCGTTCGGTTCACACTCATTCTTGAAGCTCTTTGTACTTTGGTTGGTTTTTGTTCTAGTTTATTCGACACATCTGTTATTGGCAGCACTTCATGGGAAAGAAAGGTGGGTGCTTATCTCAAGGGACTGTTTGAGATGCATTACCAGCTGGGAATGAAAATAATTCCCAGTGTTGCAATAAAATAACATTTGTTTTTAAAATAAGTGTGTGCGTAATTATGGTCTCAGAAGCCTTGGTCAGAACAATATCTATAGATGTTAGGCTAAAAAGAGTATCCTTCTACCTTCACAGAATGGAAGTGTGGAGGCCAGTGCTCTACTTTCCAAATGCCAGTCTTATTTGAATATGTATCAATCCAAGGGCTCATTCTGAGGATGTGCTAACCCCAGCACAAAGATCTTAAACATTTTTACAGGGCATATATCCTCATTGTGTCACCTTCAAATCATCCTGAGCCTACCAGAGGCAGTTTAAAAGCATGCTTAGCTGTTCCACTTTTAAAGTAGTCTTTCCTCTGTTCTCTTAAAAGAACTCTTGTTCTATGAATATTCTGCAATGCCTCATTGATAAATGTTATGGTTAGGAGCTGGAATCCGACAGCTCGTATTGGCTGCATGCTCCTTCATATCCCATGACTGGGGACTGCTATCCATGGCCCTTTGGACTTTGACTGCTGGAGATGCCAGATGCTTGGCTCCTGCCAATATGCATGCCTGCATAAGGCTTGACTGGGCACATGGGTTCCATAGCTCAGTTTAGAACAGGTCTAGAAATTAGATGTAAATCAACAAAGCAAGCCAGGTTCTTTCAATCATCACTTCCAAACAAGTGCATTATTGATTTTCTGCTGCTTCTACTGACAAAGGGTTTCATGCGGCTGTGTTTTGTATTGGTTTTATTTCTTTGGGAGGGTAGGTTTGGCATACTCCATTACATTGCACTGAGCTATGTCTTGGTGCCACTGGCAGTGCCCTTTTACAGCCATCATGGTCATTCCTTTGCAGCATTTGTGATATATGGTTGCTGTGACAAAATTGGGGGGAAAAAATCTGCCTGTTTTCCTTTGAGTTCAACAGAAGGTTGCATGAAAGGTGGAAAGAAGCAGGAAACCATGAATTGGATAATGGCCTGCTGGAAGAATTCCAACACAATTCAGTCAATGCCCAGGTACACACATAACCTGTTAGGACAGCTGTATTATGAATGCCAATTTAGTATAGGTAGTCCTCAACTTATGACCACAATTGAGCCCAAATTTTCTGATGCCAAGTGAGACAGGTGTTAAGTGTGTTTTGCCCCATTTTACAACCTAGTTGTTCTGACCTAGGCTTCCCCAAAAAGCACTAAGCAGACTCAAAACCCCTTTTATTAAAAGAAGGTGAATTTCTTGCATTCACATTCAGCCAAACGCCTGGTAAACAGTCTTTCAAGGAGCACAGACCTTATCTAGCCTGGAGAGCTGCCAAGTAAATATTTTCAAACACAGTGGTGACAAGGAATGACTCTGCACAGAATCTCTGAGATGCACAGCCAGATCTTCACACTGCTGCAACAAACAAATTGCTTCCTGCAAAAGCCCCCTCCCCTCTTGCTCCTCTTTTAATCCCTATGGGAGGGGCCATTCACCTTCCACCTGTGGCTTTACTCTCACATTGACCCTTAGTTTGTAATTGTTCTTTTCTTTTGGCAGCTCTGTGCATGCGCAGGCTGGGAACCGGTTCCAGAAGCTCCCCTGCCTCACTGCTGTCTGACTCTGAAGGCAGCTGATAATTGCCAGTCTGCCCTGGCCCCATCTCTGCCTCTGATGCAGAGCCCTCAACCAAGCCTTCCTCAGCCTCCAGGACTGGCCCATGTTCCTCCCCAACCTCCTCACTGTCCGACTGTGCTGCCAGCTCCGCTAGCCACCAGTGGGCCACAACACTACCTTGCTACAATTCTCAAAGGAATCAATGCAGTTCTTAAGTTAGTTACAGGATAGTAAAATGAATCTGGCTTCCCCATTGGCTTTGGTGTCAGAAGGTAGCAAAAGGTGATCACATGAGCCCAGGACACTGCAACCCATCATAAATATGAGTCATTTGACAATTGTCCACATGTTGATCAGGTGAACGTGGGGATGCTGCAACAGTCATAAGTATGAAAAATGATCATAAGTCACTTTTCCCAGTGATGTTGTACCTTCAGACGTTCACTAAATGGAAGCTTGTAAGTCCAGGAGAGTGCTAGACATATGTTTAAAGAAACAGTCAAGAGGTCTACTCAAACATTGCTGCACCTTTGTTCAGAAATATTCCAAGTGAGAGGTTACCAGCATGGATAACCTCTACTGCATCAACCTGTCATTGAAGCAGTTGGAAAGGTGGCTAAAAGCACCATCCCAGATAACAACTCATAGTAACCCTCTCACATTTGATTTTGTTTTCTAATATATGTTGCTATTCCCCCTTTTTTTGTTGAGCTAAAGATACATATAAATCTCCCAATTTTGTTGATTCTAACAATTTATTTGCTCTGATATTTATGTGTATGTGTTTCTTGAAGGCATACAATGTCTATATTTTGTTTCCGTAATTTAGTTAATATTTTTTTCCTCTTAATTGGTGAGTTTAAGCCACTGACATTTATAGAAACTAATTTGATTTTTTCACCCATTTTAGTTTGTGTTTATTATTTATTAATGCCTGTTTGTTTTTTGTTTCTCTTTTTTGTGTTGTTGTTATTCCTTCTCTTTTTTGTCTTTCAACTTTTTCCTGTTCTCTTTCCCCTTGTTCTCTTTTTCTTTCCTTTAGCTGTTGTTTTTCCTGACTCCTACTCTCCACTTCTTCTTTATTTGTTTGGTCTTCTTCCGATACCACTTACAAATCAAAAAATTCCCTCGCCTTTTCTATACTACCTATTTTGAACTTTTTATCTTGCCACAATATTAACATTCCTTCTGGAATGAGCCACCAAAATGGAATGTTAAAACAACATAGGATTCTTGTAAGTGCCGAGTACCACCCTTATCACTCAGACAGTAGAAAATCAGTTAACAGAGCAATACATATTCTGCTGACATACTTTTCACCTGATTCAAGCATGATGTCAGTGTTCCAAGTAATGCACCCATTGAAAGCAGAACTCCATTGCAGGAAGATTCCTCAAAGAACAATTTATTGGATACATCTTATTCGCACAACTGGTGAAAACTGATTCTGAAAGTTCCCATGGTTTTCACCTAATTAAAAAGTGAAAGATCCCCCTTCCCCCACCCCCCCGGTCATTGGTCACATTGCCGAACAGTGTTGCTAGCAGGTTGCCTGGTTACCCCACTCCTCCTCTTCCCAACCACCTGTTGGAATAACCTTGGTTCCCACAGGAAAACTTTCTATTTGGATGACAAAGCCAAGCTATCTAAATTTCCCCCCTCTCTTTCTCCCCTGCCGCTATGTGACAACCATGAAGCCCCAAAGAAGCCTCAGACAGGTTGACTTCAGGGTTGACAGATGAAAGGAATGGATGCTAACACGGTCAGGAGAGGAGGGCCAAGTTTTTTTTAAGGATGCCCACAGTAATAGCCACCATGTTTCTAGAAAGAAGATTTCTTGCACTAAGCACTACTCACTTATGTCTTTTTCTTCATCAATCACTTTTTATGAAAGGAATAACGTAGGAAAAAAAGCAGAGGAAAAATAAGGCTGTATTACAAGTGGAAGATAATGTTGTCTAGACGCCATGCATGAAGGTTCAACAAATTTTAAAAAGTGATCACATTTTTAAAAAAACTTTCTTTGGACAAAAGGATGAAAATATGTTCCTCAGTAGTGAGATATAATTTTATTTGATTTATAACTTGGATTTCAATAAACATTTATATACAGTAGTTAACATATATGGAAATGTTAATGCTAATCTGCATCTTCTCCGTTGTCATTACACTCTTTTTGGTGGCACCCAAGTAGCCATCACCCAAAAATAAAGCAAAGGACCTAGACAAAGCAGCAACAAGTGAAAAGAATAACAGATGGTAATGCTGAAGAGAAAATGGGAAGCTGACATGATTAAAAAGGTAGGGGATTAGCGATGTCTGCAATCCATTATTACTAAAAGTCTAGAAGTCCAAAGATAAAACAAATGAGACATAACTTTATTCCATTAGGATAGAAGAAAAGCAGTAGTGTATGCTCATTAGCCTCTTTTCTGGCAAGTGGCCTTGGAATTAATTCATAATTTTTGGCTATTCCACCACAAGCAATACCAAAAGAAATATAAATATAAATATAAATATAAATATAAATATAAATATAAATATAAATATAAATATATATATATATATATATATATATATATATATATATATATATATATATATATTGTGGAAACTCTGTGACTTTGGATTCTGGCAAGAATAAGATGATAAAGAGAATGGTAAGGCATTGATTTTATTTTCTCTGCTGGCAAACTGGAGCATAGTTTGCTTCAAATGCATATGGATATCTGCTAGCGCATAGATTGCTGATGGAAATCCTGGAATCCCCTTAGGGCCAATGAAATAAGATGAGAAGCAAAATCATTAACATTTGTTTATTTTTATGATACAGCAGACCCATTTGGAATGATAAAAGCATGTTTACCACAAAGAAAACTTAACTTGCTCCTGGCTATTCAGATTAGCCCCTCAAATAAACGTCACTGCTTTTCTCTTATGTATCCATGAATGAATGAATAAATGAATGAATGAATATTACTGTGGCCATTTTATTGTATTTATTATAAAATACTTTAATTAAATTAAATAATCAACAGTTAAGTAAATATTTTCTTATACTACTGAAATTTTTAAATTTGCAACACTAAAATAGTGAAACTTAAAAACTATTGATTGATAAGACATTTTATTGAATTATTTATTAAAATTACAATACAGGTCCTAATTCATCAGCTTCTATGGGTTCAGTAATATTGTCATTGTGAAGCAATCCACTTGAATGATGAAGGTTATGGATCATATTTACCATGATGGTCCAATGTGGGCTGGGAGATAAGATTTTTTTTCAACTTCCCAATCTAGGGTTAAGAAAAAGTGACTGGTTTGATGTCCCAAACTGGTTTTCATGCCTGACAGAGGATTAGATCCTGTGTCTCTGCACTCATAGATCAGTGCTCTCTCATTGTAGTAATATAGGAAAAATCCTAAAATAGTTATATAACAAAATTTGATGTTCCTTAAGGGAATTCTGTCTTCAGAATTTTGCTATGTGCCAGGTAATTTTTTTGTATCCTTATGTCTATGGAGATTATCAATTATCCGGGTGGTTGTCCCAATTGGATTTTCTTTGTTTTTCCTTGAAGATGTTTTGCTTCTCATCCAAGAAGTTTCTTCACTTCAGTTTGTATCCTTATTTTTAAGAAAGATATTTTAGGGTTAAGTGTAATCTGGCATATTCACATTTATGCCAATGTCTGTGGCTCAAGCCTTGTGACAGAAAATTTAATTTTAGCCAAATATTACACATCCTCAAATAGATGCTAACCTTGGGCAGACCTGACTTCAGGTGAAAGATTGCATTTCATTTAGTGTGCCACTTGAAAGATTTTTTTTTCTCCCCCTAAAAAAAGCTTTGGATAGCCTCAAGCAGAAACATCTGGTGTTCTATCTCTAATTCTACTTTGTAACGAAGTTGGACTAGAGTTTGTCAGCCTCAGCAACTTTAAGATGCATGCTGGCTGGGGAATTCTGAAAGTCCATACATCTTCAAGTTGTTGAGATTAAGAAACTTTGAGGTAGAGCAGGGCCCAGGAGTGGGATTCTACCAGTTCGCACCTATTCACTAGAACTGGGTGTTAACATTCTAAGCAGTTTGGAGAACCAGCTGTTAGAAGAAATTACTGGCCTAATTCTGTAAGGAAGGCAGGAAGGTATTCTGGTATTGCTTACAGAAACTGCCTCTCCATTAACCCTTATTACATTCTTGGCAGGACTAGACTTCCTGACTCTGGAACTTCTCTGGAGTTTTTTTTCCCCTCCTTTGTTGGTACTTTGCTTGTGTGGAGTGACCATTCACAGTTACAATGGCACTGGAAAAAGTGACTTATGACCATTTTTCACACTTACGACTGTTGCAGCATCCCCACAGTCATGAGAGGCCAGGTGAGGAGATGCGTGCCTCGATGTGAGTGATATTGAGCTGGCCACATCCAGCCAATAACATGGTCACCAAGCCATGTCCACCCAGTCACATGACCACCAAGCCACACCCACCACCTAAGCCATGCCCACAGAACCGGTTGTTAAAAAATTTGAATCCCACCACTGGATCAAGGATGTCAAACTCTCAATGACACGTCATCACGTGATGTATCACAACTTTTTTCTCTTTGCTAAACCATGTTTAGCAGGGGTGTGGCCAGTGCATGACGCATCCGGCCTGTGGACTGTGAGTTTGACACCCCTGGGGTAGAGGTTTGACCACAAAGACCTTAATGGCAGCTGCAAAATATTATGCTCCTTTTGTATAGAATAACTCAGAATGGCGACAGTGCTTCCTTGAAGGCTTGCAAGGAAGGCTTGCAAGAAGTGAACTATATGATTCAGGTGTCTGGAAAATCATGCCAAGGTAGTTAAAACATGCCCCCTACTGCCAATTTATTTCAAGCTTTGCGGCTTTCTGAGAGCATCCTAACACTTGCTTTATTGTGAGTCAATTTTAAATGGTGATTCAAATGGAAGAGGAAGAAGGACTGAAAGACTCTCATTAGTCTCTTGGAGTCAATGATAAAATCATGGTCGTATCTGCATTGCTATCTGTGTATCGGCAATGTTTGGTGGATGGTGTTCTGCTTTTGTGAGACAAACCAGTTACAGAATCTATAGAAACATTGAATAATGCAGGGGAAACATTGCAGCCTTGTTTGATTCTTCACCTTGTGGGGTCAGGTTCAGAGATTTGCCCCCCTTATATTTGTTCTCCTTCCAATTGGCAAAAGAAAGCTCAAGAACATATTGGTTGGGAACATGCAGAAGAGGCCTTCATTCTGCAGTGGATAGATAATGGCTAGAATGATGATGGTGATTATACTCTACCTAAAGATGAATATTTTTAGGTAGAGATAAGCAGTAATTGGGCAATGAATGTACCTAAGAGCAGGGGTGGGATTCAAATGTCTTAGCAACCGGTTCTGTGGGCGTGGCTTAATTTGTGGGTGTGGCTTGGTGGTTATGTGACTGGGGGTGTGGCTTGCTGGTTGGGCATGGCTTGGTGGTAACGTGACTGGCTGGCGTGGCTTGGTGGTCATGTGACTGGGTCGGCGTGGCCAACTCAATGCCACTCACGTCAAAGGGTGCTTTGCCTGGCCCCTCACCTCCCAGCCATTCCTTGTCACACCCAGCCTCAACTTATCTATAGTTCTGTAAAAATATTGTTCACCTTTTTTGACTTTATTATCTGCATACTGTAGATGTACTTTCATGGACCACTGAAAGGACGAAATGGCTCACCTGCTTTCCCCAAGAGGGTGATAGGCAACAGACTGTCAGAAAGAAGGGGGGGGGGGGCAATATATTTTCCAAAGCACCAGAAGGCAAACAAGAAGCAATGGGTGGAAACTGAACAAAAAGAGAAGCAAACTAAGACTAAGGAAAAACCTCCTGCCAGTGAGAACAATTAACCAGTGGAAATGCTTGCCACCAGAAGTTCTGGATGCTCCAACACTGGAGGTTTTTAAGAAAAGACTGGACAGCCATTTCTCTGAAATGGTAGGGTTCCCCCCCGCCGCCCCAAGGTCCTTTCTAAGTGTTATTCTGTTATTCTGACACCTTTCCCAGGACCTTTGCTCAGAGTTTGGCAACCTCAGTTTTCCTGCCTGAGCAGGAGGTTGGACTAGAAGACCTCCAAGGTACCTTTCAAGTCTGTTAAACACACATGTATTTATGCTCTGGACTATAGACATTGAATGTATGTATTGTAAACTCTGAAAAATACCTGGGCAAAAGAAAGGCAGTAAAATTACTCTAGGTGTAGGAACAGTGTAAAATATTAATATATGATAAATAATAGAACAATTAAAAATAATAGTAGAGTTTTCTCTCCCCCCTTCCTATTTCTTTTTTTTCTTCCTATTTTCTTTCTTTCTCTCACTTCCTCTTTCTTTCTTCCTCTTTCTTTCTCTCTCTCTTTTTCACCCTTCTACTTTCTTTCTTTTCTTTCTTCCTCTTTCTTTCTCCCCCTTCCTCTTTCTTTCTTTCTTTCTTTCTTTCTTTCTTTCTTTCTTTCTTTCTTTCTTTCTTTCTTTCTTTCTTTCTTTCTTTCTTTCTTTCTTTCTTTCTTTCTTGTCTCTCTCTCTCATGCACACAGACACTCATACCTGGTCTGGGACGAACCAAATGATCCTGTGAGCTCCAGATAGCAACGGGCAGTGGGGAAAGAAAGAAGGTGGGAGGCATGTGGCGGTAGCGGAGCCGTGGAGCACCCCCAAGCCCTCCAGTACGGTATGGTACCTTTGTCTGTGGGTGGTGGTGGCAGTGGCAGCAAAACGAAAGGAAGCGGGTGGAGGTGGCAGACCTGGCTGCCTCTGCCCACTTCCTTCTATTTTGCTCCCGGTAGAAGTGACAGAGGTGGCTTGGGCGGTGGCAGCAAAACAAAAAGAAGTGGGTAGAGGCAGCAGAGATGGTGGAGTTGCTGGGGAGATGGCGCTTTTATGGGAGGCAGCTGCCTCTGCCCACTTCCTTTCGTTTTGCTCCCGGTAGAAGTGACAGGGGCTGCTGGGACGGCAGTAAAATGAAAAGAAGTGGGTGGAGGCAGCAGAGGCAGCGGAGGTACTGCAGTGATGGTTCTTTTATGGGAGGCAGCTGCCTCCACCCACTACCTTTTGTTTTGGTCCAGGAGAAGTGGCAGAGGCGGCTGGGGTGGCAGCAGCAAAATGAAAGGAAGCAGGTGAAGGCAGCAGAGGCGGTGCAAATACTGTGGCGATGGCACTTTTACGGGACACAGCCGCCTCCACCCGCTTTCTTTCATTTTGGCCCAGGAGAAGCGGCAGAGTTAGATGGGGCAGTAGCAACAAAACGAAAAGAGGTGGCAGAGGTACTGCGGTGATGGCACTTCTTTTGGGAGGCCACCATGTGGTTGGGAGAGCACCATGTGGTGGCTTAGCCAGCCAGCTAAGCCTGGAAACGGGGGAGCAGGTAGCGAGGCCCTAGCCAATGCTGCCGGCAGGATGGGGCCACTCCAGTGGGGAAGCCAGTCAGCCAAACCCCGGGGATGGGGGGGATGGGTAGGCAGGCTGGGCAAGGCCTGGGGAGCTATGGAGATGGCCGCGAGAGGCCCAGGAAGCCTAAGAGGTGGCTGGGGGAGGCTCGGGGAGGCCCGGGGACAGTGGGGAAAGGGCTAGCATGACTCGCAGGCAGAAGCAGGCTGCAGGCATGTTGCGCATATGCAATAGGTACTGACCAGGCAAGGAGCGGAGAAGCGGGTGGAGAGGGGCAGGGCCAGCCAGAGGCCCGATTTACCGGTTCTCCAAACTACTAGGAACCGTAACAACTGGTTCCATAGAACCGGTCTGAACTGGTAGAATCCCACCCATGCCTAAGAGCTTTTCCCATGGTTTATTTTAGGAGATATTATTATTATAGGCCTCTAAAAGTCAATAAATGTGTCACGTATAGAACACATTTTTCGGTGTATTTATCAATTAAATGTTTCAACAACAATTCTTCCTCTAATCTATTGCAGTCTTCTTTCTGTTGAAGAGCAAGAATAGGTTACTTTCATCCAATCTGTGACTTTCCACATATAGCTTGCTTATTATAATAAGTGAATTACCTGCCAAGGTGTTGAGGTATGGTAAATCTCTCCTTCTTAAAATTGACACTATTATGACAAAATCCTACCCTTTGGCTAGTCTGGTTGTTTGTTCTACATAGGTAAATAATGGAGCCAAGATTCCCATATTTTTTATCAATTAAATGTAGTTCTGGGTTTTAGCTACATAATCCAGTTAGCCATTTCTGATGCCATGACCTGTGGCCAGTATAGAGAGGTTCAAAAGCCAACTCCTTGGAGAAGATTTATTTACTTACTCTGGTTAAAATTCAGAGAATCTCAGCCAAGATGTAGAAAGCAGAAATCAAACCCCAGAAAGTAAAGGTCTCACTTGATTCCACTGCTGTTATCAACTGTTTTCACTAGCAGTTAAAGCATTCCTCTATTACAATGCTATTACAGCTTTTGTACTTTAAGACCAGCTGGACTTTGCTTTGTAAGAATTATAGTATAAACTGCTACCTGCTCTTTCAGTCTCAATGCAATCATGATCAAAATAGAATTTTCTTCTTTTTCTCAAATTGTCCAGCAATCTTTGAAGGCTAACACCTTGCAATGTGCCAATACATTTATACCAAAATGTTTACCTAGAAGGAAGTCTAATCAAAGTGAGTTCTGAATTCCAGCTCCTTTTCCTAAAGACATTAATTTTCCTTGACCAGCTCAATTGTTGGGCCCTAATGACTACCTTCTTTTCAGATTACTACTATTGTTTGTCTATAAATTTTGCTTCATTGGAAATAACTTAAGAGCAATGGTAAGTGGTCCTTGCCTAGCCAACCATCCACCTTAAATCTATGGAGCAATTGCAAGGGACTGAGGGAGATGGATACATAAAAGTATACTTGCTTACGTATGCCCAAAATTTATAATCCCACGGACGACTCTTTCTGATAGTCCCATTCATATTCAATAGATCTACACTGCTGAATGTTTAGCAATGTTTGACCAATATAAGTACTTCTTAACTTAACTCAGTCTTAACTCAGACAAATTCTCTAGCAAGGGAGATACTTCTGCTGAATTGGTGGGGAGAGGCATTGAAATAATTTTCTGTTGGAACCTTATCATTGAGACCCATTCTATCATAAAAATCACCTCCATGACTTTATGTGCCTTGGATTTCTTTTCTACATTATCTTCAGATATTTTAGTACATGGGACTAAAGGCAAATAATTTGGGGTGGAGATGGAGGGAGAGATACTTTAATTAGCAGCTATTGTACAGCAATTAAGTTTAATTAATTCTGTAACTGCATACATCTTCAGTGTGGGCAGCTTAGGACATATGGCACATCTTTCTGTCAGTGCATCTTTTACTTGCATTTACACAGCATAGTAAGGAGACTGAATAATATGCATTTAAATATGATTCCCACATATAACCAGGCCCCGTGAAGAGTACAACATATTGTTATATAGTTTATAAAAGCTGAGGTTTCTATGATTTATGTTCTGATATTCTAAGTAATTCCAATCTCCAAAGACTGGTAAATTTACAGGATTTGCTCCATCTGAAATGAACCATTGTCACATGTGATAGATAGTTCACAGCTGGTAAGATTTCTGGTTGCATTCTAAGGGAATGATGATACTTTTTGCATCTTCTTATGTATGTGCTTCCACTGGAGACTCACCCTTCCTATCATGCTTATCTTTTGATTCTGTTCTATTTGTTATTTCCATCAAGCTCTTATTGTTATTGTTCCAGCATTCTCTTAGCATCCACATTTATTAATTGCCAAGCCAAATCATCAGACACAGGAGGTATTCTATTGTATCTCTCTGAATATCTCTTTCCTATTGTACTTTGCCCCAAGACTTTGTACTGTCAGACAAATCAAACTGAGAAATCAAATAAAACAAATCAAATTTGAGAACATGTATAAGAGTCATCTGTTTGTGTTGCTAACTCAATAAACATTACAGGATAGTTCTTCTCTGTGTAGTTCTGGAATATCATTACTTTGTCTTCACTTCTTGGGGTCAGGGAAGAATAGCACATCTCAACTTCCTCACAAGACGATAGTACTACACCATTACCGCTGTTCTGGATTTGTCATCTCAGTACTTCATTGCATTAGCACCTCTGCCAATTTAAAACCCCAATTTATTAATGACTAGTCTAAAAGCTTCTGGAGTCAAGATTATAAGTTTGTCATGCTCTTAGGCAAGTGTATATTTCCAGATAAAGTATTAGACTGTAGCCAATTCACAAGTTTATTTTTTAAGAATGCCTAGATACTTCATCTGAGACTCAGAGGCATTCTTCAGAATAATGATGCTGCTGGAATATTTAGCTCTGCAACATGACTGCTTCTTATTTTTTTAAAAACTGAATCTTACAACTAATTTAAATCAGTAAGAAAATTCATACCAACACTCCAGGGCACCTTTGTACCCATAAGTACAAAGACAAATTTAAGACAAATCCAATCTACCTTGGAAGGCAGATTAATTAATTTAGCCATTTTTGCTGAAAAGGTACATTCTATTAATTAATCATCTTCTTTAAAAGGTGTGAGTACCATGAACATTCTTTTTGAGTATTTGATTAATTCATGCTTCAGTAGATGAAATACTATTGAATCAGAAAAAAGTACATCTTATTTAATTCCATATCTCCTGTAAATCCTTTATGTGGATTATATGGCCTCTTATATGGAAGAAAATGTCCGCAGTTGTAAACACATGATTTGTCTTGCCTGATGAACTTCTCTGTATAGCCTTGAGGCTCTAATTCAAGTGAGATTCAATGAGGATATCATTGTGCCATGTAATTCTGAAGTAATCAGATGAAATGTAGGACACCTTACAGTTTATAATTAATAGAAAATTATAAATAGATCATTTGCCATGCAGAAACAAATTACATTTTTCATTTCTCTGTTAGAATTATGGGTCAACACAGCCCCATGCTATTTCTTTGCACTTATTCTGTTGGCATCCTGCCAAGAGAATATCTGAGCTAGAACTATGGAGTTTCATTTTCTCTTTGGCGATTTTCTATATACTTTATAATTTTTATTTAATTTTTATTTGCTGTTACTTCCTTTTTTCTAAATGAATTGGAAGACTCTTCTGTATCATAACCAAAAAGGAACAATGTCAGACAATATGAAATGAAATAATGCATCTACAAGAGCCAACTTTAAGCTCAGTCAGTTTAGGCTGGTATTATTTTAATTGAAAAGGAACCAAAAAGAGATCATGCTGGTTCAGAAGTATGGGATTTATTATCCAACGAATCTGAAAAGCACCAAGATAGGAAAGGTTATTGTGGGTTTATGAAATTATTAATTTAGCATTGAAAATAATGTATTTTCTCTTTCACTTTCATGCCTAGAGGCGTTTGATTGGCTTTAGGGAGAAACAAAATGTAAAATTAAATGGGTATTCATCTGGTGTAGGCATGCAGTTCTTAAGTAGGAGGACATCAGGAAATAAAAGCTCAGGAACTGAATAGGGAGAACTCTACCTCCATCCATATTCCAAATCTTTTACTGACAATGGTGCCAGAAAATTTACAAAAATATCCTCGTAATCATGAGATATTGCAAAACTGTTTTCTTGAAAGAAATGGTTTTTAAGACTGGGGCTTCAGTTTTATAAACAAGAGTTCATTAAATACAAAGAATTTGTCATCCTTGTTCTTCAACAGATTTTAAGGAGGCAGATTCTTTCCATTTTATGGGGATAGTACAAGCTTGTAACAGACAAGTGCTGGATAAATCTAGTAAAGAAATATGCTACGTGGCATTAGTGCAAAATTATTCCTGTTCTGATTCCCACCACCTGCACTGAGTTACTTTCAAATAAGTACAATTTTTTTTTAAAAAAAAATAATGTTGGCACACAATAAACCTCAAAGATGAGCTAATTGCTTTTGTCCATTAGGAAAAGCCTAAATCTATTCACTAGGGTAACTATTCCAACTGAAAGAGAGAAGTAAGTGAACAGTGGAGGCTGCTGATACCTGAAATCTGGTAGGTGAAAGTGTCAAACAAAGATCTCTTCAGAAAACAATATTGATCTGAGTAAGAGGAGGGATGGTGAAGTGCTTGAAGACAATGAGATTTTCTCAAAGAATACTTTCTACTTGGCTTTTAAAAACATGTTTTTGTAAAATATTTTTTAAAATATTTGGAAATGACACTTTAAATGCTTACAAAGGTAGAATAGTGATGCTTTCATTATTATATTAACTGTAGATTTATATTATGCATGTGCACTGGTTTTACCCTTTTGAGTCAAGACTTCAAAAGCAGACTGAGAACTAAATTGAAATGTCAGGCTTACATTTACTAATATTTATAATTTCTTACATTTCATCTTTCCTTCAAGGACCTCAAGGGGATGTAAAAGTGTTCTGTATTAACATACTCCAAAAGGTAAATTCTGATTGGTCCGCACGAACTGCAATCTGATTGGCTGACTCAACAACTGTGATTGGCTTACTTAGAATCGACTGCGATTGGCCGAGCCGATCACGGGAAATTCAAAGTGCTGTCATTGGGCGACGAGCCGCGAGCAATCCGTATATGAAGGGCTGCTGCAGCTCCAAGATCTTGTACAGATCTTAACATAAAATAAAGAGCTTGAAGTGCACTGGTCTCGTGTCTCATTTGTACCCAATCTAACACTGGCGACGAGGATGGGATCGTGAGACAAAGAGACCAACAGAGCATGTGGTGAACCAACACCGAAATCCCGACGAGATGGCCGGCAACAACTCGCTACCTGCACCCTTTGACCAGGCTGCCGAGGACTGGGAATCATACATTGACCGATTCCTAATGTTCCTCAAGAGCAGCAATCTAAAGGATGCCAACGGACAAAAGAAGAGGGCCGTGTTCCTGACACACTGTGGGCCCGCAGCGTTCAAGGTGGCCAAAGCCCTAGCCAAACCCACAGACGTGAAAGAGATGGACTGGCCCGACCTTGACCGGCTGCTGCGAAGCCACTATGCCCCTGCAGTGCCCAACCTCATCAGACGGCATGAGTTTTATCGGAGGGACCAGAAAGAGGGCGGGAGCATCAGCGACTTCGTGGCCACACTCAGGGACCTCGGAGGCATGTGCGGGTTCACTGACATGGACGAGGCCCTGTGAGACCGTGTGGTCCTCGGGCCCAGGGACCCCATCCTCCAGAGCCGGCTGATGGCAAGGGCGGACATCTCAGTCACTGAGGCCATCGCCGAAGCAATGGCAGCCGAAGCCACCAAGCAGTCCATGGCCAGGATGTGACAGATGAACACAGCAGACCGACCTACGACTGGGGAGACAGCTCCAACCACGGAAGAACACCCGGAGACCAGCCACAAGACTGCCACCACACATCACAGGGACCTCAACTCCTTCTCCGACACTGAGGACTGCAGGTTGAATGGGACCGGAGGGAACGGCAAGGCCATAAGTCAGGGTTCCAGTGCGCCGGGTGTGGGGGCGATCATCCTCGCTCAGAGTGCCAATTCCTTGATGCCATCTGTCGGCACTGTGACAAACGGGGACCCATCGCCAAGGTGTGCTGGAATAAGAGGAACCACAGCCCCTGGCGATGAGACGGCAGCCCCCGGCAATGAGACAGCACCCCCCCCAGGACCAGAGACTGACATGCCGAGAGCCGGTGGAGCCGGCACGGGAGGAACAAGCGGTTCGGCGAGGCCTGGCGAAAGGAAGAGACCCATCAGACGGTCATCATAGGGCACTCAACTACCCTCGACGCCTGAAAAATGCATGTGGAGGTAGGCATTGAAGACCAGCCATGCGAGATGGAGGTCGATTCCGGATCCTACCTCTCCATGGTCTCCTGGTGCACAATCAAGTGCCTGGTGCCTACCATCCACAGGCGCGAACTGGAAAACCAAAAGCTGACCCTGAAGGACTATCAGGGAAACCTCATTCCCATGGTCGGCATTGGACATTTTAAAATAACATTCAAGGGGCATGCAGAGGTGCTTCCACTCACCATCATGGACAAAACCGCCCAAGCCTGCTGGGACTACAATGGTTCGCACCATTGGGGATCGAGGTAATGGGCATCAACCATGTCGCCATGGCAGACTGGGAAGAAACGCTCATGAGGGACTTCCAGGACGTCTTCAACGGTGACTTAGGCAAGTACCAGGGGTCCCCAATATCTTTTAACATAAACCTGAACATTGCCCCAATCTGCCTTAAGCCACGGCGAGTTCCATTTGCACTCAAGCCCAAAATCGATGAGCAATTAGATAAGCTCATCACGCAAGGGGTCTTAGAGCTGATAGACCATGCCCGGTGGGAAACCCCCATAGTCACCCCAATAAAGCCGGGTGGGTCAGTGAGGATCTGTGGTGACTACAAGGCCACCCTCAACCATGCCCTGCAGCAGAGCGCTTACCCCGTCCCAGTGGTACAGCACCTTCTATACTCACTGGGGGGAGGCAAAGTCTTCACGAAACTCGACCTGGCGCAAGCGTACCAGCAACTGCCAGTCAACGCCAAGACAGCAGAGGCACAAACCATCGTAACTCACCGGGGGGCATTCTTATGCAAAAGACTCCAATTCGGCGCCAGCGTGGCACCAGGGGTATTCCAGAGTCTGATGGAGAGACTATTACAAGGGATAAAAGGGGTGGTCCCCTACTTTGATGATGTGCTAGTGTCAGCTACAAATAAAACCCAATTAGAGAGCCGCCTAAGGGAGGTCCTACAGAAATTCAAAGACACCGGGCTAAAAGTGAAAAAAGAAAAATGTTAACTTTACACAGAGAAAGTTGAATTAAACAAAAACTGAATCCAAAAAAAGGTTAAAGCCATCAAAGAAGCCCCTAGACCGCGAAATAAAATGGAACTGCAGGCTTTTCTTGGACTTATAAACTTTTACAATGTTTTCTTGCTGCAGAAGGCGACCACAGCGGAACCCCTTCATAGGCTACTTGACAAAACAGCCACCTGGGCCTGGGGGAAGTGGGAAGAAAACGTGTTCAAACAAATAAAAGACCTACTGACATCTGACGCAGTCCTCATGCAATACAGCGAGACCTGACCGTTGACCGTGACCTGCGATGCTTCACCCTTTGGTGTCGGAGCCATCCTCAGCCACACGCTGCCAGATGGGAGAGAAGCACCCATCGCCTTCTTCTCAAGAACGCTGTCCAAGCCAGAGAGAAACTACAGCCAGCTGGACAAGGAGGCCCTAGCAGTAATCACCGGCATGAAGCGTTTCCACGAGTACCTATACGGCAGGACCTTTTCAATTATTACTGACCACAAACCGCTGCTAGGGATACTGGCAAGGAACAAGGCCACCCCAAACGTACTGTCACCAAGGATGACAAGGTGGTCCGAGTTCCTTGCTGCCTACAGCTACCAACTGACACACCGACCTGGGAAGAACATCACGCATGCAGACGCATCGAGCCGCTCCCCCCTTCCCAACCTGGAGGATGACCCACAACATCAACACTGCACATAGAGACACTACCCAATCCACCCCTGACCGTGTCAGACATTGCCCGTGAAACTAATAAAGACAAACATCTGGCGTGGGTCTTGAATTGGGTGGGAAAAGGGTGGCTGGAAACTGATGGCAGTGAGCAGTTTAAACCCTTTTGAAACCAGCAGACTGAACCTACCAAGGGACACACATTCCTGATAACGGTCAACGCTTACTCCAACTGGCTGGAGGTGAGCGCCATGAAATCCACCACCACGGAGGCCATTATCAAGGAATTAAGCAGACTATTTACCACCCACGGCCTACCAGATGTGCTAGTGTCAGACAACGGTCCACAATTTACCGCACTAGCATTTGAAAAATTCCTGGTGGAACGGGTCATACGGCATGCATTGATAGTGCCTGCCCATCTGGTGGCAAACGGGCAGGCAGAACGCATGGTCCATTACACAAAAGACACCATAGAAAAATCAAAACCGGTGACATACAAGACTAAATAAATAAAATGCTATTAATACAACACATAACACCCAACACAACGACCAACAAAAGCCCAGCAGAACTACTAATGGGAAGAAAATTATGATCCCAGCTAGACAGACTGCACTCCACGTACAACTCCGAGAAACCCCCAGACTCTTCAGGCAAACACCGAACATTTAATCCAGGAGACACGGTATACGCCAAGAACTTCACAGGGGACCCGCTCTGGGTACCAGCAAAAATAACCCAAGTAACAGGCCCCCGGTCATACCGGCTACAAACGGACGACAGACGAAGTTGGAAGCGGCACATCGACCAACTAAGGTCAAGAACAACCACTGATGGCACACAAACACGACATACAACCACTAATAAAGAAACCAGAGGGGGGGGAACTGCAAGCAATAAACAAAGAGGGGAAGAAAACTCTAAAACACAAACCAAATACCCCCAAACCAAAATAAACCAACAATACTCACCAACAGACGACGACCTCTCAGCAGCCGAACACCTGGGAGCTTCACCTGGAAGGAGCAGCCAAGCCAGTTCAACCAGCCCGGAAAGACCAGGCAAGAACAGCGGAACCAGCAGCTCAATCAACCCGGGTAGACCGGGTGGAAGCTACCACAGTAGGCCCAGCTCACCCTTCCAGGCGGTTCCATCAAGAAGGAGAGCGACGGAGAGTCCATCTGAACCGGTCGAAGACCAAACAACAACTGAGCTGCGCAGGTCAACTAGGCAGATACAGAGCCCTGCCTACCTGCGGGACTACGTAACCATGTCCCATAGGACTGAACCAAGAGGGGAGGGGTGTTCTGTATTAACATACTCCAAAAGGTAAATTCTGATTGGTCCACATGAACTGCAATCTGATTCGCCGACTCAACAACTGTGATTGGCTTACTTAGAATCAACCGCGATTGGCCGAGCCGATCACGGGAAATTCAAAGTGCTGTCATTGGCCGATGAGCCGCGAGCAATCCCTTTTTGAAGGGCTGCCATGGCTCCAAGATCTTGTACAGATCTTAACATAAAATAAAGAGCTTGAAGTGCACAGGTCTTGCGTCTCATTTGTACCCAATCTAACACTAAAAGTGTTCTCCTATCACTTAATTCTCATAATAACAATTAATGAAGTACTTTGGGCTGGGAGATTGATTGGTCCAAATTATCCAATAGTCTTCCTTGTCCCAGCTCATCCTCATGAATATTCAGATTCCATTCATAAGATGTCACATAGCTTCTTGCAATAATCATATTGCCATAAATTTCATGCAGATCATACTATCAGAGGTGGGAGGTAGGGTTTTAAGACACTTCTATCCTAACATTTTTAATATCCTAACATTAGGGTACATATGAAAGAAGGCTGAATAGTAGTACAATTGATTAAAAGTTCAGCATCATAGGAAAAGCAAGATCATATAACAACACAGCACTACATAAAATAGAAGATAGGTTTTTCTACTACCTACTAAATAATGCAAATTGACATCTAAATTGTTTTGTGTTTAAAAGTCCACAGAATGCTTGCAATTGTTAGAAAATTGCTGTCTTCTTGCTATAACTGAATAGAAAGGTTGCTAATGTCTTCTACCAATTAGATGCTCATAGTCCTTTTAGACTAGAGCAGGGGTCCCCAAACTTAGCAACTTTAAGTCTTGTGGACTTCAACTCCCAGAATTCTCTAGTCAGCATAGCTGGCTGAGCCAGCAATGCTGGGAGTTGAAGTCCACAAGTCTTAAAGTTGCCAAGTTTGGAGACCTTTGGACTAGAGGATCCTATCTATTAACCTTTGCAGAACATCAGTTTTTCTTTTTCTTTTTTTAAAAGGAACTTATTCCTTCCTTAAACATTTGTTTACAATTAATAGGTTAGATTATTGTTGTAATAGAAACAGTCGCCCAACTTCCAATTTAAACCACCAATTTATTAAATTGTTGGGTTTAATAGCTAAACTGGATAAGGATTGTTTTTCTGATGATAATCATGATTATCAAACTAATCCAAAATGTTTCTCATCACACATAATCTTTACCTGTGAGCAAGAAATATGGAACAAGACCTTGAAGGCATTTTGTTGCATCTCAAATTTTATCCTCTGATCTAAATACTCTATATTTATATGACTGTTTTTACGGAAAGAGCAGAAATATCCAAAGACCTCAGAGTAATTGTAAGAAGAGCTGAAAGTTAGTTTATGGGAATCAGAACTTGTTTAATCAGGGTCTGGAAAATGCACCATCAGTCTTCCCCCACACACAGGCCACCGTTGTATCAGCATGTCTGAACTGTCTGGGTGTTTAGAACACAGACAGATTGTACTTTCCTGTCCTACAAATTATGGCTGGTCACATGGTCAGACAGATGTTTAAGATTGGATTTGGCATTTTTCTCCACCTATCAAGTCCTTTTCAAGGACCTAGGATAAGCAGATAGCCTGTCTTGGAACAGGCTGTAAGCTGTTCCAAGTAAAATGGTGATCTTGTCAATGCTGATAGAACATCAACAGAGTTCTACTGGTGCTCCATTTGTTGAGATTGTGCCCAAAGCACTCATTACTAATTGTGCTATCTTTACTTTCTTTTGCCACTGCTATTCTACTATTTTGTGACCTTCTCCAGTTTTTTCTCTTCTTTCCTGCTGTCTCCAGGTACGGCTATGTCCACTATCCAGACTTTATGTATACTGAGAGCATTTGCACCAAGACAAATTCCTTGTTTGTCCAATCACACTTGGCCAATATTCTATTTGTTAATTCTATTTTCTGTCTTTCTTATTGACCATTGTTAAATTCAAGTGTTATGTGGCAATTCTCCTAGATATATATAATTATAAACCCTCATTCCATTCCAATTCAGTTCTATCGTTAATAATCATTAAAATCTTAACATCTTTAACACTTATTTTCAATTAAATATCATACTTCCTTAAAAACACATATAAACTCCATAATTAATTTTTCCCTTATTTCTCTTCACATGTTTTATAAATCATTAAATATTCATTTTGTTACATGTATTTATTGACAAGCGTTCCACTGAATTATGATAGCTATTTTATCAGACATTTTAATTATGCATTGTTTCATATTTTCTAAAATTATTTCTATTTCTAATATAACAATACTATCTTATGTACCTTTGCAGAATCCCTTTTTCCATTAAATTTTCACCCATTATCTCTACATAGGCCCTGTTTCTCTATATTTTGTTTCTGTCCTTTATAACTTCTTTTCCTTTCTTTCTTCCCTCTCATCTTCTCCCTCCCCCTTTTACCCCCCTGTCTCTCCGCTTCTAATTCTCTCTTCTGCATTTCCCTCGTTGGTTTCTGATTTTATACTTATTTTTCACTCTATTTTTGGGGGAGAGTTTTTTTTTCCCAATCTTAAACTTTCCATTCTCTTTTCCCCCTTTCCTTCCCCCTCCCATCTAAGATTACTTGTTCATTAAAGATGGCTTCTTCTTTGTTGCAATCTTCTTGTTCTGCAGGCACTTCTTGTTGTTTCTCATAGTTCCAAATCTCCATTTCTAAAAACTGAAATATGAAGCCAAAAGAACTTCTCCCTTCTTGTGCATCTTCTTTGTACTTTTTAAGTTCCATTTTCAGTTCTTCTAAAAGTGGAGCCATTTTAAACAGTGTTAAACAACCACCCGATTGATTTTAGTCATTCAAATACAGTAACCAAGAGTCCAGGGATCATCAAGTAATCCAAATAGTCCCGAGTTATATCTTATTTCTTTTTTACTTTCTCTTCCAGGGGTTTTTGTTGCAATATTTCAGTTAGAATGTATCTTTTGGAAGTCTTGTTGAGATTTTGCTGTAAATTCTTTTTAATTCCAGGCAGTCTCCTCCCTTCCAAATCCTGCCCTTTTATTCTTTTTCTCTCCTTTCCTGTTTAAAAGCTTTTAATTATCCAGAAAACTTTATTATCCCTTTGACTTTTTATTTTCAGCATTAAATGCCTATTAATGTCAAAGTGGATTTTTTCCCAATTTCTTGTTTAAGTCTCTTAGCTGTCAGTATAGGAAAAGGAGAAAAAAAACCCAAATCTTTTCCCTTTTCTCTCTCCTTTGCAGCTTAAAAATCTTCTTAGGGAACAATGTTATTGTTTTTTTTTTAAATAGTTTCAATTCCAGGGTACCTTATTTATTGCTTTTGCTGTTTGACCTGGTCAACCAAAACTTTCTCTTCTTATCTTCCTCCTGCACTTTCTTTTCCTGTCGAGTTCTGATCACCGCTGCAACCGCCTTCAGGAAAGTGAGTAATGGCCAGCTGGGGAGGAGAGATGCAGCTCTCCTCAACCCTGCAGGCAGTCTCCCCACTCTTCACCACCTCTATGGGGTGGCTTAGCCCCAAAACCAGCCTGCTCGGGGCGCTTCAGCGGCGAGCACGGATCAAAGCCTCGCAGAGATGAGGTTTCGGTCTGTCGCTGAAGAAGCTCAAACCGGAAGCCTGTAATATGCATTCTTAAGGCTAGTATTTGGCTTTGTATTGTTGCCTTGTTGGAGCCAATGGATGCCCACAAAATCCAGAGTTAAGTTTTTCTGCTTCAGTTCCCTCCATCCCAACCTGGGCACAGTACCTTCCTCTGAACTGGCAGCTATTACCTGAATCTAGAATTTAGCTTTATGAATAACTTCACCATTTTAATCTAACACATTTCTGGCCATGCATACAAGAATGTGATGCTTTCCTTTAACTGAGGTTGGGCAAGGACTTATTTATATGTGCACAGATAAGAGCTTCAATTACCCCCACAGAGAATTATTTAGAATGGGGATGCCCAAACTTTAAGACCTGTGAATGTTAATGCCCAGAATTCCCTAGTCAGCCATACTGGCTAGGGAATTCTGGAAGTTGAAGTCCACAAATCTTAAAGTTGTCAAGATTGGACAACCCAGTTTAAAACATTCCAGAGCCAAGTGTTTTGGTAGGAAGCCCACCCAAATACATAGTGCATGTGTCATGAAGAAACCTCCTGTCCTTTATCTTAGTTTCATTTTGACAGCTGCAACAGTTTAGAAAATTGTCTTATGTTTTGCTTGTTCTTGCTTGCTTCCTTGTGATCTTTATTTTCTGGATTAAAAATGTTTCACAATCCAAAAAGCATGGAGGAGTCAGTTTCTTTAAACCTAAATTTACTTCTGTATCTCTAGTATTCCCTCCCTTTAACACATTAAACTTACAATTAGGGAAAAAACTTTTTGTAATTGCAGGTACATTTCATCTGAGATGAAAATTAATTGTACTTTTCTTTTGCATTTCTCAAGCAACAACACAATGCCAGGTATAAGCCCTGCTTTTTAAGACCTGGTTCAGTCTTCTTCAGTTAATGTTTGTGAAGGTGTTATACCACTTCCTGGCAATAAAATATCCGAATCAACAAATCAGTGTTTTATCCTTGCAGAGTTTCTTCTATCTTCTATCAGTTTGGTCTGTTTTCTTTTTTTATTGGCAGTTTGTATGAAGTAAAAGATTAATTCCAACTCTATTTTCTACCTTCCATTAAAGGTTCTTCTTATATCAACCATTCTTTCTCATGTTATATGAAATGAGACTGCATCTCATTTCAATATTTTCCAGATGGTAAACTATTGCAGCTAAGAAGTTTGTTACAGTTTAAATAATACAAGTAAAATTATGCATTAAAATTAGAACATGATAATTTTAAAAAGTCCAACTTTATCCAAACCCTAAATGCAATTATCTGTGAGAAATAAAACAACTATTCTAAGCTCTTATTCCAAAATTTCTGTGCATCTGGTGATAAAGATAATTTTCCAAGTTGTGGATAATTCCTGTTGCTCGTACGTCTTCTCACATGAGCACTTGATCTTCAGTTTGGCTCCCTTTTCTCCAATGCTCACTCTCAGCCATGTATCCCCTATTCTTTTGTCCAGGGTGAAGTCATTTTACTCCTTAATACCTGGAAATGTGAATAACTAGGAGGCGTGGAAGGCTAATGTGCAATGAAAGCAAATAAGAACATGCTGATATATTACTCCAGTCTATAGAGCTCAGTCTACAGACCTCAACAAATAACCTATAGAGGGAGTCCAATGTAGCCGAGAAAAAAAAACTACTTTCCCCCACCCAAAAAGAATGTCTTTTTCTTATGTGTTGTGAATTATTTATACAGCATCAAGCAATGTTGTTAATCCTGTTCTACCAGAAAAAATCAAGTAACACAGAGTTGTTCATAAGGTACAAATCTTCAAAGGCATAGAGCAGGGGTCCCCAAACTTGACAACTTTAAGACTTGTGGATTTCAACTCCCAGAATTCTGGGAGTTGAAGTCCACAAGTCTTAATGTTGCCAAGTTTGGAGACCTCTGACATAGAGCAATACAAATACAAAAATAATTAGATGAGTGTGCATATGGATGTTCATCTGAGCACTGAATATGGATAGAGGCTCAGAGATTCTCCTCCTACAATTACCAAAAATGTATGCATTGTACCATGATTATGTCCAACAACATTACCAGAATTCATAGAGCCACCACTTGTATCCATTTAAATAGACTTAACACAAGTTGATAACCTCTCAATGTATTGGAGGAGAAATTATAGAATTGTAGTCTAACACTTCCAGGGAGTTAGAAAAGGCTAATTTAGAGCTTTCTATCTATGTGGTTTTTTTCTTGGAGGTTTTTTTTTTTTGTGGTGACTGTTATATTTCTTTTCTGCACTTTTCTTTCCTTCCATCCATGCTTTTCAGCTTCCACACTGCAACTCCTTTTCCCCCTCAATTCATAAGGAGCTGAAAGAGGCTACTTCTGCAGTTCATTTAATAGCTCACTTGGTTGCCATGGGAACTACAATGTTCAAAGTTTATTTTCCCTCTCTGACTTGATATTACACCGCGTATTTTAATAAAAGCACACATAGACATATGCACACACTGGTGTACCACAAGAGTTTTTATCATAGTTCTTCTCCAGAAGTTTAATCTCTTAAGAAAAAAGAAACCAAGTTCAAGTCCAGTAAATAAACTGCATATTTGGTCTTATGAGCTCTCATTTAATGTTTTCAGTATTTTTTGTATAACATTGACCACTGCCTTTATCATCAAAAAGTCTTTCCCTTTAGCATTATTTTTAAACACTTTAGACAGAATATATAATGCTATTATGCATCCAACAAATGCTCTTCTTTAACATTTTATTGATTTAAAACATTTGAATATCTGCCCATCTTATATTGATCTATAGTCAGTTTCCAATCAAGAATTGATAGAAAAAATGTAAAAAATATAAAAAGGAATAAAAGTTTAAATATTAAAAAAAAAAAACCTGGTACCAAGTCAAGCTTCCAAGATGGAGTCGTATCATCTTATCCTTGGGGGGAAAACCAGGACTTTAGTGCTTTTTGGAAAACTGTAAGAAACATATATTTCTTAACTTCAGGGGAGAGAGTGTTACACAGAGGTGAGACTGCCATAGAAAAGCATCACGGGTGGGATGCTACCAGTTCTGCCCAGCTCTATAGAACCGGTAGCTCTGAAGAGCAGCAGATACAGAACCGGTTCTGTGTTTGCTGCTGTTGGCCCACCCACCCACCTGGGCTCTTACCTGACTTTTATTTCCTGCTTTTTCAACCTGAGGTGCTTTGAGCAGCACAGCTGAGGTTGAAAAAGCAAGAAAAAAGAACCTTTTCAAATGCTGCGCACCTGCGTGCAGCGCTTTTCAGCTGTCCAGGTGGCACAGCTGGTTTTTTTTTTACATGTGTGCGCAAAACGTAGTCACCAAACTGGTAGTAACACCAGTTGAATCCCACCCCTGAAAAGCATGCTTCTCATTAGATGATAATATTTGGGGAAGGGACTAGGAGTGTGCCTATCTTATCTAAACTGGTAGAATGGATAGATGTTCTTAGGGAAAGGTAATCCCATAGATGATCTTAGCTCTATGCCATAGAGGGCTTTAAAAGTTATACACATCACCACCATTTAACAGTTTATTATTAACTGCCAATGCTTAATCTTTTTCAGCCTTATATATTCTTTAAAATAGGCAAAGAATTCTGCATGTGTAAAAAAGATTAGAATCAACAGTCTGGAAGACTTTTTCAAGAAAGTATAGAATGCTCTTAAGAGATGGAAACTGATGTGTGAAAACAAATCTTGAAAGAAGTTGAACTCCACATAGCAAATGTTGAGAAACTGATCCATTAATTACAATATTGCCCTTTTCAAAGGCTTAGCAAAGAATGGGATAAGATTATGAAAGAGCTCATAACATGTAGATAGTTGGATTTAATTTTATCATATAACACAAGTAGATTACAAAGGAACTGAATTTACCTTCTCACTCAATAGGCTCAACAGCACAAATCTTTCTGGATTTAGAGCAAGAGGATAGAAGAGGGAGGTTATGCACTTTGTTAGTCTCTCAAACCTTCTATTTATAATCAGAAAGTATCTGTTTAATTGGCATTGACCTACACATATAGGTTTTCACACCATCCCTTAAATATGGCCCAAATATTGTAGGGTATATGTGAGGGAGAAAAAGGGAGGACAAAAGAGCACATTGGCCACATCCTGCAATAAGCAGGTTTCCTGAGGGCAAATAATAATGTGGCATCTTTTTTTCTGGGAGTGACTAAATAATCTAATTACACCAATACAGAGGCAGAACATAGAGGATGATCTGTAGTTGTAAATAGAATCTAGATATATATTAGGCAGCCTGTTCTATGGATAGCTGTTTAGCTTCCCAGATTTTATTGTTTACTATTCATTTACTGTTGCTGAATAACACTGATAGTTGTGTTAAGACCCATACATTTACATCTGCATGAATTTGAGGAATTAATGTTTTTAACACTGGGTTATCCATGAGGTCCATAGATAAAAATTTTAAAATGTATTTAAAAAATTGAAATGTGAATTTAACTAGGCAGGAAGAACAATAACTGAACAAGCAAGTGGTAAAGCCTTATCCCCCTATAAAATCTGTCCACATCTTAATATCTAAGAAGCTGAAGAGAATCCATATGAAATATAAACCCAAGGAGCAGATCTCTCTATGACTTGACCTGATAACAATCAAAATTGAGGTGAATTCATTTTTTTTCTGCAAAGGACTATGGAAATTGCTTACAATATGCCTTTACAGCTAAGATGAAATAGGCTAATTTGGTAAATAAAATTCTAATTTTCAGGTTTACTGTTCTATGAAAAGTATTAAATAACTTGGTTTCTTCCCATGCTGTAAGAAACAAATTGCCAGAAAAGTATACCTGGAATGTCATCCTATGTAGGACCCTTATAGATCTCGCCAAAGGCATTTGGCCATTACTGCTCAAAGACAAGATATGCAACCTCATTTCACAGATGGCGAATATAGAACTGCAGAGTAGGCTATGAAGCCTGCTAAACTTCATACTCCAACAAAGAGGATGTAAAGAATAAAGTTGGTAAGAAAGGAATCAGGAGCTTGCATAGTAAACTGTCATGTCGCAAAAAAACCAAGTGCATCCTGAGTCTGTAATGCAGGCTTCTGTATATTTCAGTAAACTGATCTCCCAATGTACTTGTCTTCACTCTTGTTTTTACTAATATTATTCCATCAGAGCTGTGTCTACAAGATGACTATAATGCCAAGTAACCAGTTACTGAATAAAGGCACAGAGTCTGAAGAGCGGAGATTTACAGCTATGCAGGGGTGGGATTCTACCAGTTCATACCTATTCCCTAGAACCGGTTGTTAACATTCTAAGCAGTTTGGAGAACCGGTTGTTAGAAGAAATTACTGGCCTAATCCTGTTAGGAAGGCAGGAAGGAAACATTCTGGTGAATGTTTCACCAGAAACTGCCTCTCCGTTAACCCTTATTACATTCTTGGCAGGACTAGACTTCCTCTCTCTGGAACTTCTCTGAAGTTTTTTCCCCTCCTTTGCTGGTACTTTGCTTGTGTGGAGTGACCATTCAAAGTTACAATGGCACTGGAAAAAGTGACTTATGACCGTTTTTCACACTTACGACTGTTGCAGCATCCTCATAGTCAAGAGAGGCCAGGTGCCTTGATGTGAGTGATATTGAGTTGGCCCAGCCAATAACATGACCACCAAGCCACACCCACCAACTAAGCCATGCCCACAGAACTGCATGTTAAAAAATTTGAATCACACCCCTGCAGCTATGCTTGCATAAAGTCTGACAGAGCTGGGGTCTCACAAAGAGTGGCAGAGGTTATTATCACTGTTTTCCCACACACCACAGCATGTAGTATCTAAGATGCATATTTCATTCTACATAATCAGAGGTGGTGTTCAGCAGGTTCTGACCAGTTCTGGAGAACTGGTAACGGAAATTTTGAGTAGTTCAGAGAACCGGCAAATACCACCTCTGACTGGCCCTGCCCCCATCTATTCTCTACCACCCGAGTCCCAGCTGATCGGCTGGGTCTTCTTTTATTGCCCTGCACAGGAGAATGGAACTGGAAAGCAGGTTAGTGGGGTGGAGAAGGAATGGGATTTTGCAGTAACCTTCCTCAGGAGTGGGGAGGGAATGGAGATTTTACAGTATCCTTCCCCTGCCATGCCCACCAAGCCAGACCTACAGAATCGGTAGTAAACATTTTTGAATCCCATCACTGTACCTAATGATAGGTTAGTTTCTGGAGATATTTTTGCTCCATGAGGATCCTAACCCTATGCATTTATTATTTTATACTGTGCTTATATTAAACATGTTCTGATTTGGAATTGGTCTAGTTTTGATTGCTTCTTCTTTGTTCCCACCTCCAAATCCTCAAATAAACAAGAAATAATAAATATTAATTTACTGAAGACACTCTCTGGCTCAATAAAGGGCATTAAGGGAATTAATAAATAAATACTAAGTATCATCGCCATTGGTCTTTAGTAAAAGCCAAAGACTTAAAATACCTATATAGATGCTTTCTTTTAGGTTTTAGATGCTTTCTTTTAGGTTTTTTTTCTTCCTAAATCACTTTGTGGTATATTAAATGATTTTCCCAATGAAGCTTATATTGCACTCCTTCTTCTAACTCTTCAATAGATGTGTAGATTTTTTTCCTCCTTTTTAAATGGTGAAAGGTGATTTCTAAAAATTCTGCTGCATAATTGGATTTTTTATTTGCCCCTATCATTCCTGGCTCTTTTTCTTCTTCTTTATAAACCCTATTTCTCATGGGATTATACAATGAAAAGAAAGCAAGAGCAATATTTATGGCAGAGGATCTTCCACTTCCACAACTGCAAGCTGTGGCACTGATTCCCAAAGAAACATAACCTAAAACTATGAATACTTTTGTATGACCTAAGTAGTCATAGCAACATTCCAGGCACCTCTTGTGTTAGGAAGCTTCATTTATTTATATTTACACTCAAAATTGTCCAATTAGTCAGCCATTTCCCCAGTGTTAGTAATGTTAGTCAGTTGAATTGCTTAAAGCAATTAATGGCCTGAAAAGTTAACATTATTGAGTAACACTTTTTATTTTATGGTTATGGTTAGGATGGAAAAGAGTCAATAAGGGACTGGATGGAGTCCTGCTGGGAGACGTGGCAGAAATAGAAATAGCACTTAGACTTACATGCTGTTTCACGGTACTTTACAGCGATCTCTGAGAAGTTTACAGAGCCAGCAGAGGTTACAACAATCGGGGTCCCCATTTTACCAGTGTTGGAAGGCTCAGTCAACCTGGAGCCCCATCAGGATCGAACTCCTGGCAGTGGGCAGAGTTAGACTAATACAGAATTCTAACCACTGTGTCACTATGGCTTCTTTTCTTCTTCTTTTTTTTTTTTTTTGTTCCATCTTCTTACAAATTTTTATTTGTTGTTTTTATCCAAACAGAAAAAGTTACTGTAGATGATACTAATTATAATCTGTTTGAAAGAGACTCATTTTGGGTCAGGAAACTTATTTCTTTCAACAAGTGGCAAGGAAGGCTAATTTTAGAACAGGGATGGCTAATCTTTTAGTGATCAAATCAACACTTAATCTTTAAAAAAAGAATTACAGGCTCACTTCTGGCTCTAATACTCCAGGTTATAAACACCTGATTTAGTGTTTACATTTTGTGCTGAATTTTGGTTAATCTAAACTGGAAACATAAGTTTCTTAAATTAACCTAGTAGAATTACATGAAACAGAAGACAAGGTATAAGCCTGATATTCACCATGGCTGATATATTGTGATGTTTGAACATCATGATGTCTGAACACAAAGAATAAATCAAGAGACTGCTTGAGAACTTCAAAGACTGATTTCAGAGCTCATTCAGCCTAAAATCCTGAGTAAAAAAGAAATTTACAACGAATAACACTAGAGAATTGATTATTAATTAATGATGGTTGAAAAAGCTAGAGGCAAACAAAAAGGTGAAAGAAAGAAGAATAAGATTATGGACTGGAGGAGATGAAAAAGGCCTGATAACTTCCTCAGAACATTACAGGCAATGTTCTTATTCTTACAGAACAGAATAAGAAAAGCAGCTAATTGATAATGAAGAAAAATGTGTTGCTTACGCTGGCTCTGAAGAGCACCGGATTCAGAATGCCACACTTTTACTGCAGACATTGTAAACCCATTCCCTATTTTGTTGTAAACACATTCCCTATTTTCAAAAACGGTTATGGGTTAATAGAAGTTCTTATCATTTTTCAAAATTCTCCTGCTTGTCTTTTGCTCATGATTTTAATGCAGTGCCTGAGCTATTTTTTGCTAAGACTGCACAAAGTCATTGTTCAGGTTTTTTTTCTGCAGCCCCAAGTCTGATTGCTCCTCCGCCTTTTCAGTATAACTCAGACTCCTGTATTCATTGCATGGCTGGAAAACTGTCTGTAATATATAATTCAGAATGATCAGCAAAAGACTGTTTATAATCTTCATAATTACAGAGAGGGTAACGTGTGGTAGCAAAACTGAACATGTACAGTCCATAGTAGAATAGCAAAAACATAAGGCTAAGAAAGAGGCAGTAGAGAAAGCTCTAAGTTTGGTAGTTGTTCTGTATTAGCATACTCCAAACCCTGAAACCTGATTGGTCCACATGGGCCGCAACCTAGTTGGATAACTAAACGGCCGTGATTGGCACGCTTAGAATCAACCGCGATTGGCCGAGCCGATCGTGGGAGATTCAAAGCCCTGTCATTAGCCGCCGCACCACGGACAGCTCCTATATGAAGGGCTGCTGCGAAGCGCAGGTCTGGTACAGAACTGTATACTCAATAAAGAGCTGAATGTTCACTTTTGGTCTCGCATCTCTATGGGGACCGATCTACCAATCTAACAGTAGTTCTGGAGAATTAAATACAGGTTTTCATGACTGCTGCCGTGGCTTCTATTACTATCATCACTAACACCCCAGCCTAATCTATACTTCCCCCTCAAATTCTTCCTCCTTGATTCTCTTGAGTGGCCACCCTTTATTTCATGAACAACCACTGCTTCATGGTTCTTCATTGCCCCAAGGCAAATGCAGCTCTTGAAGAGTCATTTTCCCAGACTTCAACTTACGCTCAGACGCCTGGGTTCAAACTCCAGAGCAGCCCTAATGAGCCTTTAAAAAGCTTGCTCCAAGCAGTGAGTTCTTTGCTCATTTCAGAAAGTACACTATACAAGTATACTTGCACTGTGTAGGAAAGGGAAAGGTAATCTACACATGCCCAAAATAATTTACTATAGTTCAGAGCATTGCAGAGGGAATTTGAGATGAAATATTGGTATAAAACTAAACCTTTTTCCAAATCAATATATAAATACTGTATATTAGAGCATAATATGATAGACAAGAGCAACATTTCATTGTAGTGGACTTAAATGATTTGCAAGATGAAGCTGAAGTTTTTTGGCACCTTACCATGTTTCACAGTACTAAGGAAGAAAGGAAGATTTGAGCTGATTCCTTGGTATCATATGTTTTGAACTACTACTTGCTATTTATCTTACAGTTTACAGAAAGGTTTGAAATCTAGACACAACATTTATATCTACAAGATTTTCTGCCAAGTTGATGAGGTTTAGAATTTGCTGAATAATAAAAAAAAAAACCAAGGCTGGGAAACAGACTATAACTTTAATCAAAAGAGAATTGTCTTCTGTTTAATAATATACCCTTTAATATAAAGTGTGTGTGTGTGCATGCACACACACACATGCACACACATGTATATATGTTTTTGTTTTCTGCTAGAGATGCATCATTTGTGCATTTTTGTCTATATATATGGATTAGGAAAAACAGGATGGAGCATGGTTCATTTTGCTATGAGCAGGAAAGGGAGGAGAACTTAGAATAGAAAAATTAGAAATAGTCTGAGCTGCTATCATCCATAAGGATAGAAGCTCCCTCTTTCATTGGGATGCATAGGGAAATTTCTTCTTGTACTGTTTTTCTCCAAAATACTGGGCCAGATTTGCTTCCCGCTCTCCCCCTTTTTGCTAGCTTTTTCCACCATACCAAATAAGGCCCCTTTTTGTTCAGTTTTCACTGAATTATCTTGCTGATAAGCAGCCGGACAAATGGGCAAAATCCTGAACCCCCTTTGAACAATTTCTTTCCAATATTCCATTTGGGTTGAAATAAAAAGAAAAACTGTAGTGGGGAGAAGTTGAAGAATTAACCTTCAAATCATAGAACTTGAAAATATTTTGGGTCAATTTGGGTCTATAATTTAATACTGCCAAATGTCTATGGAGGTTCTCTCAGTCATCCAGATCATGGTTGTCCCAAAAATGCTTTTTCAAGAGGCAACTGGACTTTCTTGTTTTTTCTTTGAAGACATTTTGCTTCTCATCCAAGAAACTTCTTCAGTTCTGACTGGATGATGATCTTTGCCATCCAGTCAGAACTGATGAAACTTCTTAGATAAGAAGCTAAATGTCTTCAAAGAAAAAAAAACAAGAACATCTAGTTTCCCCTTGAAAAAGCACCTTTGGGAATACTTCCAAATCTTTTCCCATGGCTTCCTGGTATGTTAGAAAGAAATAAGAAAAGAGGATGGGGAGATTTTCTTGAACTTGTCCTCTCATTTTATACTTCCAGATGCTCAAAGCTTTTGGTAACATTTTTACATTCCTATAAAACCACATGGCCTGTTGCCATAGTGATCAGAAGCTCTGTCTTTTCAGGTCTGAACTGATGATTTGCATTCAACTCCCATTTCCACAGAGAAAAACAAACACACACACACACACAAACAAAATTGTACTCTAATTCACTTGAGTCTTACTCAGACAATTTTCTACTAGCACAACTACCATCTAAACTCTCCCCTCTGTAACTGCTTTGATTTATTTCACAATGCTGCCAAACCTTAATTGTTCTACAATTGGAGGATAAGCCCTACAGAATATACTAAAAGTTGAAAAGAATGGTACAAACTCAAATGAAAAACAGAATTCTTATCTTATATCCTGAACATTTGTTTGTTTTTTTGTCCACACAAGGATATGGAAAAGTATAGCTGTATACCTGAATTTCAGCATGATTTAGAGGAGTTCAAAAAGAGCTGTTGTTTCATTCTCATAAATATGTCTACATATTTTAGTATGTGAAAACTAGAATGTTCTATCCTGGTCTTTCAAGATCAAGATTTTTTCCCACACATATGCCATCATTCAGAGTTTGTATCCAGGAATTTTTCCATAGTCATCTGAGGTAGCACTGTTGGAAACAGACAAGATATATTCCAAACCCACTGAGAAGCTGTTTGGCAAACTCTACTCAACTGAACATAAACTGCTTCGTGAGTCTAGAAAGCATGAGATACTATTTGGATTTGTTATGTCTGATATTAATATGCTATGGCAATCTTGATACTTATCCAACAACATAAAATACTTTCCACATTTATTCTCCATACAGGCCTTTTGTGGGATAGGCCCATGATATTCAGTTGTTGTTGTTTCTAATTTTCAATTCTATAAATAAAAATTCTGTAGTAGTGTGCGAACTTTGTCAACTTTTCACACAACTCGAAAGGATGGATGAAGCCATCATCAATTATGGAAAATGGGTAATCACTCCACAATTTAAAATGCAAATAGAAGCAGAGCTGACCATTATTTAATTCATTATGTCTGAGAAGAGAGGAGCTTGCCTAATATGTCACATCTCTAAATTAGTTTTCTAAACAACAACACTAGCTTAAAGAAGCGTTGAAGCCTCTGTGGATGAAAAATGAGTCCCGGAAAAATCTCACCAGGGATGTCCATTGTTGGAATTTGTTCAAGGCCTGCAAAGAATCTTAATGGATTAGAATGTTATTGTATTTCTTGCCTTCTGTGCTTTTGAAACTGTGAAACCTGAATTACAACACTCTGGGGCCTAGCATTTTATACCTAGGCACTCCAGGTAAACTCCTATCAATGTAATAAATGCTTCCACCATCCTAAAAAGATTAATAGATCTGAGGTAACATAAATTAGTATGGGCTTTTCCTCCTTCTACAATTCCCACTGCCAAATTATGATGCAATTCATGAAAAGATACGCAACAATAAAGCTGCCATTCTTTAAAGTGGTACAAGATTTCTTCAGATTTATTTTTTATTTTGTGCAATAAATCAGCACGGCTACTGCTTTAGACATTATCAACTGATTCTTTTGCTAAAGTTCCAAATTTACATTTTGCTAATTACCCAGGTTTAAGAATGGATGAAAAATCATCAGTATTGAGTGAGAGAGATCTCTAACATACAGTATACTGTCCGTCATGTTAAGTACATCTAATGTAACTGAAACCATGAGTGAGTAGAAAGGTGAGAAATCATCATCATTGAATCAAAGAACTGGCTTACCCAGAAAGCACTCCCAGGACAAGATTGAGAACAAAAAATGATCCAATTATGATGAGGGGAATGAAGTACAACCAATTCCAGGTGGCTCCTAAGGCATCATTGGTCTGAAAGAAAAACAAAAATAAAAAATAACCTAAAGTTGCACTACATACAATTTTTGTTATTCACATGATGAAGTCTATTTTATTAAATGTCTATACACATATATGTAGTCCTATTTTATTGCCAAATTTATTCCAGTGGCAGCTGCTTGCTTTGGGGACATAGAAGCAACCATCTTGTATTCCTCTTAGAAAAATGATCCATGCAACAACGTCATGTGAAAATGCCCTTTAACATGGCTTCCAAACTGATTTGTACTCAGTAAGCTTTGTCCCTGTGGAAAGTTTGGCAATTCTAACGATAACACTTAGGCTGATCATCCTAGGTGTCACATCTGATCCTATTCAGCAAAGGGTGACTGAAAAGGACAGAGGTTTGCAGTAGTGATAACAAGAGGAAGCTTGTGACATTTTGACTACAACTGCCATGTTCACTTTTTCCAGACTGCATTTGTTGCAAGCTCACCTAGAGCATAATGTACTCATCGCTTAATTGTATGTTGCTATTAATGTCCACAAAATGGCATTATTTCATCCTAACTAAAATTCAGGGGAGCAGAACAGAGAGGAAGAAAGAAGGCAGCTGCTCAGCAAAGTACAAGTCATGAAGCAAAAGACTGACAGCTTAAAAGGCTTCTGGCAAGGTTGCTCAGGGCTGTAATATGGTTATTCATTGCCTTTTAATAAGGGCCTGCCCTCTCTCTTCTCTCCAGATCTCTCTTTTGTCCTTTTGGCAAGGATTCTGCCCATGATGTTGGGCAGCACAATGATGCAGCAGAACGTGACTGTCTGAGAAAGGCAGCATCCATCTTCATCTTATTACTGTTCTTGGCAATAATTAAACCCTCATCTCTCTCTCTCTGACTCATCTGTACATCATATCCAAACAAACCAGTTAAGAGCTTCATCTGAGCTTCTCAAAAGGCATAATCTCCAAGCACTGGTGGGGAAAATATTATTTTTAAAGTAGCTAGAATGCTTAGCTTATAAGCATCACTAAAGGTTCTGAAGCTGCAACCTAGCCATCTTCTAAAAACCCATATTGAAATCTTTGGTATAATAGGCTGAGATTTGTTTTTATTGTGATTCATTATCCCACTCTAAAATAAAAATACATTTAGTTAAAAATGCTGGACCTGGTTTTACGTTATAGTACAGATACAGGAAGAGAACAGAATGGCAAAAAAATTGGTGGGAGGACAAATGACAGAAATGTGAAGTACTGAAAGACTTTTTTATAATCAGCATAAAAACCCTGCCCCCCCAAAAAAAACCCTTAATCCCTGTAACTAAAGTGTTTTTAGAATTAGATGTAAGTCACCACTTTTACCAAGATTATCTGATGATTCACTAAGACCTACAAAGAATTTTCATTCTTTGAGGCTACCTGGGGGGCACTGATAGGTGAGCTTGAAAGCACTGCCCCCAAATGGTTTCTTTTTGGAGAACCACTTGAAACACACAAAAAGCTGTAGCTATGGTTCTTTCTTTCTTTGATACTGTCAGAATTCCCTAGTGACGAGGAATGGTAAGGTGAATGGTAAGGTGAAGTAGGCAGATAAATAAAAGACTTCTCAGCTAGTCAGAATGCCCATCAGCATAATGGCACTAGAATCATTTTGAGGTGTATGGAAATACCTCTTTCTGGCTCTCTTTTGTGAACCAGGTCTGGCTGAACAGAATGTATACATTGTAAATATAGCAATGAAGGAACATTTTCAATGACATATCACCAGTGGTGGGATTCAATTTTTTTTTACTACCGGTTCTGTGGGTGTGGCTTGGTGCATGTGGCAGGGAAAGGATACTGTAAAATCTCCAGTCAGAGGTGGTTTTTGCTGATTCTCCAAACTACTCAAAATTTCTGCTCCTGGTTTTCCAGAACTGGTCAGAACCTGCTGAATATCACCTCTGCACATCATTTATTTCAACTATTTGCTTCACTGTATCATTGTACTGTCTTTGGTTCTTTCCCTATCATCTGAAAATCATACACAAATAAAGAGGAGGAGGTGGAATCATGAACAGACAGTAAAAACAGCTTGGAGGTCACTGCGCACCTGCACTGGGAATGTAGTTTCAATTAACGGCACTTTGAAGCCAGGGTAGTGTTTTCTCCCGGGATGAACTCACCTAACTGCTTAACTCTTCCTTAAATAAATAGTCACACATGGCAATTATCACATTATTCCTCAGAAGGAAGTGCAGAAGGAAAGAGAAGAATGGAGCAAAGGAAGATATTACATTGCAGTTATTTACCAAGAATTACAGTTCACAGAGCCATATGAGGCTGCTTCAGCAAAGTGAAACAGAGACTATCTTGGCTAAAGATAATGTATATTACTGGCTGAATTTTACTCAGATCAAGATCGGAGCTCAAAGAAGATGCTTCAGAATGTAGTGTCTGGAGCAGAGAAAACTAAAATTATTGCTGTGTTGACAGGGCATGAACAGAAGATAAGGTCCTTTATAGAATTTCCATTAAGACTGACAAAACAAAAGGTTTTTATTGTCTGCCAATTGCACTGGCTGAAATAATAGATTAATTCTCCATCCAACGGCAGAGATGCTGTTTTTTATGCTAGGCATTACTGAATGAATGTAAAGAAAGCTGTATAGCACAATAGCATGAATTATTGCTGCCCATCTCCTGTGCACATTGGACATGATCAAAAGTTTCACTGAAAATAATTCTGGTGCAACTTTTCCAATGTCTTCTATCAGCCTGTTGTACATTCTGTCAGGCTGCTGAAGATCAGAATAAAATTCCACTCAAAAGCCAACTCCACTTAAAACTCCACCGAAATCTTCATTACCTTCTTCAATAATGGCTATAGATCAAATGTGTGGAATTTGCTAGAAATTACTAAAAAAATAGAAATCGCTTGTCTCTAAATGAACAATTGGAACTTAGACTTGGGAAGTGAGACAAAATGCTGTCACTGTCTTCTAAATTTTAGGTTATCCTTTTGTGCAGGAAGTCTGATTTCATAATCCTAGAACAGTCTCCCGAGAATGGCATGAACTGGTTGTGTGGAAGTCCTCACCAAGTTAACTTTTCTAGTGTTAGTCTGAATAAATTTGAGATTGTAGGGAGCAAGAAACAAAGGAATTCTTTCATAGCTGAATCTGGTTTATTTTTTTTTCTTTTTCTTTAAAAAAGGCAATATCTTTGCTCTTGCTTAGCCTATATTCTAAATTAGAAATAGCCAATTACAAATGGCTCCACCATAATTCTAGATGGCACTCTCTGCCCACCCTCACGGCAGAGTTATGATTCTTACATGTCTAGTGGCTCCTCCATTGGGAAATGAGATATTTGTAATTTCCAGACTTCTGTACCATTAAGCAATTCTGAGCTGCTTTTCAGAATATGGCAGAGCTGAAATAAATCATCTCTTCACCCAATATTAATATTCTTGCAAAGATTTGATGATATCTTTCAAATCTTCTATGGATGCCTTATACATACAATACTTCCAGCATTTGCCACCAATAATTTGCAGTAGCATCTAAACATGTGATAGTATCTGCAAGCTGCCTTTCAGTAATATTTGACATGTAAGAGGCAGTGTTTGGGAATGTCCTTTCAATTAGTAAGATGTAAGTTAATTTTTATAATACCTGATATACATTCGTCTAGAGTTGAAAACTGACAGGCAATCTCTCTAAATATTGATAACATCTGACACAAAGTATCTGACCTACGTCTGACAGATGGCATGCGCTTGTAATAGGAATTTGACAGCTCTAGATTTAAAATAGAATGCATCAATGTTAAACTAATTTTATTCGTTCATTCATTTAGCCAACCATATCAAATAGACAAGCTTAATGTGTAATGTAACAAGTGTTATGTGTGTGGATGTAAGTCTGTCTGTGTATCATTCTCTTTATCTCTCTTTTTCTCTGTATGTATTGGGAGGTAGGAGAGAGATAGTTCATTTCAGTTCTAGGATATAACCTCTAAAATAGATCTAATGGTCCAAGCATTTGCATTGCTGGGAAATATTTGATCACAGGAGAATTTATTTATTCCACTGCTAAAATAAAACACTTCCAACTGGCTCAACTATAGAATCATTTTTATATCTTGGCTGATTGAGAAATCTGTCCTTGCCAAGATAGAATATAAATGATTTGCTGGAATAAGAAGACCTTGTTATCATAAGCAAATTTATCTGTGTGCATCTGTGTGTATGTTTATTTCACCTACGCACACATACACACACATGCACACACATGCACACACATGCACACACATGCACACACACTTAAGGAATTATGCACCCCATGATCTTTTAGTCGTCCAAAATGACAACATTCAGTAAATAACATACAATCTAGTGTTAGATTGGAAACTGAAAAACATTCTTAAAGATGTTGGTGAAAAATCACCTCCATATTTTTGCCCAAAGAAATATGTGGTAATGATCTTTAAGATATTGGTGATGAAGCTCAAGCTTTATTTTTACTCAATACTATTTCCTATCATATATGTTTTCATTTACAGAACTCAAAAAACTATTTTTTCTTGTTATTCCTCTTTTGATGCCACTTAAAATTGTGCTCCAGAAAGTACTTTCTCCCATAAACTCCTCCCCTTATCTTAGGATATGAAATCTAGTTTTTCTTTCCTGATTTTAGAATACAGCTCATTTCAAACATGAGCAAGATGGCTTTAGGTACAAAGCCTATTTCCACTCTGGAACTCTGTGCTATGAAATCTAACCTAGAAGCTGCCTGGTCTCCATATATTAACAAACAAACAAACAGAATTGTTTTATATTTTAGGGCTTTATAAGAAGACCAGAAATTCTGCTGATTTGTTGCAATAAAATGTATTACCTGGAGATGTAAACATATGTATAACTAATAGTGTAACCTTTTTGTTGTTGTTGAACAACTGATTTGTTTGATGAAATCTTGTGCATATAATAGTTTTTATATATATTTTTTTCAAATTTATTTTGTTTATATGTTTTGGCCATGGCATGCAGGGGAATTCGCTGGAGAAAGCAATTATGTTTGGAAGAGTTAGCAGTAAAAGGAAACCAAGCCATCACGGTGGCTGGACCATCAAAACTGACACCAGCCAGTGCAACTCAAAAAAGCAGAGACCTGGATGACAGACTTGCCAAGAGTTGGACTCTACTGAATGCATAACATCATCACCATCTTTTTTAAAAAAATAAAAAAAGATTTGGAAAAAAGATTTAAAAAAAAAAAAATTCTCTCAGCCAAACTATGTCAGTTATACCTTAATGGTGTAACATGGTTTAATGTATAGGCTTTAGTAATCAAATCAAAATTCTTGTGTTAAATTCATTAAATAATTTAAACAACATTAAATAATTTAAACATTAAAATGATTTTAATAAATGGTAAAATAGTGAAACCTATTTTGACACTCTTGACTAGACTGTTCCAGGGCAAATGTTCCTTTGGTTGCCCACTAAAGCCTCTTCTGCCTCTTCCTAATGAATTGGTATTTTGGTATCTCAGCTCAGAAATGTTTCCCATTTCTCTTTTAATCTGGACAACTTTAATCTGATTGCTTGATAAAAGTTATATTTCATTATAGCAATCAATTTCTGGAATCCATCGGCTATGCAATGATTTGAATTAATATATTTGCTTTTCACAATGGCTTAATAAGAAAATTGGTAGCTTTCTCTCATAGAACGAAAGCCGATCAGCTTAGGGAAAGCTGTTTTGTAAACTAGAAATTCAAAGCAGCTTTAAAGAGTTCAGTTAGCAGTTCTTGGCAAGTTATACCCTGATTTCCAAGGAAAACGTACAGTTCTGTAAAAATCAGTGTATGGTAAGTGTGGCCAGCATTGGAAAAATACTGAAATATTCACAAGAGAGGAATGGATTGTGAAAATGGCAGAATTTGCAGAAATAGCAAAGTTGGCCTGTTTGATCAGGGATAAAACAAATATTTTTACAAGACTGGAAACCTTTTATGGACTTTTTACTGAAAATGGAAGAAAATGAAATGGTGATTTCTAGATGTGGTGATTTAAAAAGTTTCATATGGGATAGAGAATACAGAATAACAGAGACCAGATTCAAAGGCTCAAAATTTCATGGGTGAATTTGACACCCACCCAAACATGTTCTCACTGACCAGCCATGACTATAGGCTAGCAAAAATGCCATCTGGCTTCTCTGTTCAGAAATGCCTTTTGTGGAAGCTTTGCTTTGCAGTGATGTAATCTTAGAGAGAGAAGAGGGATAATACACAGGGGTGGGATTCAAATTTTAACAATTGGTTCTGTGGGTGTGGCTTAGGTGGTGGGCATGGTTTGGTGGTCATGTGACTGGGTGGACATGGCTTGGTGGTCATGTTATTGGCTGGGTGTGGCCAACTCAATATCACTCACATCGAGGCATGCATCTCCTCGCCTGGCCTCTCATGACTGTGGGGATGCTGCAACAATCGTAAGTGTGAGAAATTGTCATAAGTCACTTTTTTTTTAGTGCCATTGTAACTTTGAATGGTCACTCCACACAAGCAAAGTACCAGCAAAGGAGGTGGAAAGAACTCCAGAGACATTCCTGAGACAGGAAGTCCAGTCCTGCCAAGAATGTAATAAGGGTTAATGGAGAGGCAGTTTCTGTAAGCAACACCAGAATGTTTCCTTCCTGCCTTCTTTACAGTATTAGGCCAGTAATTTCTTCTAACAACTGGTTCTCCAAACTGCTTAGAATGTTAACAACTGGTTCTAGCGAATAGGTGCGAACTGGTAGAATCCCACCCCTGATAATACGTTATGTCTACTATAGAAAAGACCAGAAGTCATTTCTTTCATTAGTTTGTTCATCATTTGTCCATAACTCTGTTGTTCATCACTCTGCTAAACAACTACTTCCCATAACACTGTCAAACTATTTACTAAGACTGTATTACTATTATTATTCTCATCCTTCCTATTATCTATCTCGTTTTCTACTTATGACTATAACTTTGTTGCTAGTAGTTTCCTAGTATGATTTTTGTTGATTGCTTATTTAGTATCCTACGATTATCACTAAGTGTTATATCTTATGATTCAGGATGAATGTATTTGTGATGACTATGATAATGATTTATCACTTATATCTTTATGGAAACTGAGAGCTTACGCACTGAAGACAAATTCCTTGTTTGTCCAAAAACACTTGGCCAATAAAGAATTCTATTCTATTCTATTCTATTCTATTCTATTCTATTCTATTCTATTCTATTCTATTCTATTCTTTACTTGTACTGTTTCCATCATTTTTATCTTTTTCTTAACTCTCCTTAATATATATTATGTTTACCTTTTATTCATGTAAAAAACTTCAATAGAAATTTATATATATTTGTACAGATAGATATAGGAGAGGAGGGAGAGGGAGGGAGAGGGAGAAAGAGATCAGCACATTAGCTGGAATCACATAAATTTAGATGGTTTGTTTCTAATCTCACTCCAAAGCCTGTTTCCATTTTGTCCATTTTGTGCTGCTGTGGAGTAGCATTACGAGCAGGTATTTTGGGGAAATCATAATATTATCAGGGAAAGACCATACTATGCCATCTGAATTTGGAAATCAATAGACAGACAGACAAGACAGACAGAGAAACAATTCAATAATTCTATTCATTATATATTTACAACAGGAAAGTATCTTTTAAAAGAAAATAAAGTACACAGAGCCTTTAAGTGGACAGTGAAAACTGGCTCATATAATCTAAAATTCGAGTATGGCTGATTTCTAAATTGTCCTTCTCCAATCTATAAACAGTAACTTTATTTTTAAATATAGCAGTTTTAACAGTAATCCTTTAGCCCAAATCACCCCTTCTGGGTGTAAAATGAAGATTATCAAAAAACTCAAAGAAACACAAAAGTTTTACAGAAAAACAAAGAAACTCCTGCCTTTGGGCACTTTCAAATAATTATTTTGGCTCTTGTGAATTATCCTCAGCCATCCATTAAAGTTACAACTTATCTCCCAAATTATTTAACATTTATATGAAGCCACTGGAAAGCAACCTGCTAGGTTTGTAGATATATACTCTTCTGTGAGGTTTGTAATGAATATCTCAAGAGCTTCCCCAAGTGACCAAGCAATATAAAGTAGATGTGGGAAAAACTAGCTTGTTAAAACTGGGGAGGTCTTCAGTATTTGGAAGATTTATTATTATTATTATTTGTTGAATGAAAAGGTGAGGATCAGAATAAATGCAGAAGTTGATCCACCTGATGGGGCAATTAATAATCAGGAATTATTTTTAAAAATATATTCTCATTCTAAAGAACTAAAAGAAGTCCAAAGAAAATTTACTTTTTAAGCTTGCTATTGGATTTATAATGGATTTTTTTAAAAAAAATACAATATGGGAAAGTTTGGATCATCCAATCACACTGTTACATGTCATCAGTAAGAAAACTTCTTTCAAGTACTTCATATTCCTGAAGCTATGTTATTTTTTTCTGTGTATATTAAACATAGTGGATATTGTGTTTTATGAGAAATTTTTTTAGCATAAACTCTGCCTACTGTGGACCTCATTGTGTCAGTAAATACTAAATAAAACTTTATTATCAAATGCTTCATCACACTGCTAGAACATATTCCATTTATGAACCATTTTATGTGGAGACTTTATATTTCTGAGTAGGTTTTCTGGAGCTCACTGTTTTGGCTTCTCTTAATTTTTGCTGGATTTTTGCCATTTTTTAAGATGGTTGGGATGATGTAACAAATATTAACTTATACTACTATTCTCAGCTCACTCCTGCTTGCGTTTACTCAGAACCAAATCCCTGAATTCAGTGAGGCTTATTCCAAAATAACCGTGCCTGTGATTATTGCTTAAATTCCTGTTTCCCCTGTTTCCTGAGATCAGTTGTTGCCAATTTTGTTCACACTTTGACTCTTATTGAACAATACAGAATTCAACACTTGTTGACAGAAAATCATGGTAGTGTTCATGCTGTAGAGTACAAATAAAACAAGGGCATTAAAAAAGTTGTGCCTTAGTGAAATGCCATGTTTTAAAGTTTGCAACATCAAGGAAATGTTTCTTCTTGTCAGTTCTTTTCTGCTTTCTCCTCCTTTCAGACTGCAAGATGAGTATAAAAATTTAATTACTACTCTCAGTGCAATTCCAGCCCTTTCAGTGGCATCAAGTCAGATTTAAAAAATGGATACCAATATGTATATTAATTAGGAACATTTTAAAGTCTAATGTACAACTGAGAGTATTGAAACCAGAAAATATGAATCATAATGTTTGGATGCATGAATCAAACATTATTGTCTTTGAATCAAAGAATTTAAGACAGGATGGTACAATGTAAACAGAATGGCAGGTCAATTACAATGCAAATCAGAATTGCAAGTCAGAAGTAAAGGGCCCTTTTGGAAGGAATGGGTAAGCAAAATCATGTCCTGCTTCCAAAGAGATTGAGAGGAGCCCATCCATCTGTAAGAAAAGCACAGCAGTAAAGACTAAATACTTTCTCTGATTCAATGCTATCAATATGTGCTCAATGAAAGCCAAATTGGCTATTGCTAGCCTGGCTGCCATTGAGAGCAACAGCATTCCCTTCCCTGTCACTAGCTAACAAAGACAACATTTCTTCATAGGGGGAATGCATGCCAATGTCTTATCACACATCTTCTTTGACTTAATACACTTCTGTTTGCCATGGCTGTGAGATCCAACAGGGCATCACAACTACAATGTAGTTTTCCAACATGGAAAACAGATACTCACTTAACATCTTCCCATTTTAAGCCAGAAAATGCTGGAGACAGGAATGGTCCAAAGTACCTTCTTATGGCCTGATCATTAGTGATCCCTCCACCAAATCACCTGGTTTTGATCTCTCTTTGTCTGGTTGGAATTGAACAGAATTAGGTGAGATACTGGAAGAAGTGCCTTTGCCCAGTGTCAGTGAGGATGGAAAGATTCCCCCTGTTGCAACTGTGGTGCTGAAATGCAAACTATTATACATATTGTGCAAGATTGCCCACAATATGCACTCTCTGGTTCCCTAGATGATCTGCACGAAGCAAAACCAGAGGTAATCATTGTCTGGATAGCTGAACTGGAAATCCAGTTTTGAAGTCACTGCCATATCCCTATATAAATTTTGTATATACGTACATTGATGGTGGGTATATATTTACTTCTCTTTTGTCATGTTCTCATCATATGGTAAATAATCTCCTTTGATAGTGAGTTACAAGCTTGTAATCATCTTTCAGGACATGTAGTATGATCCTAAATTGAAAAATGTCTTAGAATCAACAACTAGTGGAGGAATGTAATTATCAGCCACAAAAGGAACCAAGGTAGTGATATCCACATGTTTATGTGTACGTGTGCAAATGACAACATGTGCTTGACTCTCATGATTTGCAACCTTTTGAGAATCATTAAAATTGAATGAGGAGGGTTGTTTTAGACTATGGAAGCTGAAAATCAGGAGGAATCTGGTAGCATCTTTTAAAATTAAGACATTTTATTAAAAGGCTAAAGTTTTTTTCTGACCTATGAAGCTCACTTCACCAGATACACCTGATGATTAAACAATTGATTTATGTTGTTTTCTACTGATCCATGTGAAAAGAAATGATACTATTTCATATAAGGCTTTGCGTGGTTTAACATTTTTATAAATGGCCTGGTTAAGGATGTAGAAGAATTGTAGAAGACATGAAAAGAGACAGGGAACTGTAGCTACAAAGATTAATTTCCAGAGAAAGATTAGGAGGTAGTTATATAAATAACCATCTATAAGCTCCTTCATTATCAGACAGTTCCACCAGTTTCTTGGTTCAATAGAAGGGAACAAAATGAAGAAATGTGTTTCTTAATGTATTTTGGTGACATTTGGGGTTTAAATGGGAAATAGTTAAGTTACACATTTCTTGTACTGTAACCTCATCCCTTTCTTTTCAATAAACTTTTCTAAAGAAACTGAGAGAAATGCTTTTGGAAAATAATCACTTTCCATTTTAGACATACCAAGAATCTGACGATAGCCCTTTCCCCTTATAGCTGGTTGACTGTAATGCACCTCATTTGGAGTTGCCTTTAAATATTACTCAGAAACTTCAATACAGCAACCCACCTGTTGATGGATCAGACCTGTTTTAACAGAGTCCTGCCTATTTTGCTGGACCTGCTTTTAACAGTCAGAGTGTTGATTATGAACTACAAAGCTCTTTTATTTCCTTTGAGACCACCTCCTTCAAACAGAATCTTTCCATCCAGCATGGGCCAAAATGAAAGGTGGGCTTTTAGTTCTATTGTGAATTTTAAATGTTGGAATTCTCAACATTTCCCAACTAGCATACTGAGAATCCTAGGAGGTGAGTTCTGTACATTTGGAGAGCTCTAAGGTTGGAGGAAGGCTATTTGCTTCATGAATTATCCTTTTGAGAAAAATCATGTCAAGTAATAGATGCCTCAATAATACACAGCCAAAAATACAAAAATGATAAGGGAATCTCAATTACATCAGAATTAAAAGACTACATTAACCTAGAACAGGCATTATTGGAGCAACGGCCTTTACGATGAAATGAGGAAGAGAAAAAGAAAAGAGAAGCTTGATGGATGATGAAAAGCACAGCACATTACAGCACAAAATGCCAAAGAAGGGGTGAGAGAAAGGAACAAGAGATACTGATTATGAACTTGTTTCGCACCGGAACAATACAAATGAGAATGTACATATACATAAAGTACTTTGAAATTGGTGTCAACTGCACTTAGCTTTCATGCCAATTTTAAAACTGCGTTGAAAATTCTTGATTAGAAACTACCAGTTTCCTATTGGCTTGTCAAGCAGAAGAGATCACAGAGAAAACGCACACTCTAAATGCAGAAAGATCCAGGTTTATGGATCATGCCCATGGGGGCCTCATCTTTGATCTGTTAAGCTGATCGAGCTGGGTTACAGTGCTTTGAATGAGATTCTGCCTAGTGGCAGGAACAATCTTTATAGGCATTTCATTTGCAATGGCAGTAGGCAAGACTGTGTTTGCCCCACTCTATGAGAAGGCATAAAGCAATGGAATGCAGTGACAGCCATCCTTGTACTGTAGGTGCTCCAGCTTGGGCAAGTCACACTTTTTGCTACCCATAAGACAACCAGAAAGGTCACTGCTATTCCTTGCAAGTTCACCAACCAAAGCACACCAAGGCAATGCTCTTTGGACAGTTTGCACCTTCTTTGCTGGGCTGTACCCAAGATAAAGCCGGTACATATAGCATTCTGACATAGTTTTTCCCGGGAGCTGGATGTCACTAGCATGGACCTTGGTAATTAATCCCATAATGTTTCCCACTCCGGATTTTTTTTTTTTAAATTAAGCATAATTCATACCTTGAAATGTCACATTAAAGATCCTGTAAAGCTGCTGAGTTAAACCAGGAGAGCAGAATTATCTTGGAGGCTCTACTTATTTTCATCTGGCCTTTGGTACTTCCTGAAATTCCTCATTGTGGCTATACAATTGTTGATACCAAAGTTTGAGGGGGGGTGGGGGGGTAGGGAAGAGTTCTGCCTAGCAGGGCTTAGGAAGAAGTGAGTAATATCAGGGGAAATTAGCAGCTTTGAATTATGCCAAGCCTGCAAGCAGGTAGGAGGGAAAGGGCAGAAAATAAAACCAGGTGAGACTCAGTACAAGATGGCTTCATGCATTGAGCAGCTTCACATAGAAATCTAACCTTTAAATAGGTTACATACTGTTTTAAATGCATTGCTGGACAGGAAATGGGGAGATAGGGAAATAAATGTAATAAATAATAAAATAAATAAATTTCCAGATGACTCATTATACTTTTTATTATGCACTTTGAATTGACAAGTTGTCTCTCTTGACAACCACAGCTGGCACTAAATGTGTCCAAGAACTGATAAGCAATGAGTGCTACCAAAAAGAAACCAGCCATTGCCTGGGACAAAGAGTGGATGAGATTCAAAAGTGTAAGTACGAAGCGCTGAACAATATTTGTTGCATTTTCTTTCCATATCCCAAAACTGTTTATTGCTCCTAGACTTGCAGTTTGAATGTAAAACCTCCTACCCGTAAGTTTTAAAATAATTCACAAATACACTGAAATTATATAAATAATAAATGATTTTGAGTTTGATATGCTAACGGCCATACTGTCTATGTCTGAAGCTATCTTAACTAGAAATATGTTAAACCTTTATTTTGGGGAGATGTTATGCTTTGCGTGTTGCTTGTTCGGGATACTTGATGATGCACTGTTTTTGAAAAGCAGATCCAAATAACTGTTGTGAGTCATATCCCCATTGTTATTTGTGGTAAGTTTAGAATAGTCATCACGTTCTGAAACACTTGGGGGAAAATACCTTTGCACAGAGACATTCCAAAGCAGCTTATTGAGATGCATGAACAAGCAAAGGAAAAGGATGCAAGGACAGCTCTCCTCCTTTCTTTCCTCTTCTGCCATACGGCGGTTCCCATCACAGCCCAGGAAAATAACGAATTAAAGGACAGGGAAGATGCTGGATCCATATAAGAGACTGAGAGAGGGAACAGGGGATATGTTTTGGTGCAGATATTAAGAAGCATACTCAGGAAGACTGGGGAAAAGTCAATCTCTACAAATTCAATCCCATCATCACCTTCTTGTTATCTATAAACCACAGAAATTTAAACATTCTTCTCCTGAATTTTCCATCTCCTCAGCATAGTCTTTATGAAAAGTCTAATTTAACCCCTCGTACCTCATCTCTCTCTCTCTCTCTCTCTCTCTGTCTCTTTGAGCAAGCACAAATTCCTTTAAGTCAGGGGTTCTCAAAGTTTGCAATATTGCAACCTCCTAAAATAATCCACTTGTGAAAATTTTCTACCCAGGAATAAAACAAATGATCACAGGGGGACAGATTGCTCAAGAAATGAGTTGGCCACTTGGAATAGCTACATTTTAATCTGCACTTCAGCACTGGTTCTCAAACTTTAGTGGACAAAATGAAGAGCAAAACCCTAGGCAAGTTTTGAGACTGCTCCCCAAATGCAAATTTGTACTTTATTCCAGCCCGAGCGTGAGGCACCCTCTTTTTTCTGGAGGACAGGAACGCATGATGTAAAACTCAACCCACTCCCTACCAACAATTAATGGAACATCCACCCACATTTTTTTTGGCTCTGCCTCAGAAGTCATGCTTCTCATCTTGAGGCAACCTGAGCTGTGCTGCCTGGTTTGCAGTGCTTTGTAAGTAAACCTTTCCATTCCAGCTGATTACTGTGGGCATCTAGCTTTCCCTCTGAGCCACTTGTGGCTACCCTCTACGTCCTCTACTGCCATTTTTTAAAAAATAAGTTCACCTATGAATGATGCAAAAACAATTCTGCAAGTTCACTGATGGTACACTACATGTAACAGTGAAAGTATGAACCTATCTTTGATTTGTTTGTTTTGATAAGAATTCTGTCAGCTTCCCTTTCAAACATTTTTTCCAAAAGCAATGAATGTCTATTACAAAAGAAAAAAATCAACATAATATTCTCTTTCTATATCAAAATAAAGAAACAAAATGATCAGTTAGCAAAATGGGAGAAAAGGAAAAGCTAGGTTAATTCCATAAAGTTCCAATAGAAGTCTATTTTTTAAAATATTTTGCCGCACTCCCCAGTAAATATGCCAGTTGTTGATGTGAACAGAATCTGTTATGTATCACTCAAAATGAGTGTCATTTCTTCATGTACTCCTGAATGTTCCCCTGATAGTAAATGGGATTTTAGAGTTTTTAAAGCTTTGTTGGGCTATTATCATCCACTTTAACTGGACATTCAGAGTTATTTTCTATTATTCTGATTCCCTTTTCCATTTCCAAGAATTTCTATAGGGAGCAGATCCCATTTTGTTGTTCATGCTGCTTCTCACAGAAAATGAGGAAAAGAGACGTGGTGTCTGGAAAATAGCCAATCTCAGCAAGCTGGTTTTACTGCAGTCACTAAGTTGGTCAGCAGTGATCTTGCCATTAACTAGCTAGACTGGAACTGATACTCAGAAACAGCAGGGATTAGTTTCCACAAAAATCCACTCCGTATTGTTTTTATTTCACTAGCATAATGAGGGGTAGAGCAGAAGTGCTGTAATTTTGTTAATCAGGAAGTTATAAGTCTTTGCTGATCTGCAACAAATTATCCAGAAACATAAAAATGAAATTTCATTCTGCCTTCTGGCCTGCCTTAGATCATGGAAACGGGTTGTTCTGTCTGAAAGACCAACCAAGCTAGCTGTCTAGTGGAAAGTTAAGCAGAAATTTCTTTCAACACACAGTCTGAATTTAAATGAAAGCTATTATGTAATGATGGGTTTTGTTTTGCGAACAATTATACCCCCTCCTGTCATGTTATGAACACATAACAATCCCTATAAAACAGAAAACACATTTTCAGAGGACTGTTAATCAAATTAAAAACCCTTACTGATGCTACTCCTTGAGAACAACAGGAGAAAATTGAAAGGATGACATCTATTTCCTATTCATTATCTTCCATGCACTTTTTCCTCATCTTCTTTATTATTCCATCAAGCATCTTTGTTCATTTTTCCCTTTATCATAATACCACATTTTCTCCATAGTTGTGTCATTCCCACCCACTTCCATATTGCTACTAGCATTGGGAGGGTGTGTCAGAATTGTTTGAAGGTGTGCTAGTGGTTCCCCACCCACCCACCCCGATTAATGTTTATAGGCTTACCTTCCACCTTGAAGTGGTATTTGGACTCTTTCACTGGAAACAGTGGTCCGTCCCCTCCTCAAGAAGTTATTGCAAGGTCCAGTAGTATTGGAAAACTTCTTGGACAGTTTCCAACTTCCCTTTTGGGGGGGAAGATTTTTGTGAAAATGGTGTGCTTTTCTCTTCAAATGGCTCTGTAGAAGCTGATTGTGTGGACCCATTTCAGTTGGGGTTTTTTTTAGGCCAGGTTATGGTACTAAGATGGCATTGATCATACTTGTAGTGATCTCTAGGATCAAAATAGAACAAGTGCATCTATCCTAACTATACTTGATCTTTTGGTGGCTTCCCATAACGTGATATACCCCTGGATTGGCTGAGGGTGGCTAGGAGTGAGGGGCATGGAACTTCAATGGTTCTCTTCCTTCCTCAATGGCTGATTCCAGGCAGTGTTGTGTTTTGGTGGATAGGTTCAGCCTTAGTTCTCTGCTTTGTGGGATGACATAGGACTCTTCTCTCACCCCAATCTACTTAGCATCTAGATGAAAGCATTGGACAAGGCCATTCATAGGAAGATAGTTAAGAACCATCAATATGCTGATGAAACCTGTCTATTCAAGTAATGCCACTAAGTGCTTTCCTACTACCTGGAGTCTGTGTGGGTTTGACAAGCTTCAGCTCAACCTGACAAGCCTGAGTGGCTTTGAGTTTTAGGGCCTCCCGAGATCTAGAGATCTTGCATTGTTAATTCTGGTTAGGATAATTTTCCCCAGACAGAATTGGTGTGCTATTTGGGACTCCTAAGTGCTACTTGAAGACCAGATGATAGCCATAGCTGGCAGCGGAAGTGTGGTGTGGTTTGCAGAAATACATCATGTGAACCAGTTGTATATCTTCATAGAATGGAGAGACATTGCTCACCTTACTCACTTCCTGTACATGGGATTGTCCTTGAAAGGGATAAGGAAGTTTCAGCTGCTCAGAATGTGGCAGGACACACAACACTTGATGTACCAAGGTGTGTCATATAACATTACTGCTATGTGAGCTGCATGGCAAGACATTTCTAGGCGCAGAACAAGGTGCTGTTGTCATTTTTAAAGCCCTACATGGCAAGGCACCAGATAATTTGTAGGACCACCTATCTACCTTTCCCACCAGATATGATAGATTGGATATTCTCTGGATCCCCCTCCCTACCCTTAAATTCCGATACCCTTGATGCTATTGGTCCTCCAAAAGGCCTCGAAGACCTGGTTGCTCCACCAGTCTTTGGGGCCAGGATATTAGCAGACATGAATGAGTATATTTGTTATGTGTTCAGTGAGATTTTTATGAGAGCCTCAACTACAGTAGGTTCATTAAACTGATATTATTTAATGTGATTTCATCTTTTGATCTTTGCCCACTTCCATTGAACAACTGTACAGATTTGTTGAAATGGGAACAAAACATTAAATATTACTGACCTATGGATTTATACTTTCATATGCACCCACAACAAATCTGTATCTTCTAACATATGTTTAAACCTTTTCTTTCATAATTAAACCTACACCATGCAAGTATTCATCATCTTCAGCCCACAGCATTATCTTTATGTTTCTTTTAGTTCCAGAAATGAATATGAATTTTTTTTCCTGCATTTCATTCATTAATTCATGCTTTTTACATACAATCCTCTTATATTCCAAGTTTTAATTTTCCATAAACCATGAATATTTACTTTTCTTACCCATCACGCTGTTGGTCAATTGAGACTTCTATATAATATTTCTTTGAAATGAAATCAAGAAACAGTAAAGCTACACACATTGTATTAATATAAGCTTCATTTAAGACTGTACATATCAAACCTAGTTTTAAATTAACAAATGGAGTTATAATTTTCAACTTAAAAAGAGTTCAATTTTGTGATGAATAACTGCTCTGATTTCAGAGGAATTTTTTTTTAAATATACAAAAGTGAGCAGGTTGGAGCAATATCAGATTATTGGCCGATTAAATGTAGATTCTGATCTCGGAGTCCAGATTATTGTTGTTGTCTAGCTAATAGGCCAGTACATTCTGGTAATTTATATAGATTTAACTGTAATTGGAGCTCAGCTTCGCTATGATTCAGCCCAGTTCACAGAGACACAGTTCAGCTATGTTTATGCTTATCCAAGGGCATATTCAAATTTCTTAACAATCAGTTCTGTGGGTGTGGCCTAATTTGTGGGTGTGGCTTGGTGGTCATGTGACTGGGTGGATGTGGCTTGCTGACTGGGCATGGCTTGGTGGTCATGTGACTGGCTGGGCATGACTTGTATGTAAATATTGTAAATATTTATGTAAATACTGAATTTTTTATAAAAAATGAGCAATTTTTACTCAAAATCAGGCAAAGCAGGCAGTCAAATTGAGTTGCTCACAGAATCACAGATTCACTCAGAAATCTACCATTCTGCAATCTCCTACCTGAGTCTGCCACATAAAATTTGCTTGCAAGCAAACTCATAAAATTTGCTAGCAAGCAAACTCACAAATTTAACTCACAACACACCATTATGTAAATATTGAATTTTTTATATAAAAAAAGAACTTTACCCAAAATCAGGCAAAGCAGGAAGGCAGATTGAATTACTCACAGAATCACAGATTCACTTAGAGATCTACAATCTGCAATCTGCTACCTGAGTCTGCACTGAAAAATAGAAGCTTCAGTCCTAAGGAAGGTTCAGCTCTGTTTTTAGATTAGCTAGAAAGCAAGAAATCCAATGATTTCCTGCTTTCTAACTAATCTAAATCTCCCAGCACAGCAGAACAGCTGATGGTTGGGGGAAAGAAAAGGAAAAATAGCAACGTACCAAACGCAGGCAAGTTTGAGGGCTCGCATTTCAGGTAAGAAGTGAGTGGGCGGGGCAGGACAGGGCCAGCCAGTGATGCGATTTGCCAGTTCTCCAAACTGGGCAGAATCATAACAACCAGTTCTATAGAACTGGTCTGACCAGATAGAATCCCACCCCTGTGCTTATCAAATATCATGTTTGTTTCCAAGGTTTGATTCATATTGTCAAGGTAATCAGTTGGAATCAGTCCACAAAAATTCTTGGCAGTCATGATCAACACTACAAAACAATGATGGTACACATTTTGCTACTCCATAATACAATACAGTATGGTGTGCCCAACAATTGCCAATGAAACATCTACAATATCCAATTGAAAATAAAAATATTATGCTTGCTATATTATATCTCATTTGAAAGGGATTTATTTATTTATTTTTCAGGAAAGTAACATTAATATAAGATCTTATTAATTATTTTTACACATTATATTAAAATATACAGTATTATATTCTATATAGGCCTGCAAATAACAATGAGCCTGCTAGGAACTGGTAGAGGAGAAGCAGAAATGTGCATTTCTTTACTAGATACCAAAGATAAATCAAACTTAACAGCCCTCATATTTGCTTACCCACAATTCCTTCTCTCCACTTTCACAGTGCCACTTTGATACTGCATAAAGTGTAGCAACAGTTTAATTTTACTCCTTCCTGTTGAAGGCAAGATTTCCATTTCACATGGTTCTACATTTCTACATTTCCATAACCAACATAGTCATACTAATAATTCTACAATCTTTTTGATAGATACCTTTTACAGGACATAGAATATGTTCCATACATCCTCATTTAAAAATCTAGTTGATACTCTGTCTTTCTAACTGAATACCCTGAATATACATTTTAATTAGAAGCATTTCTGCCATCTCAAGAGTTGGATGGCATTCCACTTTAGACAACAAGTTTTGTTTATCTTGTTCAGTGCACATGTATTACCGTTTATCTGCAAGCATAATATTGCTTAGACAAACAATTATTTTCAGCATCGTCTACAGAATAGGATTGTTATGGGAGAGAGTGTCATGTATAGCACTTTGGGCTTTTGATTGGTCATCAATAGTTTCCACAATAACAGTGACTATCATGGACATATTTATATGCAATGGATGACTCAATTAATTTGCCAATCATGCTGGAATCTATTAAGGCCTCTAGTCCATTGGCACACATGACCTTGCAAAGTTTTTGATTGGCCCAGTTCTTGAAGGCTAGGATTGCATCATTTCCTGACAAGTCACATGTTGAATGTTTACAATATGGCCTTCTTGGAATTTTGTATGAAGAGAAGAACCTGAAGGGTTGTCTCCCTGTAATTTTAGGAGTGAACAGGCACTTAACAACCAAGGCATTTTCTATACGTAATGAGTTTGATTTAGTACTGATGGGTGTTGATTCTGCCAGTGGAGAAAGAGACAGCCTAGTGCTGAGTCTTGAAAACAAGACAACAGTTAAAAAGAGCAAAGCTGCGAAAGTCTATGCAATTCCTTGAAATGAAAGGGCATTAACTCAATTAATCAATTAAAGCCTGTGCTCTTGCTATATAAGAACATCCTCCAGGATGTCCTGTCATTGATGGAAGCAACATTCCCCCTTTTGGCCTGCATCCTGTTGACCCAAGCTTTTAATGGGCTTTTATGCTCTTGACTTCTGTGGATAATTCTAGCTCTGGGCTTTTAGATTGTCAGGTCAGATTTTCTCTCCTAACTGCCAATGACTTATTTCTTTCTGTTCCAGGCCAAGAAATCTTTGACAAGTCTCTCACTGCATATTTGCTACTAACTGATTTGCTAACCCTCAGCCTATGTAATTGCTATTTATATATAACATGTTAATTTGCTCCTGCCAACTCTTAGTTTAGCATTTTGTAGAATAGTTGGGGCATCAGCTGGTGATATCCTATGGGAAGTAACTTCCAGTAATCACCTATGCAGTTGCATTCTGCACCAGTTCATACTCTTCAAGGGCAGTCACATGTAAAACTGCATTGCAGTAGTCCATGAAGGGAAGTGAGTAAGGTATGAATGGCCATAAGGAGAGCCTCATGATTCAGGAACAGGCAGAACTGGTACACAATGAGAAGCTGTGCAAAGGACTTCCTGGCCATGGCTGCCACCTGCTCTTATGGAATGATGAATCCAGGAGAAGCCCTGAATTGCATAAAGTCATGTTTGGGGCTGAGGACTCATCTAGAACAAGAAATAATAAGTCCCTAGATCCAGGAGGATGAAAATCAAAGCCACTCAGTCTTGTTAGGGTGGAGATGAAGCCTGTTGCTCACTAAATTGGAGCAAGGCAAATTGGCTACTTGACCAATGATTAGTGGAATTCACATAATTCAATAGCTATCCTTCTGATCCTTAAACTCCTCCTAAGCAAAAGAAGCAAGATGAAGACAGTTAAGCTTACTGACAAAAAGTAGCAGAGTAGCAGCAGAAAATCTAGACCAAGCAAGATTTGACTAAGATCTAGAATCATTCTTGACTTAAGCCTTTCCAAAACTTGATATGGCATAGTTAAATAAGAATGTGTATTATACTGTACAGTAGGAAGAAACCACTAAAATAGTGGATTTCTCTCTATTAGTCTGAAGATGCAATTCTCTGCTTATATCTGCCATAGTTTAATTTTTGTGCTGCTTTCTTCTATCCTTCCCATGTCTTTATGCCCTGTACTTCTCAAGTGGCTGTTTGTTGTTAACATACCGTATTTCCCCATGTATAAGCACCCCCTTTGTATAAGCCACCCCCCCAATTTTTGGACTGTGAAGTTTTGAAAAAAATATTTTATTAGAGAAACAAGTTATGAAGAAAGAAAATTTACAAAGAAACAAAATTCGACGTCTAGATCTACAACTTCGGTCATGACGCCGAAAGCGGTGCGGGCAACGCTAGCAATCTACGCATCGGAACGAGAGTAGGAACGAAGCATTCAGGCCGATGCCTAGCGTATGCATTTCTATCGCGTACTCGCACTCGTAATCGTATCATCACGTACAATTTTTACAAAAAAGTATAGCATACTGCTGGAAAACCAGTTTATTCCTACTTTATTATTTTATGCATTTTTCACGTATAAAAAGTGTACCTGCTTTGTATATGCCACCCCCCTACTTTTTGGGCTTGAAAATTTTGGAAAAAAGGGGTGGCTTATACATGGGGAAATACGGTAATTAACATCTCTACCCTGAGAAACTATGTCATTCAACTTAATTCCCATAGACCCAGATGCCAACCACCAGCCTTTGGTTGCCAATCTCCTGTCTTTTTTTGCAAAGTTGCTATCCATCAAACTCCAATTACAAGAATTTTGATTAACATGTTCCGCTAGTCTGTGACATTCTCTGTCTTCGCCTTATGAGAAGATGTGCTTATGAACATATCCAATTTCTCATAGATTTGGAGTTTTTTACATGAACTTTATCCAACGAGCAACTTTTTGTGTGAAAATCCTAGTGTTATCCTAAATAACACTAAATTATTTTGGTCTGCTAACTACAAGATAATGTAACTGAAGCATGAGAGTCCTTCCCTTACAGAAACTGTTGTTTATGATCCAAACACAATCCTGCCCTAAACTTAACCATGAACCTTTCTTGCTTGTTCATTTTTTTTGTTTCCATTATATTGTTATTTACATACTTTTGAAGATGTTTGAATGAAGTTAACAGTGTTGAATGATGATCTGATAAAATACCGTGTCTGAGTTGTTTCAGAAGGGTTTCCTTTGAAGCTTGAGTTTTAGGAGTATCTTGATGGAAGGTAATGGCAGTCTTTAGAAGCATATACTTTTCTACAACCAATGCAAATTTCAGATAGATTATCCTTAAAAATAATTGCTTCTACTGGCAGACTTCAAGACTTTTCCACTACCAATACTGCTTTTAGATGAGTTAGTCTTGGAAATAATTGTGTCTTGTAAAATATATTTAATATTCAATAAAACCTACTGAAATTTCCTTAAATGCCTACAGATATAACCTCTTAAGCAGAATCTTTTACCTGTGACTATACTTTGCTTTAAAGGAACTAGACCACCTGTGATCTATTGGGTTATTGTTTCAGAGATATCTCCTTACCTAAACCAGGAAATAGAATGACCATGGTTGCAAAAAAAAAAAAAAAACCCACTGGGAGTCAAAGCAACTTCTGACTTCCTGCTGCTTCCTCATTGATTTTGCTTGTGCAAAGCTGGCAAGAAGAATGGAAAAGAATGATCATGTGGCCACGTGAAGCACTGAAAACATTGCCAATTTTCAATCTGACAAGTCCCAGATTTTGGATGCATTTTTTAAGTTAGCCCATTTGAGGTGCACTAATTCAAAAACTTATTGCTCTATGTTACCCATTTTGCCCAATTGAAGATTACAAACAGATAAACAGAGTTTTAGTCAGGGGTGGGATATGACAGAGTTAACTACCGGTTAGGGATTTATGAGCTTCCCTGCCTGCTGTGAGCCTGTAAATCATCATTAGCACGTCATTAGCACGCTGAGTGCAGAGAAGCAGCCTTTGAAACAGCCCTCTTTTCTTGTTTTTTTAACTGCAGCTGTGCCTCGTTCGCAGCTGAAGTTGAAAAAATCAGGAAATAAAGATTAGGTAAGAGCCCGGGTAGGCGGGTGAGCAAAAACATCAGCAGACATAGAACCGGTTCTATGTCTGCTGCTCTTCAGAGCTACCAGTTCTGCAGAGGTGGGCAGAACCAGTAGAAACCCACTCCTGGTTTTAGTATCATATAGATTCATTGGCAATAACATGTTTAGAAGCCTTACTGAAATAAGGTTCATATAGATATTTGTTAAATTAAACGGATTTGTGTGCATTTATTTAGTCAGGTTTGATTCAGGCTCTCTTTAACAAAAAATGAACTGCAGAAGGGTGTCATCACAGCAAAGTACTTAATCAGATTAATCAAAAACTTGTAGAAATCCTGGAAGACTGGTTAAGGGAACTTTCCTATTTATTGTTCCATTATTTTCTCTTTAATTTCTTTTTCCTTTTTGCAAAGGCTTGGTTATCATTGCAGTTTGAGACAAATATTAATACCAAGATACCTCTGAGAGTCCTATATTTTGGGACTCCAGTTCTTATGGATTTCTAAAAAGGATTTAAGACACTGTGATTTGCATGCATATTCCCGAAGTACATTGTAAACTAACAAATGAATGAGAGAGTATTGCTCAGATTTCAGTTGTGACAAAAAGTTTAGTTTTCCCAGCGACATAGGAGATGTAGTTACAGCTGGGCTGAGCAATTGTGTTGTCATATGAAATATGCAACATGTGCACAAACCCTTGGCATCATGTTCCCTTAAGTTTGTTTCAGTACTGAAGACCAATTTCATGCCAAGATGTACATGAAAAATCAATCCATAGTATATTATCCTATACTTTGGATCAAACAGTGGTCTCTAGGATTCAAAAATGACTTGACGGCACAAAATCAATCAATTATAGCAAACACAGCAAGCATCTATTTGGCTTAGGAGGGAGCAGCTCATCCTGGGACTGATTTCCCTGATCCATTAAGCTCATCCATAACAAGCAACCAAAATGAGAGGGGGCAGAATTGTTCTATTTCATTGTTTGATAAGCCTAAGAACAACAGCAAAAGTCACCAGCCAAATATGTTACATTTAGTTTATTTCTCTCTTTTATTATTTTGATAAATAACTCAAGACAGCTAACATACCTAACACTCTTTTCTCTTCCTATTTTCCTCACAAGAACAACCCTGTGATGTGAGTTGGGCTGAGAGAGAGTGACTAATCCAAAGTCACCCAGCTGGTTTTCATGCTAAAATGGGCATGAAAACAACTCACAATACCCTTGTTTCTAGCCTGGTGCCTTAATTACCAGACTATACTGGGCTATATACACACTATGTACACCAGTTCAGGGTTCTTTTGATTTCATGATGCAAGGAAGTTGATACATCCTGTTATATGCTAAGCTCGGCCCCTGCAGGCTCATGACTTTTTTGGGCTTGTTCTGTTGGCAGCTAGACCTGGGAAATCCTCTGGAGGAGGGTATAGTGCTCTCTGAGAAACTCTTTTTTTCAATGAGGATACACTAATTTGCACTCATTGCTTAATCTTCTTCATTAAGAAGGAGAAAGTACATCTCGGTCCTATTGGGTCTCCCAGCAGTATTCCATAATGTTACACACATGGTGTTCTTCTAGATTATCCCCAGGGGAGGCACAGGTATTATTTTATGGTGGTTTCAGTCCTAGTTGGTGAATGGGGAAAATGCCACTAGAACCTTTGGGAATCTATGATTGGGCTACCTCACTGCTAAGTGTCTTCCTCCAAGAAATTTAACATCCATGTGAAATAAATTGAGAGGTAATTTGGCAGTTCCAAATGATGTGTCATTAACATATTGATGACCCTCAGTTACACAACACCCCTGCAATTCCAGCTGAAAATGCCATTCAATTCTTCAACCAGTCCCTAGAGGCTGTGAGGATTTGCATGGTTGAAAAAAAAAACAACTCAGAGTACTTGCTACAAAGACAATTGCCCGTCTTCAATACAAGTTGTCCTTATTAAGTAACTGTCCCATTAGGCAACCATTTGCAAATATGGCAGTAATAAATGGTTATAAAGGATATTTTAAAAAATCATTTTTGACCAATGCACGCACTTATTGCCAAATTTCTGGAACTGACAACACATGCTAGAATGAAAAATAATGCTTGTGTTGCTGCACAAATATCTTTATCTAAATGAGGCAGCACCAATCAGCCCCCTCCCTCCCAACTGTGTGTGTGTGTGTGTGTGTGTCTTAATTAGCTACCATTTGGCTATAACTGATGCTGATGAACAAGGACTATGTGCAAATATCAGGGAAGTCTGAAACACCCAAAGGAGTTGGTTCATAATTTACAAATTATCCTGACTACCAGCTCCTGCTTATGTGGAAGTTATGGCCAGGGAGCCTTTATCTGACCTTAGCTGGTTATAATCCATGCATTCTGCAAGGGATTGCCTTTGGAGAAAACCTGGTGTGTAGACTTCTGATATCAGAACTCTATTAAGTTGGATTAGCGCCCAAGTTGAAGTCACATTATAAGTTGTCAAAAGTTGCCTGGACCCAATTGAAAGCCCTGGTTATCATCTTTAAAGCTCTTTATGAAACTTCCTGCAGCACCAGCAGACATCAGGCAACTGAATCTGCCCATTTGGTCCAGTCACCAAGAGAGGGACTATATGGCAAATCACTGTCTATTACTGGTTCACAGAGTATAAAGCCAGCAATTTTTTGCCACTGGGATGGAATGTGCACCCAACCCTTCAAATGTGGAGAAGGGAATAGGATTATTGCAGAAAAACTTTCTTAAACCAAGAAAGGGAGAAGTGTAAGAAAAACTCACCTTATTTCCCCGAACCCCCCCTTACATTTGCTAAATATGATTTGGAGAATTGCTATGGCAGGCTTTTAAGATTCTATTAAATTACCTAACTAGCAATAAAGCCATTGTAGAAATCCAAGTTTTTATTTCATGAGTTTGCTATCTTCAAAGCACTTAGATAGCAGCAATTCCCATTTTATGAAATACTCTCTCCCTCTATGGCCTCACCCTCTGGCATTTTGAAAACTAGGAAAACAGTGTTGTTGTTGCAGATATTTGGTCTTTAGGTTAACTTAATAGGTCCTGCTAGGGACTACTAGTGCTGGGAATAGACATGCTAATATACCTTTCTTTTATTTTCAGTTCTTAACTTGCATAGAATTTCTACATGCAAAAGAAATTGTGTCTCCTACTTTAGTTGACGTGATGCATTCAGTTTCACCAAATCAATCTCACCTCAGTCTCCACCCAAGTAAGGTGCCAATCAATTGCAAATCCTTTGAGAAGAAACAGTGCTTGAAAGCACAGGTGCTGAATACATGTTACATTAGATAACCCATGACTCGTTGGGTCATCCTTTCAGAGATATTCTATTATCAGATTCCTCAATATCTTCAACAGTGACCAATGTCTAATGCACTGCCCTCACTGGAAAAGTTGGGATTATCTGCATTGAAAATAGCTCGTGTTGAACTGTATAGCACAGTCAAACATCAGCCCAGGAATGTTTTGTGACATTTTGTATCGTGAACTGTTTTATGATAAGATTTATGTCATGGAATGTTTTATAAAATTTGCTAAAGCTCAATTCCATGGAGGTAATTGATTGCTCATTTTGAATGCAATCTGTACATTTGAGGTTGGTTCAAAAACTATTGCCCTGTGATTCACCATTTTAAACAGTTCAAGTTTATAGGAATGAGAGTTTTAGTAGCGCATAGACAGATCGATTCAAAGCAAATAATGAATTGAACAAGGCAAAGATAAATCAGGGAAAACTATGGGTTTGACTTTGAATGAAAGGTGAATAACTTCATTGCATGTGTCACTTTAATCCTTCCTGAAATCACACCTCCTCCCAGTTTTTTCAGAAGCATAGTATTTTTTTCCACTTTAACCAAAACGTCCATCAATCACATATAAAGTTCAGTACAAAACATGTTAAGGGTTTCTGCAAAAAGAAAATGTAATATTTGTAGTTTTTCTTAAAGTCAAGGTAACTGACCCAATGTAGATGACAGTCAAGCTGAGAATTCCCAGCTGATGAATAGAGGCAGTTTAAGTTTCTTCCCCAGTTGAATGACTTATGTAATGATATGTTCTGTATCTATTTCCTCTAGAGAGGAGTTAACAAGTCATAAATGGATGAGTAATTATTAACGGGAATTATAAGCAGAGATAGAAAAGTGGAATAATGGATGTGAAAAGAGAATGTTATATTCCATTTACAGTTATTTTACATTTATATACAAAAAAAATCACTCCAGTCAAAATGTACAATATAAAAATAACACTGAGATGACTTATTTTAGAAAAATATTACTTCCTTCCTTCCTCTAGTCATGGCAACTACCCACTCTATGAAGCTCCAAACAGAAATAACATTACTTGAATATGTCAAAGCAAAAGTGGTATTGCTCTGGTCTCTAAATAGCCCCATTCAAATATTCTTAAATTGCCCCGTTCAATATACAGTACACATAAGGTACAAAGTTTGAGTTTTGGCAATGAAAATTTTACCTACAAATCTCAGTTTTCAAAATATGGAGTTATTGGGCTTATTAGAAAGGGAGATGAAGTTTCTGTTTAAAAAAATTATTCATCAATTTAGGGAGGAATCCTCTTAATAATCAAATACGCTAAAATCTAGTGAATGGGCAGTCAATGAGAAATGAATGAAAAAAGGAGGACCTCGCTGCTTCCTCTTTTCACTCCCCCATCAAAAGGTGATTATGGCAATGTAGAGCTTTCATTATCTATGGACACCTTCTATCCAAATGAAGACTTTGGAAAATCAGGATGCATCATCAGTGGAAAAGTTCCACAAACATTCATTTTATTAATTAATTCCATAGACAAAGTGTCATTTGCATCTTCACTAAAGACACTCAACCTCTACATGTCAAAGAGAATTAAAAGAGAGTGAGATTAGCATCCAGAAGTTCTAAGCTTACTTTCCTGAGAGTAAAACTGGCAGAACTCTTACCTCATCATAGCAAACACGAATTTCATTGTTAATTGAAGGAGCTGCTAAGTGAAACCATGTCTGTCTGTCAAATGTGGAAATCAGGAAACCCAAGCAGTTCAGATGAACACACGGATTTGTTGCAAGCCACAAGAACCTGAACTGCTAAGGGCCAGAGCAAATTGGTGGAGATAAGAGTCAATGGAATTCAAGATGGGCTGGACTGGTGAGAAGGGACTTGAAACTGATGACCATTTGACCCCTCCTTTGGACTCAGCCTGGTCATCTCCTACACTGTCCTTATAATCTTACTTCAGCTTTCTTTTGTTTTATAGATCTGCAAAGGTTGTCAAAGTGAGGATCGGTTGCAAAGTTATTATTTTTTTCATCAGTGTCATAATTGGACTCTCTTTGCAAAGCCGTTGCTAAATGAGGACTACCTGTGTACAAAGCGGCTCTTTTCCAGTTTCATCTCTAGTTTACATGGGCTAAATAGATCCATTCTTGGCATATCAGAAGCGTATTTATCTAGCAATTATGGGATGCAGCCTGTCTGCTGTATTTATATTTCCACGTATGTTATCATTGCTACATCAATCTTCCAAAACTATATGTCTATTATACGCCCACAAAGAACTAGACTTTCTATATTTCTTTGCTGCTATTCAGATACTTTAAGCCAAGTTCTTGCAGCTTTATTTATTTATATAACAAAATTTATATAGCTGTCCATTTACCAGGAGGAACTCTGGGTGGCAAACAAAACTGAAAAGGCATACTGTAATTAAAAATATTTAAGTAGGGGGAAAAACAGAACTGAAGCTTCAAATAAATTCACTGCACTGTGCCAGTTCCAAGAACCTCCTGGCTCAAGTTCCTGAGCAAAAAATCAGAAGTCAGCTGCCCTTAATTGACATGATAGAGAAATTGCAGTATACAGAGTTTGTGTTCATAGGTTTTTTTTTTTCCTCAAATACTGTTCTGAGGAAAATGTCTAATAAATAAGATATAATAAATCATCTATTTTTCCAATATCTATTTTATTTCTAGTTTCAAAACTGAAAGCAGCATATAAGAGTGCAATCTCTCTGTCTCTCACATTCAGCCAGAACCCTAATCATTAATCTCTACAGTAAGTCTGCCAAGTTGCCAAGGGTTGGTGTTTGTAACTATAATATGCAGTAGCATGGGTAGCGGGAACCAAGGATCAAGAGTTTTGTTTCCCAGTTAAAAAAGGAGGAAAGTATTAATCCAGGACTTGGTGGCACCACTCCTTCCCATCAGGGAGACAATCACCACTATACCTGAAGTTCAGCACCATCATTAAAAACGATATTCTCCTCACTGCCTAACTCACTCGTGGGCGTCTGCCAGGCCTTTAAGCACAGTTACATGATCAAATTCCTATAGGAGTTATGTCAAGTACTTATAATGCAATTATTCTGCTTCGATACACAGAGTAGTGCAGTTCATGACAAGGAAGGGAAGGAGGTGATGGGAAGGGATAGCAAGAATTTGATGGAGAAGGCCGCAAAGCCTTCATTTAGATAATTACCAACTCTGCTTGCCCGCAACAGATTTACTCTGTCAGAAGCTTAATTTCTGTTATAAACTTATATGCCTTGTGAGTTCCTGCTCGGCCAATATTTTGACAGCAGCTGTACAGGTTTATAGAATATGCCATATAGCAAAGGTAAAAAAGGAAGAAAAATCTCTATTCAAATGCAGATATTAAACCAATTCTTTCACATTTATGATTAAAAGTAATGGTGATTGTCCTGAAAGAATGGCAAGGACCCTTTTCAGAAACTGAAAAAGGGTGAAATTATAGAGTAGCTTTTCAGTAGAATTGATATAATGACACAATACCACAAAATGGGACATTAATTTGTAGGGTGGGATTTTATTACTCTGTAAGTGGACGCTGGCAGACAAATGATTTGCCAACACGGAAAGATCTGTTGCTTAGACTGATCAGCGCCAATAACTTTTCTCTGGAAATTAGTACAATAATATTTATACAAGTATATTGCAAACAATAAATGTTATTTGAACTGATAGCATTTGGAAATTGGATGCCAATCTGGTGTTACTATGTCAAAAGTTATGGTTAAAAGGAGAAGCATTTTTAAAAATAATGCACGAGGATATGACAATTCAAACATAGTGCTCATATGAGATACAGTGAGAAATGAAATGAAATGAAATTACTCAGTTGCCACCAATTAGAAACAATATCCAATAAGATAATTCTGCACCAGCCCTCTCTTTCCTCACTTATCTTTACTCACATTGTACAGCACTGTAGTCCATCCTTCCATAGTAATGCACTGGAAGACAGTCAACACGGCAAAGAGGATGTTATCAAACTGAGTTATCCCATCATTGGGACCAATCCAGTCTCTGCACTCATAACCTGCAGGGCATCCCTGCACCCCACAGGGATGTGGCGGGTCCAGCTCTTGTAATTCACCTGCAGTCAGACAGAGGTGAAATCATTTTTGAATGTACATAAATGTAAAAGAGCAATGTTGACCAGGAAAGATACAATAAAACAGGAAGCTTCTATATGTATTTATTTTATTTATATTTTACCCTTTCCTTGAGCATTCATTACAAGGTGAAGAATATGAGGATTTTCCCTACCCCCAATTGATCAGCATAAAAACATTGTGAAGTGGGCTGGCTTGAGAAAGAACAATTAGCCCAAATTATCCAGCCATCCAGTCCAAATCTAGCATTGTAATGTCTGAATGACACTTGATTATCTATAGTTCCTCTTTTCCAGGAAATTTTAGATTCTTTGCATGGTGATCAGTTAGGTCAGTATCAAGGGTATTCACACTGCCAAGATCCAGGGAACTGCTGATTTTTGACATCCTTAGCTCATAGCTTCCTGTTTACCATAATGATCATGAAATGGTAGAAGCAATAGTATGATCTTTCCACCTGACCATTGTACTGATCTTTTCTTCTTAGTTACAGAGTATTGATGGCTTTCAGGAAGAATAATGGCCTTAACGGAGAACATATATAAATATGTTCTGCTTCTGGTCACTACTTTTGGTCATTGTTTATTCCTAAGGTAAGAATAGAACAGAACAGAACAGAACAGAACAGAACAGAACAGAATAGAATAGAATAGAATAGAATAGAATAGAATAGAATAGAATAGAATAGAATAGAATAGAATAGAATAGAATTCTCTATTGGCCAAGTATGATTGGACACACAAGGAATTTTTCTTGGTGCATATGCTTTCAGTGTACATAAAAAAAAAGGATATATTCGTCAGAGTCAAGAATCATAAGGTACAAGGTTAATAATAGTCATAGGGTACAATAAGCAATCAAATCATACTAGGAAACAGTCAATTTAAAAAATCATAAGGATACAATCAACAAAGTTACAGTCATACAGTCATAAGTGGGAGGGGAGGGGTGAAAGGAAGGATGGAAGTAGTAAGTAGCAAAGTAAGTAGCAAATGCCCCCCCGCTCCCCAGTTCTGCTGTGCTGCCTCCTTGTGATGTGGTGGTGGGTTCCTGAGATGACAAACACATCATATGTTCTTCACAGAGCTTTAGCAAAACCTAGCAAAAGATTTAGTTCCCAAAAGGAACGGCATCCATTTTTTTAAAAATGGAGAAAAAATATAGATCTCTTCTAAGTATAGACATTTCTCTTGGTGCACCCTGACTACCTAATAATTTATAAAATTCCTTTAGTTTAAAATAAATAATTGAAATAAATTATTAAATTTTTAAAATAAATCTATGGAAAAAGTTGCCAGAAAGCTGTATATGGGAGTACGTGGAAAGGAGAATAACAAATAGGAAACAGTGATACATATTATGTTCTTTCATGTAGGCTGTGAATTTCCTAACATTAGTTTTTTCTCAAAGGGATACTTTATTCTTTAATGTGAGAGTTAAAGGTCTGAGCTGCTCTTGTGTTCAAAGAAGATCTAGCCTGGGTGTGGAAAGACATTATTGCCAGGGAGAAGAGCGGAGACTGGAAAGAAAAGCAGAAAAGTAGAGTTTAGTCTGGATTTTATTTTATGTTTTTACTATTTTTGCCTTGTATCATCAGGAGTTGGCATGAAATGTGAACAGGAGTATTCAAGATTCATGGTGAACAGGACATGGGAAAACAACAACAACAACAACAAAAGTGATGTTTTTTTCTTACTGCTCAAATTACAGTATTTTTGCCCAGAGGACATGTTCAGACCTACGGAACAAATCTTTCTGAGGGATTGTAGATTAATTAGATCCATAGCTGTGTTTTAAAATTCCAGGACTAGAATAAAGTCAAAATCAAGACAGCAATACTTCTTACCTGAATTGTTTACATAGCAAGCCTGATGTAGCTTTCCACTATAAAATTCCAGGCCGATAATGGCAAACATCAGGATTGCAAAAAAGAGAAGGAGACCAATCTGAAGCAGAGGCACCATTGCCTTCATGATGGACTTTAGTACAATCTGTAAACCTTAAAGAGAAAAATGCAATTGAAAAGAAGCACCAATCAGCACATTATTCCTTTGGGGAAAGCAGAGAGACAAGGAAGTGTCACACTGTGAAACATGCTCAGAAAAATTGTTATTGTCTGGCAAATGCCATATTATAATCAAGGGAAGACAACACTCTAGCAGGCAGGCAAAGTTCATGTCACTGAAGGAGGAGAAAGCAAATCTTCATCTCCCAAAGGAGCAAGTTCTTTTCCATTAGAACAAACCTCCCAATTATTTTCCGCAGAAGAAAATAGTTTGTTTAGTCCAAAGGTTTCTAAAGTTTAGGTTTTCCCTAATGTAAGATTGAAATATTCAATTTTTAATGATTTCTTACATTTGCCAAATTTTCTAGATCAAGCAAAAATTATTGTGATTTCCTTTCTTCAGCTAATTCTGTTTACAGTTGGTCATTATTGCAGAATAATCTAAATTTAATGCCAATTTACATTTATATCAGCATAAAACTTTGAATGGATCAAAAATATTGTAATATGCCAATGTATATAAATGCCAGTTTGAAACCTTTGTACCTACAGTACTTTTCTAAAGTTTGTGTTTGTATCTCCTGTTCATTCAACTCCTACTTTGTTTTCCTTTCATTGTACTTGTAAAATTAATAAATGTATACATCTGAAAAGAAAAGATTCTTCCCCAAATAATTGTGAAATAAATACACCCACACATAGTTTTTCAAAGGGTATGCAAGCCTTGGGAAATATATTTTTCTTATCATCAGATTCGATCACCATATTGTATATTTTAAGTGAGCTGGTGAGAATTTTGCAGCACAATGCAAAACAATTATAAATTGCTGAGTCAAAACTGATTATGATGGCTTCATTAGTGTGGTCTCTCGCCTTTCATTCAGAAGCTCAAAGTGCTATTTTCCTGTCCACAATAACTCTGAGATGGGTTGGCTGAGAGACAATAACTTACCCCAAAATCACGCAGTCAATTTTCATGGATAAGGGTGAACTAAAACCTGTGCTTCCCCAGGGCAAGTCCAATGCTTTAGTCACTGTACAATATTGACTCTTGGGAATTTCCTTTGACTCCAAAATGAAAACTCTGGCTTTTATTTCCTCAGTGCATGGAAGAACAGGTAGTCCTCAATTAACTATGGCAATTGCGACTGGAATTTCTGTTGCTAATCAACATGGTAGAAAAGTGCAACATCACACTCTGATAGTGCCGCTTAGCAGTGGCAGTTGTGGTTGTCATCATTAAATGAATTCTGCACTATTGTTAAGAGCTCCGTCGGGTGGTCAACATTTGCAACCTCCTGCCAGCTTCCTCATTGACTTCTGTTAGGAATATAAGTCACCTAACAGCTATTTGGGTTAGAAATATATAAACCAGGATAGACATTTTAATACTGTCTCTTTAAGAAAATGCAAAACTGTAATTGGGTGTGGTTTCTCAAATGGCCATAAGATGGAGACAGAAACCTGGGTTGTTTTAGTCTTAGTCTCAGAAGAAGTCTCAATGAGTCTCTGTTTCTTTCTGTTGGAGAATATTGCCGTTCCTTCTAATTGACCGCTATTCCTGGATTTGGTGTAAGTCTGATACTGAACTGTTTTTGACACTGGAATTTGTTATTGGATTATCCCTGGACTAAAAACTGACTGATCTTACCTGTGAATGACTTTGGACTGCCTATTTTGAACTTTGTTTAAAACCTTTATTGGAACTAAAAACCAACATTTACTGTACAGTGTATCTGTGTGCTGTGTGTGTATTATTCAAACACTACTCTCAATACGTCTCCCTGTACGTGCTCATTCTCCAAATGGGGAATTACCTCAACAACTTCGCTTGTCAGAAACAAGTGCTGAAGGTTGCCAATGGCATTCTCATGACTGTGGGAATGATGCAATAGCCAGAACTTCAAGGTCTAGTAAGTATCATTCTTTCAAGCAATGTTGTAAATTTGAATAGTTGATGAACAAGTGGTTTCTTGAGGACCACCTATAATCTTTATGGAGTAAAAATGGAAATCTCAAAACACATGGGCCTGATTAATGGCTTATTACCTCAGCCTAATATGTCTCCTCCTTTTTGCAAGAGCCAGTTAAAATATAATTTCCAGCTCTGACACTCTCGTAATTCATTAAAGTTCAGATCAATTTGGACAGGTCTGGTATGGTATTCTAATAAAACCATTGTCATTCCAGGTAAAACTAAGCTCATTGAGTAGTTATATATGCATATAGTATTCTAAACAGGTGTGGAATAGATGGGGCTACTAATTTTTAAGGCCTCATCTTCTCAGCATTCCCCTTTTTCAGCATCACCTGATACTCAAAATTAACCAAGTCAGGTTTCTTTCCCTTAATTTACCAATCTACCAAAAGCCTTCCTGAATCAGAGCATCAGAAATACTTGAGGCCTGTCAATCTGGTTGTTGAAGATATATTTCATTTAACATCAATATTTTATTCAATATCACTTAAATTCTTACATGCCAGTCTGGAATTATATGCAGATGTCCTGATTCTAATAGAATATCTCTCTTCTAGGAAACAAAGATGTCCACTGGAAATACCAACACTGCTCTGCAAGGAAGTAGTACAACAGTAGGGCAAAATGGGGAGGGAGATAAACCAGATGCTTACTAGGAATGCCTGAAACAAGCTTCAAGGGTCTGAGCACTCGAACCGCCCGCAGAGTCCGCAGGTCCACATGGGTGTTAAAATGTGCTCCTGCTGTTGCAAGGATGCTAGAAACAAACAGGAAGAGACAAAAGTTACTAAACATAGCTCTTGGGAAATGCACATATGCCTGCCAGTCTCCCTCCTCCCTCCCTCCCTCCCTGCAGGAGGAGGCGTAACACGCACCAGGCACCTGACAGCCAGAAGTGGTGCACCTTACCCTATGCTGTGAGTCAACAACCATTTCTTAGCCTAATCTTAGCAGAGCAGCAATTAAAAAAAAATACACACTAGCTTTAGGACTCACATTTTCCAATTCAGTCTGTGTGCCTTGTGTTAGAATTAGGAGTTGTAAATTCAAGACATCAGATCCTTACCCAGAGGCTTGAACAGGAAAGTCTTGGGAATTTAGCAAAATTGTGCCTGAGAAAGGCACATTTCTCAAGGCAATAATATTGCCTCTTAACCAGTGGTGGGTTGCAAAAAATTTTTACTACTGGTTCTGTGGGTGTGACTTGGTGGGCATGGCAGGGGAAGGATGCTGTAAAATCTCCAGCTAAATTTCTAAATCATAGAATCACAAGAGTTGGAAGGGACCTTTGGAGGTCATCTAGTCTAACCCCCTGCTTGAGCAGGAGAGCCCATTCCAAATATTAGCCTCTACCTAGGATCGAACTCACAGCCTTCTGGTTGTGAGGTGAGAGCTCCCCCTATCTGTTCTCCAAACTACTCAAAATTTCCGCTACCGATTCTCCAGAACTGATCAGAATCTGCTGAATACCACTTCTGCTCTTAACCCTAAAAAACGCAGCCCAATTTTGTGGAAATTACAACATGCTGAAGGGATGCTATTGCTATCGTAATTCTCTACAATTTTAAGACATCACTTCTATCCTTTGAACAGCCCCTCTCCCCAAAAAAGCTCCAAAGTTTGAAGTGCTGAACACCTGCCAGTCTGGGGCTATAAAGTAGGTACTAAAGGTTCCATACTGTCAATGAGTACCTATCCTTCAATAATACAAACTGATAGTCTCCAAATATGTTGGAAATACAGCTACATATTGGCCTGAAATTCTAGGAGAGTTAGGTGATGAAAGACACATCACAGATTGTCTTTTAAGATGCATAGTGTATGTACAGCACCAACTTTGTTTTAGTATGGTTTAATAATGGTTTCCATCTGTCATATTAGGCATTTTTAAATTGTGGAGAGAAAACTGATTGGATCTTTTGGAATTCAGCTGCATATACATCCCTTTGGAGGCATTGTCTGAGGACAATCCCCTACAGTTTTCTTGGCAAGGTTTTTCAGAAGTGGTTTGCCTTTGCCTCCTTCATTAAGTCTGAGAGAAACTTTGACTGGCCCAAAGTTATCCAGTTGGCTTTGTGCCTAAAACAGAAGTAGAACTTGTGGTCTCTTGGTTTTTAGCATGATGCTTTAACATCATATATAATTTGTGTTTTATACTGTTATTTCACTTAAAAAACAGTGGTTTTGGTTTCACTATCTCACCATTCACCTCCAGCTGTGCAGCTTGGTTCCTCATAGGCCACAGACCAGTATCAGTCCATGGCCCTCTGAACTAGAGGACAGAGAATGAGCTGAGAAGTGAAAGTCAACTTGAGTAGGAGGAAATACCTCTGGAACATCAATCTCACATGACAAATGATCAGCATGATGAGTACACAGAATTGAAGATAAACATATGGTTTTTTTTTAAAGGTATCACATTATATTTCTGAGCACCTATGTGTATGGAGGCTGGGATTTTCCAAGATAGAATAGCTCAGCATTGGCAGAAAGCATTTCCCTTTAAGGAAACGCTATAATCTAAGGCAGGCAAATTAAAGGCTTGTTTCTCTAGCTTAATGGAAAAGTCACTGAAGAACCACAAAAGCTCTCTGATGTAAATTTTGTAAAAATTTGTTTGCAATGGGTAAATTACTTGGAACCCTGACATTTAGATCCTTATAGATCAAAGATCAATCAGTCCAAATAAACAACTAAAAATTTGTCAGACAGGTTTGAAAAACACAATGTATAAATCTCACGAAGACTAAGAATCTGTCTGAATAGTATAACTATATTCCAACTTCTCATAACAACATCAAGGACTGTAGAAAAACAAGACTTTCTTTCAGCCAAATTACATTATAATGTAATTTATAGGTCTTTGATCTATAAGGATCTAAATGTCAGGGTTCCAAGTAATTTACCCATTGAAAACAAATTTGAAATCAAATTTGGTAAAAATGTGTGCTTTCTGCAATAATTCTAAGAATTCGGAGATAAGGGAGAAATGGCAATGCTCCCCAATATTGAAGGTGTCAGGATTTCCCCAAGTGGTATAAAAACATATAAGGAATCAAAATAAGACTTTTCTTTTTACTCTTCACAGTTGTAGATGTTGTGTAGGTGTTTAAGTTCTTTGGCAGCTGCCTCAATCCAAAATGATTTTTCCAAACAAGATTTCTTTCTTTCTTTAAGAAACTGACAGATGCTTTTTATCAATATTTAAAATAATATTTATTGAGATGAATGAGATGAATTTCAATAACTAAGTTATTACTAATTCAGAACCTTGGAATTCTTTTATATTGGATTTTAGAACTATTTTATTCCTTAATACTTTAAGGCAAGCTCTTCCTTATTTTTTCCCACTAAAGTCAAAGCAGCTTGTAGTGGCTGTTCAGTGGACGGATTGTATGGATTTGCAACCAAATCTGTGCTCTTGTAGGCAAATTGACAATTTAGTTGGCAAAATATACTTCTGTAGCACCAGAACCCCTTAAAGATCTTCAAGCTATATTGCAAGCTTTCTGGGTCAGAATAGTCACATAGGAATGACTAAAATTTGATGCAGAATACCACATGTTTGGGCTCCCAATGTCCCAGCTTCTGAGCCAATTGAAGTTGACACAAACTTATTTGCTCACCAGCCATATATGTTCCATTAAAGACGTCTACTTGCAAAAGATCTCCTTTTCCACAAGGCAACACCTTATTGATGCCTTGGAAGAAGGAGTCATGACAAACCACTTCTTTGTGAGACAGCCAAATCTCCATAACTTAGATATTTCCCTTAGTATAGAATGGATTCCCAGTTACAGCAAGCTCAAAGGAAGAATGATGAATAATAGTATTTTCCTCTTTGCTTATCCTCAGCTGCAATTTCTTGACTCTTACTCAGTCCCCAAGCAGAAGTGGATTAATGTAGATCCTTTAACAATTCCAAGGTATCTTGATGAATGAGCTTTGAACTGCTCAACGTTATTCACTTTCATTCCAGCCAATATTCTGAACTAACACAGGCAAATCAGCAATACTATATGCTATTCCACCACAGAGTAAAAATCTATGGAGATGCTCAGTCATCCAGGTCATAGTTGTCCCAAAAGTGCTTTTTCAAGAGGCAACTGGACTTTGTTTTTTCTTTGAAGACATTTCACTTCTCATCCAAGAAGCTTCTTCAGTTCTGACTGAAGTTCTTGGATGGAAAGGAAAATATCTTCACGGAAAAAACAAAGTCCAGATGCATTTTGAAAAAAGCACCTTTAGGATTCTACAGAGTACTTATTCTTTGATACAGAACAGATTTCTGAATTAGTGTAGTAGTCATCGCTTTGACAGATTCAAAGGTAGGGTTTTCTCTAATTTACATATACACAGTAATATATGCATGACACAGTAAATACAAATGATAACCGTGGGTTTAAAATACATCTGTCAAAGAAGGCCCATGTTATACTTTTGAATAGGGTTCCTCAGAATGAGGCTAGGCCCTGATTGAAAGAACTTTTTTGAAGACTTTGAGAAATCCATAACTTTAGTATTAACATTATCTGAAGCCAACCCTAAAATCATATAAACTCCCTTCCCTCAATATTGTTCAGAAAACACTTGTTGAAGTTACACACCAATATCATTTATAATATATTATATTTATATAATTTGTTGCCTTTGGGGGGGTCTGCTTTATCTATAGATTATGGGAGGTGACCATTTAAAGTTTGTACAGATACAATAAAATACTTGGGTTTATATCTCTCCTCAAATTTATAGTTAGTCCTCAACTTGCAATTGGTTGCTTTCACGACTATTCAAAATTACAGTGATGGCTAATCCAGTGATGGCTAACCTTTTCCACATCATCTGCCAAAAGTGCGCTCGTGTGCCTGCAGCCATGATGCAATGTGGGCGTGACTCCCTCACCTCCCTGCACATGTGCGCATGACCCCCTGCGTGCGCACCATATACCACTGTGCATGTGCACATGACCCCCACACACCTCATGCCTCTGCGCATGCACCTGTGCGCCCCCACCTCGCCCTCTGCACATGCACCCATGTCTCCCACATGCATGTCTTTACCCCACGCATGCACGCAGATACCTGACTATCAGCTGGCTGGCAGGGGGCATATGTGCATGCACAGTGGGGCTCTTCTGGGCGACCTCTCATGTGCCGGCAGAAATGGCTCTGCGTGCCACTTCCGGCATGCGTGCCATAGGTTCAACATTATGGGGTTAATCCCTAACACAGAGACATTTTGAGCAACTAGTGAGTGCCTTGCCTTTAAAATCAGTAGCAACATCCTAGGGTCACATGATTGCAATTTGTGACCTTTTTTCAGGGGTTGGATTCCACCAGTTCACACCTATTCGCTGGAACCAGTTGTTAACATTCTAAGCAGTTCAGAGAACCAGTTGTTAGACGAAATTACTGGCCTAATCCTGTAAGGAAGGCAGGAAGGAAACATTCTGGTGTTGCTTACCGAAACTGCCTCTCCGTTAACCCTTATTACATTTTTGGCAGAACGAGACTTCCTGTCTCTGGAACTTCTCTGGGGGTTTTTTCCCCTCCTTTGCTGGTACTTTGCTTGTGTGGAGTAACCATTCAAAGGTACAATGGCACTGAAAAAAAGTGACTTATGACCATTTTTCACACTTACGACTGTTGCAGCATCCCCACAGTCATGAGAGGCCAGGCGAGGAGATGCGTGCCTCAATGTGAGTGATATTGAGTTCACCATGCCCAGTCATCAAGCCACGCCCACCACCTAAGCCACGCCCACAGAGCTGGTTGTTAAAAATTTTGAATCCCACCCCTGCCTTTTTTTTTTTTTTTGCTGGTTTCTAGCAAAAAAAAAAAAATCCCCTTCAGGAGAATGAATTCACACTTAAGATCCCAGAGTTTCCTTAATGACCAAAGTGATTCACTCAATAACTGCCTCAAAAATGTCATAAAATCATATTCACTCACATGGGTTCTTTGAGTTACAGAAATCTGGTTCCAGTTGTGGTCATAAATCAAGGACTACCTGTATCACATTATGCCAAATTAAGAATGTCTAATCGCATCAGTGTAATTTCAAGGTATATAACATGATGGCTAAAACTCTTATTAATGTTATTAAAATGCATATTACATTGGGATGAATGTATATGTGTGTGTGTGTGTGTGTGTGTGTGTGTGTGTGTGTGTGTGTTAATTCCTGATTTAATTCAGATAAATAACTGAATGAGAAAAAAAAATGGCTGGCTAACCTCTCTAGAATACCTTTTGCCATACTGTAGTTACCTTATGAGGATGGTGGCTTTAATTACCAAATTTTCAACTATATCATTGGGCTTTTACCTTAACATCCTTAATTTTTTTTGGAATTAGACTTATTATGATTATTTTTCTCTCTGGGACCATTTGGCAGGTGTTAGAATATTAAACCAGGATTTTCATTTCATGCTTGAAAAGCAACCAGGCATCTTTTGTCATTAATAGTAAGCAGTTATGATTTGATCCCAAATCACACGAGAAGCTGATATTGTGGAATAAACTCAAATCTGAAAATAGCGGGGAAGATGTTTTGTTGGAATGCCTGGTCTAAACAGGGATTAATACTTCAAATCAGTTTCATTTTTTTAACGTTGTTTTAAATATTTTGCAAGATTATCTTTTGAGTTTGACTTGTCTTCATTATACTGTATATCTGGTGATCTGCACATCTGGAATGTGGGTTAATTAAGCAGCATGGCCCTTTAGTAGCTCATACAAGTTCAATAGACTTACCAGAATTCAACAATGCAGCTTTTTATTATTATATTATATTAAAAATTGAAATGAGAATTGGTATCAGTTCTATGTTTGATCTATACATTTATTTAATGTACTGTATTTGATCAAACCCAATTGATTTATTCTGGTTTCATGTTAACATATTATGCCAACACATGTTAAACATTATACAGTATTTTAGGATTTCAATGTGATATTAAGTTGTACTCTTAAAGTATAAAATTTGTCAAGGTATGAAGAGCTTTGCCTTTATCAGTCTTGTGGCATAGCAGATAATCCCGAATAACTGGAATGAAAGCCATTCTCCTGATTTCAAGGAGTGGTCCAGGATATATTTCTTAACATTTTTTTAAGTCTTCTTTGCTCTAAAAATGAGAAGATGACATAATGTTGTTCTATGGTCCAGATATATTGTTAAGCCCAACAACTGAAGTAATTTCATGTAGTATATATCCTTATCATATGGCTCTTTTCATTTTGTTAATTTGGGAATGGTGGGTATATTTAGTTCACTTACGGTAATGTACAGTATATTACCGTATACTGCCCAAGGCCATTAAAGTTCTTTCTTTCTGCACAAGGCCAATAAAAGGTCTTTCCTTCAACACAACTAGGTGCGCCAGCCCATTTGTCATTTTGTACAATTAAATCCCGGGCTCCTAAACTAATTGAGGTGTTGGCTGTTGAGAAGTGCTAGTTTCTGGCATCAGTTTAATTTTTCCACAGGGTACAATCAGCCCAATGTGGAGACAGTCTTGTTAAGGTAGGATTCTTTCCCCAGGTAACAAGTGACAATATTTCAAGATCAATGTTTTTCAAAACAGGAGGCACACACTCCTTTAAACCATCAGTGTCATAAAGTGCTAAATGAATAGCACAAAGTTTTAATAAAAAGATGGAGAAGCAAGACTACAATAAAGGCCAGCAAAACCTACGTTGGTTCCTTCAGAAAATCTAGACCCAATGGGCAATACCCTATATAGCACCTATATCTGCTGAAATTAGCATCGCTTCAAAAGACTTGTGGGATTCAATTTTTTTTTACTACCAGTTCTGTGGCCATGACTTGGTGGGCATGGCAGGGGAAGGATACTGTAAAATCTCCATTCCCTCTCCACTCCAGGGAGAAGATTACTGCAAAATCCCATTCTCTCCCCACCCCACTAACCTGCTTTCCAGCTCTGTTCTCTTTTGCAGGGCAACAAAAGAAGATCCAGCCAATCAGCTGGGACTCAGGACGCAGAGAATAGATGGGGGTGGGGCAAGGGTGGGATGCAAATATTTTTATTACCGGTTCTGTGGGCATGGCTAGGTGGGAATAGCTAGGTGGGCACGGCTTTTTTTTTTTTTTTTGCAGCAAACCCCCCCCCCTCCGTTTTTGCTCCCAGGAGGCATCCCTGAAGCCCAGGAGGCAAAAAAATGGAGCGTGGGGGTGGTGTGCAGCATCCTACCCCCATACATCTCTTTTGCCTCCCGGGCCTCAGGGAAGCCTGGTGGGCAAAGCAGTAAGACAGCAAGAGGGGATCCCAGCATAGCTGATCATTGCAACAGCTGATCATCAGGAGGAAAAAAGAAAAGAAATACCAGTTCAGCGGAACCGGTAGCTGTTTTTTTACTACTGGTTCGGCTGAACAGTAGCATTTTTTACTACCAATTCGCCTGAACCGGGCTGAACCAGTAGAATACCACCACTTGGGTGGGGCCAGTCAGAGGTGGTATTTGCCGGTTCTCCAAACTACTCAAAATTTCCACTCTCGATTCTCCAGAACTGGTCAGAACCTGCTGAATACCGCCTCTGCATCTAGGATCTGACCACCAATGTTTGCAAAAAGATTGGTGATACATCTGATTCTTTGTTGATCTTTTATTTTTTCTATTATATTATAAATGCATTATCTTTTTTCATACTGCATGGCTTCTAATATGTTCTTTTGAAGGAACCAGGCAAGAAAAATGGGACAATGTTTCCCTTTCCAAAATTTTAGATGTACATTTGCATTTATAAAAACTTCAGTAATGGGTAGGCAGCACCTGATACAAGAAGGAAGCAAAGAAACACTCTCACCCAAAGAAAGGATCCTGTGTTATTCAGGGCCAGCAGAGATCAAGTGGAGACAAGGAAAAAAAAATCAGAGGTGGTGGGTGGTGATGACTTAACATGCCCCCCAAAATATCTGATAAATCCTGGGTACAGGATTGAGTATAGAAAGAAAAAGAACAAGTCATTAAATCTCATGATAATTAGGCCAAGAAGTCTAATTAGAGGCCTAAAGTAAAAACGTTGCCAATCACTTTGTACTGGCTCAGAAATACGTCTGGCTAGATTCATGTACCTTGAAAGATGCTTGATGCTTGATGCCAAGAGAACAGAGAGCTAGCATACTGTATATTTCAACAAGTGATCCTTTTTAGAAGATGCATCATAGTGTACTACATTCTGTGAAACAGTTTATAAACCTGGAGTGCAATGGGATAGGCTAAACCTGGGTTGATTAGAGTCCTCAGAGACTATTTCCAGGTCTTCATCATCTGCCTTCTCAAGGGCTACTGACTGAAAACATCCCAGGGCACTGATTCTGTTTAGGTATCTGAAAATAGCTTGTAAAAAAATTGGAGGAGGTTCCAAATAGAGAAAAACAGAGCACGTACAGGCTACATCGCCTAAATTAAGGAATCAGCCTTTCAAGTTTTATTCCACCGCCCTGAAACCAGGGAAATTGGGTCATTGTTCTACTAATTCACCTAATTACAGGCCAGTATTACTCTTGGCAATGTCTCCCTTGCTGGGCAATTAACCACCTTTATTTTTTATTATGATTATTTCCCTCTCTCCAGTATAGAGTTGGATTTAAAAAAAAAAAACTGGTTCCCTTCAGTAACAACAGTTCTGTTTCCTAGGATACCAAGAAAGATGAAACTGTTTCACATTAACTAAATGTGCTGTGGTAACAGATTTGTTCCCCCTCTTCGTCTTCTGTTTATTATGACAAATCTGAAAGAGGTGGATTGAAAAGTATAGTTGGCCTATCCATCATTAGGTTAACCAGAAAAGTTGATTGTGGCTGAGGTTCTTGTCAGACTGGTTGCTGTAGTCTTGTCAACAACTCCATGGAAGCCATGTTCAGTGGCTGTGTGGGCTAGATTCTGTGGGAGGGTGAAGAAGCCACACTCAAATTCAGTTTTCCATTTTCAATTCCACTTTTAAGCAATTTTACCCTTATTGGTAGGGGTGGCAGTTATTTAGTTGTTGATTAAATGGGACAAAAGAGTTGTATTAAACATGAATAGGTGCAATCTAGACACAATTCTACAACTGGAATAGAAATGCAGTACTTCTGTAGATGGTCTATGGGCAGTTTTTTCCTCACCACCCTTTTCAGTGTGCTTTTCTTCTGCATTCAAAACTGAAAAGAGGTGTGTTACTTGAGAAACTGCTACCCTATAATAGTCCCCTTGTGCCTCAGATTTCACAGTGCAAAGCTGCTGCCCACACATGTATGTGAGATGGCAGTTTCTGCTATTGTTGATGAGGGGCCCATTTGAAGATGGGGAAGCAAGCAGAGGTTCTGTCCCCATTTTCCTTCCTTGTGCCTCTTCTCTTTGCTGCCCAAGCACAGATCTTTCCACCAGTAGCTTTCTCCAACTCCTAAGTCCATTTCCCTCCAGAAAGCATGGAACACAGCAACAGCCCAGATATCAGTGACTTTTCTCATGCTCTTTCTCTATGTGATATGCAGCAATCACATAAAAGGGGGGCTTATTCCATGTCTTCTGCAAAATGTAGAACAGGGATATAGCCTTGGATGCAGCAGGCAGGCATCTGCTGGAGAGTGAGGGAGAGCAGGGATCATTGTGTGGGTAGTGATGGAGATTACCAGTAGGAATAGGAACAGGCTCAAGATTCAATGAGTTCATATGGTACTTTTATATATCCTTCTAGGCTGTGGGAATGAACAAAAATGGGAAGAATCAGAGGTGGTATTCAGCAGATTCTGACCAGTTCTGACCAGGCAATAAATTATAGGTCTTCACTAAATCACAAATTTCCTTAATCCATATAATGGATACGTAGTTTATTCAAAAATTGAATTCAAAGTGGACTCATCAGTGGTTCCTTATCAAAGTGGAGAAAAGGAGGTGCCATAAACATCAGTCTTGGAACTTTTTCTCTTACATACATGTTTACTGATCTGGATAAAGAGGACACAGGCTGGATAAGGTAGCAAAACAGAAGTGTATATAAAACTCAAAACTAATTTGCTAAGCTGGGGAAATGGGCTGAAACCAATCGCACCGTTTTTTATTTACAAAACAAAAATTAGAACTAGATTCCTTATTAAAAAGCATGAAAGAATTCAATAAAACTATATTTGGGCTCAACAAGTCTACAACCATAATTATAAAGGTAAGAAAACTTCCTGAAGATGATGGAATACAGCCAGTAGTGGGATTCAGCTAATTCGCACCAGTTCGGGAGAACCAGTTGTTAACTTTCTGAGCAGTTTGGTGAACTGGTTGTTGGAAGAAATCATTAGGGCAGAGAACTGATTGTTAAATTGTTTGAATCCCACCACTGAATACAGCTTAACAATGAAAATTTGATGAAGGGAGTAGCACAAGAAGGCTACAAATATTTGGGAATTTTGGAAGCTTCTGATATATTACAGAATCAAGTCAAAGAAAATACAATGAACTCCAACACCTGGCATAGAGATGGATAAGAATAAAAAAGAAGTTGAAATGAAAGAACTTGTAATAACAGAAGAAATGGTTGGGGAAAAGACAAGATCAAAAATTAGTCGGTACCATGTGAAGTGCTGCCTGGTTTTTGGTTGAAACATACACCCACTCCTAGCCAAGCAGTTTAATAGCATACCACATATATACCACAAGGAGATGAAATTGGAGTTTGGTTAATATCTGATAAAAGCTAGCTGATAATAAAAGATCCAACAGAAGGGGCAGTATCAGACAATTACAGGACAATTGCCTGCTTAGCAAAACCTTCCAATTGCTAAGAGCTGTGGTAGCTGATATAGTCAAACAACTATTTGAAAATGAACTATTTCCACCTGAGTTGAAAGAAAACTACTCCAAAAGCAGAGGGTCCTAACTGACAAGATGATTCCAGAAAACTGCAAGAGAAGGAAGACCAACTTGAATATATTAGAAGGTTAGAAGTGAATATATTGTGAGTTTGAAGAAGATCCTGAAATCCAAACTCAATAGAGGAAATAACATCAAGGCAATTAACACCTAGGCAATTCCAAGACTTAGATATGCAGTTGGAATAGTGGACTGGACTTGAGCAGAAGTAAAAGTCCTGGATAGGATGGCTAGAAAAATAATGACAATAAATCATGTTTCGTGTACCCTGGGATATTGAACAGATTCAACTTACCAAGGAAAATGGATGGGTGCGGAATGTTGCAAGTACAGCAGATGGTTCAAGAAGAATGGGGCATTGGAAAAATATCTGAAGGATAGTGAGGAGATGCATTGAAGCTAGTATACCAGGAAGGCAGGGGTGGGATTCAAATTTTTGCTGGAGAACCGGTAGCAGAAATTTTGAGTAGTTCGGAGAATCCTCTGACTGGAGATTTTACAGTATCCTTCACCTGCCATGCCCACCAAGCCATGCCCACAGAACCGGTAATAAAAAATATTTGAATCCCACCACTGAACAGAAGTCATCTACAACATACAATGTAAGAACTGCAACAACCACTATGTAGGACAAACAGGCAGAAGACTGGCAGAACGGATCCATGAACAACATACTGGCATTCAGAAGACATGATGAAAATTCTTCAATTTCACAACGTATAGACAGATTTAAACATAGTTTCAATTAGGAAAATGTGACAATCTAAACCAGGCCAAAACCAAAAATGCCAGGGAATTTCTAAAAGCCTGGCACTCTGACAAATCAGCCATCAATAGACACATAGACATTAACAACATCTATAGACAATCATCTATAGACTATAAAAGAGACAATCAACCATTCCAAAAGAGAACAAAAAGACTTTAGCATCTCTCCAGTAGTAATCAGCACCAGATCAGTATAGATTAACTTCAAGGTTAACTTCAGACCAGCAATCAAATAAACAATACCACAATCAAGAAACTGCCAAAGAGCCATCAATAAACAGCCCAACCAAAGAACCTCTATCAAAGACCATTCCCACTCCCACAGACAAGCAAGTCACCAGAATATAAATTGACAGCAAACAGCACTCCTTACTACTTGATAGCACTGATGATGTTACCTAGTTAGGGTAATGAAATGACTGCAAGTAAACCAGTAAGCTCAGAGAGCAACAAGGACCCCTCGGAGAAATGAAGAAAACTAAAGTACTCTGTGACCTCAGAATTCAGACAAGCACCTGCCGGACTTAACAAAGATATATAAAAAAGTCTGGACAGTGAATGTTGCAGTACCTGGAGATAGCAAAATAGAACTGAAAGAACTAGAGAAAATCACAAAATACAAAGACTTACAAATAGAAGTAGAAACACTCTGGCAAAAAAAAGAAAGAAAGAAAGAAAGAAAGAAAGAAAGAAAGAAAGAAAGAAAGAAAGAAAGAAAGAAAGAAAGAAAGAAAGAAAGAAAGAAAGAAAGAAAGAAAGAAAGAAAGAAAGAAAAAGAAAGAAAGAAAATATCAATAATGATAGGTGCCTTGGATGTAATCCTAAAACATTTGGAATACCACCTGAAGACTACTCAAATGGACAAAATCACCATCAGTCAATTGCAAAAAGCACATTTACTTGAAACAACTTAGATCTTCTAAAGTTGTTTTTATTGTTATTAAATGACATCTGCCTATTCCAGGTCCCTGGAAAGGCCTTGATAGGTAGACAAAAATGCCAAATCCAGTCTAAACATTAACTGACTGTGTGAGAAACAATAATATATTAAATTTGTATGCCACCTGAGCCTCAGAGACTCTGGCAGCTCATAACAATCAAACAAAGATATTGCGATATGACAAGGAGCATGACCAAGTAAAGAGTCTCCTTCACCAAAGGCTTGGGTGAAAAGTTGGAAGTGTTTAATTTGGATTCTAACATCAAACAATGTTTTGGATTTAATGGCCAAAGTGGCTCCTTCCAACTGTATGACTTTATCCGGAAGAAATCTGAATATCTGTTACACTGGATATCATTTTTCTTGTTACACGTATTTGTCAAGTATTTTGATTTCTCCCAAATTTCTGCATTAACAAGACTCAGCTAGAAACACTTGACTTTAAATGTCAGATAGATATATTGAGAGGCTTACTTTTCATGGTGTTTCTTTAAGGAGATTACCTTTTATTGCTTCTCTTAAAAAAAGTAAACACAGAGGCTCTGCTGAGGTTTATACTTAGAATTTCTGTCTGGTATTAAAACAAATCCACCAAATTTCATTTTGATACCTTACCCTTCAAAAGAAAAGTTTACGGTGAATTGTGTTTTTTATTTATCTTGCATTGCCTTTGAACAAAACTTTACCAAAATTTCATTTTATGTCTCAAATGAAGACATGCTATTCTCTATTTTTCTTATTTCCCTCCATTATGTGAAAATGGCTACTTTTTAAAGTAGATTGATATACTGAGCTGTTGCAGTAACTCTGAGTCTAATGTCATGCTGCTCAACTCTAGATATACATTTCCCTGCAAAACAGGAATCAGAAAGCCAGATAGAAGAATTATACCAAAGAACTTACTTCATGGGCTAAAAGGGATGCCTGTAAATAAAATTGCTATTAGTAGAAACCTTGTCGATTGAAAGGGTTAAACAATATCAATTCCCTGCATATTTTAAAAGTCTTACAATCCTCCTTGGAACTGTATTCACTAATAATCAGAAACAGATACTGATATTAAATATTGAATGCTACTTTTTTAAAAAATCAGGATGTCCTGAGTACAGCTACCTCCAACAGCACTACAAGTAGTTTTCAACTTATGACCACAACTGAGCCCAAGAGTAAGCGAGGCGTTTGTTAAGTGAGTTTTGCCCATTATATAACCTTTCTTGCCAGTTTTTAAGTAAATCACTGTAGTTTTTAAGTTTGAATCTGGCTTACCCATTGACTTTTCTTGTCAGAGGGTCATAAAAGTTGAGCACATGAACCTGGGACACTGCAACTGTCATAAATATTAATCCACAATGCACATCACTTGACCATGGGCATGTTGTAATCATGGTCATAAGTGTGAAAAATGGCCATAAGTCACTTTTTTACTGTGCCATTGTAACTTTGAATGGTTACTTAATGAACAGTTGTACATTACTACCTGTATTGTTGAAGACTAAAAATCATGTACTCAAGATTTGGCTGTAACTCTATGCCTTGAAAAAGAAGATTAACATTAAAAAAAGGTGGTTATAACAAAACATACTATAATCTTGCAGCCCTGGAAAATTATTCTGCCAGAGATATCTTCAAAAGCATCAAACTATAGTAAACTATTGGGGCCTGTACAGGTAGTCAGCTTATGACCACAATTGATCCCCAAAATTTCTGTTGTTAGGTGAGACATTTATGAAGTCAGTTTTGCCCCATTTTATGACCTTGCTTGCCACAGTTGTTAAGTGAATCACTGCAGTTGATAAGTTAGTAACGCAGTTGTTAAGTGAAACTGGCTTCCCCATCGACTTTGCTTGTCAAAAGGTTGCAAAAAGTGATCACATGACCTTGGGACACACCAGTGGTCATAAGTATGAGTCAGTTCCAAGTGTCTGAACTCACATGGGTTCAGTCACTTTTTTCAATGCCCTTGCAACTTTGAACGGTCACTAAAGGAACTGTTGTAAGTTGAGGACTACCTGTACAATGTTTTTAGAGGTTTAGATCAGTGGTGGGATTTAAAAGTGTTTTGCTACCAGTTCTGTGGGCATTGCTTGGTGGGCATGGCTTGGTGGGCATGGTAGGAGAAGGATACTGTAAAATCTCCATTCCCTCCCTACTCCTGGGGAAGGTTATCCCATTCCCTCCCCTCCCCACTAACCTGTTTTCCAGCTCCATTCTCCTGTACAGGGCAACAAAGAAGACCCAGCCAATCAGCTGGGACTTGGGAGGCAGAGAATAGATGGGGGCAGGGCCAGTCAGAGGTGGTATCTGCTGGTTCTCCAAACTACTCAAAATTTCTGTTACCGATTCTCCATAACTGGTCAGAACCTGCTGAATACCACCTCTGGTTTAGATTGAATCTATGGCTACTATAATCATAAAGGTAATACAATGAATGCTATAAATTATAGCAAATAACTTTTCCTATAAGTGGCAATCTATTGTGTTCTATGTACAGTACATAGAACTATCATCTGTGAAAGTAATCATTAGGCATTAGATGTAAAAAATAGATTTCTACTGTTATCATGCACTAAGTGTTGCCTTCTCTGGACAGGGATAAAATAGATCTCTAGTAGCTTTTGGGAAGGTTTGAAACAGATTAGCAAAGATTTCAGATGATCAACTTCTCAAATTTCTCTGGCTCTCCAAACAAATACCCAGGCTAAAAATGGCTTTATTATTGTTTTTCATTAGAATGAAGTTAGTGGATCTCAGCATACAATATATTTTTCTGGATTCATTCATCATCATTAATTGTCTAAACCTGTTGCCTAGTCTGCACACACAGTCCTTTTCCTAACATTTTGTTTAAACTCCAAAAATAAACTTTTGAATTAAGAATCTTTATTCCCCCCAAAATGAGCTAAAAAAGAAATCTCAATCTTGACTAACCAACCCATTCACACAACTTCTCAGGTGAAGGATAATTACTACAACTCATAGCATTGCAGCATGTGGTCTGATTGGCACTTATCAATACAGCTAATGGAGATCATTTCAGAATTACTTATCTGAAGCAATTTTATTCAATATTCAGCAATGGAACACTGCTAGTACAATTGAAAGCTAAGGGAAAATAACACCTGCTGATGATTAATATAATAAAATGTGATTATGTATAGTGGGTGGACTATGCATATAATAAAATATGGGGAAGAGTGGGTTGCGAAACAGATTATTTGAATCTAGACCCAAAAGAAATATATGTTCAAGATGGATTGATGGAAAATAGGAACACTGGAGAGGACAAGAATAGATGGCCTATACTTTCTTCAGTGACCATGTAGGAAATGCTCAGACTTCATGACAACTATACAGTGTGTGGAGGTAATTCTGGGGGAAAGCTATTCTAGAATCAATGTTTCTGATTTGCTACAAATCTAAAATAAAATCCCTTTGCTCTTTGGCCACTGTGCCAAGAACAACGTCTACTTCTGAAAATCTGATGTGCAGACTCATACATCTCTCTCTGTGCATTCAAGTCATCTTCTGCCATTGTAAAAAGCAATAAGAACAATTATAATATTTCAGGACATTGAGATAACTTTAATGAAAAGCTGCTGCAGTGACAAAGTTCTCCCTTTTTTAAAAAAAAATTCTCTTGATGTGGTGATGGCGGTGTTTCTGCCTACCCTGGAATGTTATGTTGTTCTAGAATCTAGATGTACCTTTAGAGAAAAGCTGGAAATGGCTTTGGCCTCCATGTCTTTTTGTTGCTAGTGATGCCCCTGGAATATCAGTGCCAAATAAAGTATGACAAGAAGCATGAAGGACAGATATTGTTATTTATTTGATTTATATAGCTGTCCATTTCACCTACGTGACTTTGGGCAACTCACAATAATTAAGAAAACAACTAAATAGAACTGTTCTGTCCTAGGCTTCCCCAAAAAGCACTAAGCGAACTTTGTGTCCTGACAAAACCTCTTTTATTAAATGAATGTGAATTTATTTCATTCACATTCAGCCAACGGCCTGGCAAACAGTCTTGCAAAGGTATAATTATTAGCTCAGACCTCATCTATCTTGGAAAGCTGCCCGGTAAATATTTCCACACGGAGTGCTGACAAGGAAGGGCTGGGCAGAGTGTCTAGGTTACACAGCCAGATCTTCACAAGGCTGAAACAAACAAACAAGCTCCTGCAAAAGCCCCCTCCCCTTTTGCTCCTCTTTAAATTCTTATGGGAGGGGCCATTCATCATCCACCAGTGAACTTACTTCCACATTGACCCTGAGTTCTTAATTGTTACTTTCTTTTGGCAGCTCTGCATATGTGCAGGCTGGAACCCAGTTCTAGAAGCTCCCCTGCCTCACTGCTGTCCGAGCCCAAAGGCAGCTGATGACTGCCAGCCTGCCCTGGCCCTATCTCTGCCTCTGACGCAGAGCCCTTGCTTGAGCCTTCCTCAGCCTACAGATCTGGCCCAGGTTCTTCCCCAACCTCCTTGCTGTCCAGCTCTGCTGCCAGCTCTGTCAGCTGCCGACGGGCCACAACAAGAACAAGGAAATATACAAGCATATAAAAACCATCAATAAGTCCACATTAAAAGAAAAATAACCATGAACAGAAGCAGAATCCATCATTAGGTCAGATTCAACATAACCACTATAGAAACTCTCTACCACTTCCAGCCACTCTAGGGCTTGTATTGGAACTTAAATATATAAATTCCAGTGGGATGGTGTTCCAAAGGCACAATGGCAGAGAACGCTCTCTTCCCAGGTCCTGCCAGGTGACACTCTCTTATGACAGAACCTGTAACATGCTGAACCTAAAGGAACAGATAGATGGCACAGGGTAGAGATGTTACCTCAATATAGGGCTTTATAGATCATTACCAGCACCATGATCTCAATGTGGAAGCATAGTAGCAACCAATGCAGTTTGTGTAACACGTGCTGATCAAGGTTGCACATAACTACTACCCATGCTGCCACATTTTGCATGAGCTGCAGCTTTTGAATTATCTTCAAGGGCAGCCCCATGTAGAACAATTATACTAATCCATTTGAGAGGGCATGCATGACAGAGAGGAGAACAACCCCATACGAAGGGTCTCCTGGCCATGGCTGCCTACTGGTTTTATGAGGGCAGGGACCCTTACTCCCAGTCAAAACCAACTGGAACCAATCCCCAGAGAAAGGGAGGGAAACAGCACTGTACATTATGAGAAAGATCTGCACGTGTACAAGCTTTAGTATTTACTCATTATATTAATCTCATTAGCCACGGTGGCACAGTGTTTAGAATGCAGTACTGCAGAATATTTCTGCTGATTGCCAGCTGCTGGCTGCTTGCAATTTGGCAGATCAAATCTCAGCAGGCTCAAGATTGATGCAGCCTTCAATCCTTCCAAGATAGACCTAGATTGTTGGGGGTAATATGCCGACTCTGTAAACCTCTTAGAGAGGGCTGTAAAAGCACTGTGAAGCAGTGTATAAGTCTAAGTGCTATTGCTATTGCTATTAATGAACTGTCTTTCCTTCATTATGACTAACTGGCATAAATAGTACTCCATCCTCCATATGAATCCTAGGTATTGAAATAGACTAAGAGACTATGACAAGGCACCCAATGATCTTCGTGGATGAGGGTGTGTTTGAACCTTGGTCCAATATCTTAATTATATCACAGTATCTCTTTTACAAAAGAGGGTTCTGTCACAAGCTCCAAATTGTACAGTAAGCTATTTAGAGATAAATCAATTTAAGAAAGCAAGTTGAAAGAAGCTCAGGGACTGTCACTCAAACCATGAAAGGAGACTCAAGTCATAGAGTTCAATTCTCTTGGTTTGTTTGATAGCTCCCCCCTCACCCAACAACTTAACATACAACATACAATCCCATAGCAACACCATTTGTGATTTTTCTGATCAAAGAAAAAAACTGTCAGAAATTCTCAGATGGTGTCCTTTATTATTAAGTGGTGACACCCGATACAAAGAAGTCCCAGTAACAAATAAATGAAAAGGCACTTAAAATAATAAGTATGCTGCTAAGGCAGATAAAATGGAGGTTGCTACTTTGAGCTTTATTTTTCATAATTTCTCATAACATGTGTTTGCTCAAGGACATCTGTGGCTCTCCTTTCAATATCCTACGATCTTTTCTTATATGATATATTAAATTGGAGAGAAAGCTTGTGTCAAATAGAAACACCACTAATCGTGGCATTTTCATTTGAGGTACAATTCGGCATACTTAAATGCACCATTTTCAATGGGGATAAATGCATTTCACTCTTTAACCATGGATCAAACAACTAAGAATTATTAATTCGTAGTTAATAAGGTCAGTTATAATTTACTGAAAAGTCAGACTTTCTTTTAATTCTATACTACACATTTCACTTCACCTTTCCTTTCTACCATTTTTAAATATACTTCCGGCCCAACACGATTTTTTTTTTAAAAAAATCACACTGGATAATTTTCAGTGAAATGTGTGTCTAGCACATTCCCAGTAAATCTCTATATCCATATCAAAGCAAGCACACACAGCATTCAATTCAAGTTGCAAAAAAACCAGGGCTTGATGTTCATTTATTAAACATTAGCAAACATCAAAAGCAGTTAACTGGCAAAATAGGATACAGTAAAAAAAAAAAAAAGCAAGCAAAAGCAGGGAAGGAGAGAGAGAGAATAGGTACCAGTTTATATTATCTATGCATCTTTATATCTACAGGAGCAGAACTTTCCAAACTATTGGAAATTATACTGGAGGTAACTAATATGGATAGTCCCAAATAGGTTCTAAATGGTCTCAATAACGTTTGACTATTCCAGCTCTCTTTTCCATGAAAAGTCAGGGACAATGACACGGTTGGTTAATAGGGATGATATATTTCACAAAACACAACATACATTTTATCAGAAATGTTGCAGCAGGCCATGTGGAAACATAGTAAGCCAAAGGAAGATTTTCTCTTTCCCCCAAAGGTTATATTATTCAATATGATCCAATGCTGCCTTTATACATATGGTGTACCTATCATGATGCTAAATCTCAGGCATTGTGAAAACAGAGACTGCCAACACAATTGTCAGAATAACATCTGCAATGGCAATCAAAGAAATAGTTGCTGTTCCCTCTTCTAATGGTTCTAAAAGGTGAATCATATTACTAAGAAACTGCAGGAAGATTTCTTCCTCTAAATAACATTTGGGAATGGTCCATTGAATTTCATCATTAAAATGGATCATTTTTTGAGATTATTTTCACGCATCTTTCTATTGGACTTATACAGTTTTAGGCAATGAAGATTTAGATTGTTATTTTAACCTAGGAGAATTCCAAAATTATCTATGATGACATTGGGTAAATTCAACAGCTTCCAAAACAAAGACTACAAAGCAGAATGATTCAATGAACACACACACACACACACACACACACACACACACACACTGACCAAATCATTTTTACCGAGTCCCAAACCTTGGTGTCTTTTAGCCTTTCAAGACATAAAGAAAATAGGTACTGATAGTTTTCTATCCAGTGTGTCAAGCATTGGGGGTTATTATGATAACTGCTCTTCTGTTCTGTAAAATCTGGATTCAAAAGAAATCTCACTAAATCTGATGTTAGCATCTTCTGAATGAAAAGTAGAAATTCACTACCTGTCATGTTGCGCAACTGAGAGATCACAATGTGTCAGGAGATACAAAAGATGCATCCATTTCCACTTCCCAATCGCACCCATTTTGAACATAGTTGTGTGGTGATTTTCACTTCTGCTGATCTCAGAATGTTGAGAACAGGAAGGAAATGCCATAAGCCAATCAGTGTTCATTTTGATTACCCAGTTAATTCAGTATTCTAATTCCTGAACTCTAGCAGCTCTTAACTTTCTAAAACCCACTGATACCATTGCAATGAGAAAATGGAGAAAATGACCACGACTCACATCCAACTTTCAGTATGTGTTTGAACACTTTTCCAGCCATTTCCCCCCAAATCTGAGCTGAGCATGCTGTAAAAGTTGTGTGGTCATCAAATGTCATTCTTCCTGTATACAAATCCATCAAAAGATTTCATAACAACCTGGCACCGTTTAATAACTACAGTTCTGCACTTATCAAATACAGCTATACTGGAGCTTGTGAGTAACGCCTTGCTGGATCCCAGAGGTCGGGAGGTAAACCAAGAGTTCGTTACTCTCTCTGGCCACTCCCTTATATAAGCAAGGAAAACCAAGCAATGTTCATGAGGGATTGTGAAACTAACCAGAAAATGGAGCATTAGGATAGAGTTTGTTTGGATAAAGCAGAAGTTCCCATAAAACAGGAAGCTGCCCATTTTGTTGCAGAACCTGAAGGTGGCAGTTAGTAAAACATCAGTAATTTTAGTTTCACCAGAACCAAATCAGAAGGAGGAGGAGGAGGAGGATAGTTTGTGATCACAGAGATACAGCACCAGTATGGAAGATGCATCTTCATGCCCCAAACCTGATTTCCTTATTCTGAGTTCTCAAAAGTGCAAATGCCAACAAATGCAAACCAGTAGGTCAGCATTCAACAAAGAATGTTCCCCACAATAGAATTTCCTATGAACTTTTCTTTCATTTGGATGGTGGCCAGGTTTCTCTATTGAAAACCCTAATTCTCTGCCAAGAACTAAAACCCAGCACAAAATGGAAATTCATCTACCAAAGTCACATTTCCCCAAAGTCTTTATTGCCTAACCCTAATATTTTATTTTGGAGAAGACTTTTTCAGTAAGTTATTTGTGAGCATTCACGGGCAGGATATTTTTCTATTCCCCTCTTGATAATTTCTCCTTCCTATTGTTGCATCTTTGTTAAAGTTATTTAAAAAGCACTTCCATTTATGATTTTGTTAAAAGACTAAAAAAAAAGTATTAAATGTATTTTAGAAGCTGTTGAGCAACATGGCAGTAACAGACTATTATAGTGTTTCTGTTTATACTGGAGTGTACAAGAAAAAAAAATCCTTTTAGAACAAGAGTGCTATCTATTTGTGAGAATGTTTCCTTTTTTTGTCCTGTGAAATGTATGGCAGTACTATTGAAGATACAGCCCAGTTTCTTTTTAAATATATTTAACAGATCTCAGCAATAATACAGCACAGCTAATGTGCATAGCAGCAATGAATGTTCTCTTTTGACATAAAGGAAGTCCACACTGATATCCACTGGACTTCAGAGCATGCTGATTTGTGGGGAAATTATTTAAAAAAAAAACCTGAGAGAACTCTAAATATATGTGCTTAGCTTACTTAGTTCTAATGTTATAATTTACTAAATCTAATTCCTCCATAATTTAGGCACTTGACAACCAAAATACATTACGATGGTTGCAGAGTCCTGGGGTCGCCATATGAGACCTTACCAGCCTGCTTCCAACAAGGAAGTGGGGAAAGAATCTAGAAACTGATTTTGCTTGTTGGAAGCAGGCTAATAAGGTCTCCTATGGTGACCTCAGGACCCTGCAACCATTGTAAATATACGTTGGTTGCCAAGTGCCCAAATAACTGCATGGTTCACTCAACAACCACACTTATTTGCTTAAAAACCAGGGCAAAAAAAGATCATAAAATTATTGTGACCCATTGTACAATTGCCTTGTTTAGCAACAGAAATTCTAGCAACCTGAAATTCTGGGCTAAATTGTGGTTGTAAGTCGAGGACCAACAATAGCAATATAAGTTAGACTTATATACCGCTTCATATAGCTTTATAGCCCTCTCTAAGTGGTTGATAGAATAGAATACCTTTATTGTCACTGCATTCCACGAATACAATGAAATTTGAAAGCTACTCCAGCATAGTGCCCCAAACACCACATCACAATCACACTACAGAGTATTTAAAAATTAAAATAATTATAATAATAATAATAGGACTAAATCACAAATGCACTGTTTGATTCAAGACAATTACTGCCTTGGGAAAGAAACTGTTTCTCAATCTATTAGTCCTCATTTTAAGACACCTATAACGCCTCCCTGGTGGTAACAGTTCGAAATATGAATGACCAGGATGAGAACGGCCTGTGGAGATTTTTAGTGCTCAAGAGAGGAGTCTGGTCTTCACAAACTCTTCCAAAGAAGAAAGAGAGCAACCAATGATTTTTTGTGTTGTGTTTATAACTCTCTGGAGCATCTTCTTATCCACTGCAGAGCATCCAGCATACCACACTGTTACATAGTATGCCAAAATGCTCTCGATGGTAGAACAGTAAAAAGTAGCCAGCAACTTGTCACCCAGACCATTCTTTTTCAGCAACCTCAGAAAGTGCAGGTGCTGTTAGGCCTTCTTTGCAGTGGCCATAGTGTGGACCGACCAAGTAAGGTTGTTGGAAATATGAGTTCCTAGAAATTTAAAACTATGAACTCTTTCCACACAGTCTCCACTGATATATAGGGGGAGAAGCTCTGCTTTGCATCTTCTGAAGTCTATAATCACTTCTTTGGTCTTTCTGATGTTCAGGGTGAGGTTATGACTCTTGCACCACAAGACCAGTCTGAGAACCTCTGATCTGTAGGCCATCTCATCTCCTCCTGATATGAGTCCCACCAATCTGGCGTCATCTGCAAATTTTATTATAGAGTTAGTGGGACAAGAAGGAGTGCAGTTGTAGGTGTAGGCTTAGCAAAAGGGGACTTAGCACACAGCCCTGTGGAGAGCCAGTGCTGAGAGCAAGAGTGGAGGAAAAATAGCTGCCAATCCTAACGGTTTGAGGTCTGTTAGTAAGAAAGTCCCTTATCCAACAGCAGATGTGAGAGGAGAGGCCCATTTCCAGCAACTTCTTAATCAGTATATCCGGAATGATGGTATTAAAAGCCAAGCTGTAATCCATGAAAAGCATTCTTACATAGCTCCCACTATGCTCCAGATGGTCCAGTGCAACGTGGAGAGCCATGGCAATAGCATCCTCTGTGGATCTGTTATTCCGATAAGCAAACTAGTATGGGTCAAGGGTCGATGGGAGGCAATTCTGTATATATTTTAAGACCAGTCTCTTAAAACACTTCATGATTATGCCTGTGAGAGCTACTGGTCTATAATCATTTAAAGTATCAGGAGAGGGCTTTTGGGGAACTGGAATAATAATGGAAGTTTTGAGGCAAGATGGAACAATGGCTTGTGTGAGAAAAAGGTTAAAATATTTGTAAACACACCTGCGAGCTGGTCAGCGCATGCCTTGAGTACCTTCCCAGGTATCCCATCAGGGCCAGCGGCCTTCTTCACATTCACTGCTCTAAGCAGTGAAGCATATTTCCCGACAGCCTGGGTCCTCATTTTACTGACCTCGGAAGGATGGAAAACTGTCAACCTTGAGCTCCATCAGGGTTGAACTCCAGGCTGTCGTCAGAGTTAGCCTGCAATGCTGCATTTTAACTATTGCACCACTACTACTACTGTACCTTGATTCAAAACATTTTGCCCTATGGTGAACCATTTCACCAAGTTAAAAGTTACAGGAATCAGAATTTTAGTAGCATATAGATTATATTCACTGTTAAAGGCACCTTGGTTAGCTCTCTTCATCCACTTCCAAGATAATTTTTATTTCTATTAATGTTATGCATTTCTCTTTCATTCTTCATTGTTCCTCACTCTTTTATTATACTCTTTAAAATTATTTTTTCTTCTGTATACATAAAATACCTACTATTTTTCATACTTCTCAGCAACATAAAGTTATACATTTCTGGGGAGCTCAGTAAAATAATTTTTTCCACTTTGTCCTAAGCAGCTTCCATCTCTTCTTTCTTTATGCCTATTTTCTTATTCTATTGGGTGGGTAATCTACTTCTTTCATACATTACTCATACTTTATTTTTCTGAAATCATTCTGTTTTCTCTTCTTTCCATTTCATCTATGTCCATTTTTTCCCAAAGATTCACACATTTCACTCCCAAGAAATGGTCTGCTTCACATTCAGATGCTCTCATCACTCTTGTATCCTTTGCTAATTTTCTGTTTTTTCATCATAAACTTTCTCAGTTCACAGCATCCCTAACAGTTTTCCAGATTGTGTGCCACAGCACCCTAGAGTACAATAATAAACTGACTAACCATTCAGTTTATTAAATAGTAAAATATGATATGAATTCACTGTGGAATCCTTGGGTACCATGGCACACAGTTTGGGAGCCATGGTCATAAATCATCAGCCAAAATGAGTACCATGGGTACCTTGGGTACCATGGCACACAGTTTGGGAGCCATGGTCATAAATCATCAGCCAAAATGAACTTTTGGAATTATATTCATTTCTCATTCATGTGTAGATAACTATTATTACCTTTATTGTCAGAGTACAACATGTGTACAATGAGATTGGCTGAGCCTCCCTTCATGCACCCCACCCAACACAACTCACAGTGAGGACAGAAGTCCCTAACCCAGTCCCAATCTCCTTACACTATGTGACCTTGATGCACAATGTGCCACCCCCTCAAGTCTATCATACTATGTTGACATGAAGTTATTTTCTATTCAGAAGTCTGACAGCCCACGGGTAGAAACTGTTCTTTAGCCTGTTGCTGGCTATGGTTCTATATCTCCTACCTGATGATAGGAGAGTGAAGAAGTAAATGTACTTACACTCAAATCATGTATTTAAGTAGTCATTGTTTCTAAGCGGATAGTCACAATTTTCATTCATTCTGGGTATCTGAATGATCCAATGACTTTTTCTTGTACTATCTCATTATATTTCCACACATCTGTTCACATCATCTGACAGAATAAGTTTCCTTCCAATTACAGTCCTTCAGAATATGGTATATACCCCCCCCCGCAAAAAAAAACACTGCATCCCTAATTCTTTCAGTATTGCCATTTTATGGAGCATAATATGAGTTATCACCAATATGGATTTCTGCTTTCATTTGTACACCCAACAATCCAAAAAGAGATCACTCTGGTGGAAAAACAAATCTGGTCACGTTGCCAACTTCAAAAGCTGATACAAAAAATTATGCCACCAGATAAAGACTGAATGCATCAATTATCACATTAAACAAGAGGAAAACCTTCTACGCAACAATTCCACCCATGCTTTTTATAATTTTGTAAACAACAAACTAAAAGACTCAAGGTCCATCCCACCCCTGATAGGACCAAATGGTAAAGACTGCAACAACGACACCATTACAGCCAACATCTTTAACACATTCCTTGGCTCAGTATTTGTAAAGAGCAATGGATCATGCCCAGTATTTCCTAGCCGAACCACAGAAAACTACAATGACCTAATACATATCAATTTTACAGAAGACAATGTTGAAAAAGCACTACACAATCTAAAACTATCTCTATCTATTAGACCGGATGGAATATGTGCCTACTTCTTAAAAAAACTATCCACTGCCTTAGCAGAACCTCTAAGCATAATCTTTGAAAAATCTTTCAGGACCAGCTCCTTGCCAACACTATGGTCACAAGCCACGGTCATCCCCATCTTCAAAAAGGGAGACCCCCAGCCTAGTGGAAAATTACAGACCAATCCCCTTATGCTGCATCACCTGTAAAGTCATGGAATCAATTATTAACCAATCCATTATTCTCCACTTAGAGACAAACAACCTACTCTCCAATAAACAATTTGGTTTCAGAAAAATACTATTCTGTAATCTGCAACTCTTACACTGCAAAAACATATGAACTACACAATTCGATCGGGGCAAAACAATAGACACAATCTACATAGACTTCTGTAAAGCCTTTGACTCAGTGGTACACGACAAACTACTCCTAAAACTAAAATCTTATGGTATCTTTGGACAACTGCATAACTGGATAGAAGCATTCCTGTCAAACGGACAACAAATGGTCAAAATTGGGAGTGTCCTATCAAATTCTGTACCTGTCAATAGTGGTGTCCCCCAAGGCAGTGTTCTAGGGCCAACTCTCTTTATACTCTACATAAATGACCTCTGTGATCATATCAAGAGCAACTGCGTTCTCTTCGCTGATGATGTAAAGCTGTTGAATACCACAGACAATACTGCTACCCTTCAAAAAGATCTTGATTATATCAGAATGGTCAAACAAATGGTAACTTCAAATCTCAACAAATAAATGTTCTGTCTTACATATTGGCAAAAAAATCAGAAAATAAAATACAAGCTGAATAGTCAAGACCTTGTTGATGATCCAAGCTCTGTTAAGGTCCTTGGAATACTCATCTCTAATGATCTAAGTGCTACAGCCCACTGTAACTACATAGCCAAAAAGGCATTAAGAGTTGTTAACCTAATCCTACATAGCTTTTTCTCTGGTAATATCACACTACTAACTAGAGCATACAAAACATTTGTTAGACCAATACTTGGATACAGCTCATCAGTCTGGAACCCACATTACGTATCTGATATTAGCACAGTTGAGAAAGTCCAGAAATATTTCACAAGAAGAATTCTCCACTCCTCTACTCATTGTAGAATACCTTATGCCACCAGACTTGAAATTCTAGACCTAGGAAACCTTGAATTATGCCGTCTTCGGTCTGATCTAAGTATGGTATATAAAATCATACATTGCAACGTCCTACCTGTCAATGAATACTTCAGCTTCAACCATAACAACACAAGAGCACACAATAGATACAAACTCAAGGTTAACCGCACCAAATTTGATTGCAGGAAATACGACTTCAGCAACAGAGTGGTCAATGTCTGGAATATTCTACCTGACTCTGTAGTTTCTTCCCCAAACCCCCAAAACTTTAACCTTAGACTGACTACTGTTGACCTCATCCCTTTCCTAAGAGGTCTGTAGGGGGCGTGCATAAGCACAAAAAACATGCCTACCATCCTTGTCCTACTGTTTCTTTTATTTTTCTTATATGTACCCATTTTATGTATTCATAACTATGTGTATACTTATACCTATTATCTTGTAAGCAATTGACAAATCAAAATAAATAAAAAATAAAAACATGCTAGGTAACTCCACTTCATACTCTGTTACATACTGTAGGTTAGTCTTTCTGCTCATAATCAAATCTATGCCTTCATTTCCTTGCCTATATTCATCAACTTCATTCCATAGAAAAAGACTACTTTCATTCAGATATATTCTATTTTGCTCTTTTCTCTTTATTTTCATCGGTATGTGTGTGTATCTATATGTATATACATGAATATATACGTGTGTGTGTATGTATATGATATATATGTGTGTATGTATGTGTGTGTATGTATGTGTGTGTGTGTGTATATCTATCTATCTATCTATCTATCTATCTATCTATCTATCTATCTATCTATCTATCTATCTATCTGTCTTGCACTTCAAAGCACTCCCATGTGTTATGATCATCACAAAAGAGATCGACCTCTAGTGACCATTAGGGCAGTGATCACCTACTGGTGGGCCAGGGACCACTGGTAGTCCGTGGGAAAATTTTGGTGATCCGCAGAGAAATGTCCCTCCCAAAGGACTCCCCCCAAAGCAATTAATCCAGGCTACGCAGGAACACAAGTTTGCACTGTCCACATGGCCCTCCCACCCACTGGCCAAGCACAAACCTTACCTTGAGTAGAGCCATGCAAGCCAGAACTGAAAGGTAAGACCAACGGTGGGGGAGGGAAATCCGCCCCGGGTGGCTTGCTAACATTGGTGGGAAAGTTGGTCCCATATTCCAGAGCTGTAGTAGACTGGCCCTTTGGTCAGCTCCTCCAGTCTATGGCAGGCCGGTGCACCTGGGTGGAGGAGCAGCTGCTCCAGGATGACCAAAGGGCCAGTCCTGTGACTAGTACAGCTCTGGAATATGGGACAAACTTTCCCACCAATGTCAGCAAGCCACTATCAGTCAAAATTCATATTAGTGGTCCGTGGGATTTAAAATTATGAGTTTTGTAGTCCCTGAGGTCCAAAAAGTTGGCGGCCCCTGAATTAGGGTGTTCATCAAATTAGCTATCACATGACATTTGTTTCTAAAATAGAGAAGATGTAGATTAAGTTTATTAGTCCTAGCTGTACTGGACTACATGCTGAATTATTTATTAGAGAAAGGATAATACTGGGTCAAGCACAACCAAACCTTGGTTTTATTGCAAGCATGTTCATGCTAATTTATGCAAGGTAAGGTCTATAATATAGAGAAAACTTTGCAAGCCAGCATATTGGCCCATATCCTATTAGCTAAGAGGAATGTGCAGTATAAATACAAACCCAAGAAGATACTCACACCATAAACCAGTTAAAAACTATTCAACTTAAGGAAAGAATGGACAACCCTTTCAGATCCATGTGCTAGGCCACATATCTGAGCTGCAAAAATACAGTGCAACACTATTTTTTTATTCCAATTTAAGGGTTGTATGAATTTTTGTAGCTGAAATGAAATTAGGTATCAGTCAGCTCTATTATAAGAGCTAATTCTCACTTCTCCAAGCCTGCTGCTTGGGAAAACAAAAAGGGGGTCTTAGAAATAGGGAAAAAAATGATTGGTCAGAAAGAAAATAGGTTTTTCCACTCTTTATCACTTTTTGCTCATCCTCTAACAGATCATTTCTATGAAAATATGGCAGTTCCTTTGAAGAAAAGGGGTTGTCAATGGTGCACTTGACCATCTGGCAATTTGAGAGTTTAAAAGATTGAATCTGGATGCTATAGTAGATAATGGGGTAAAACGAGTGAAGGTGGAACTGGCACCCATTGTAAGAAACACCTGGCTATCACTAAGGAAAAGGGTATGTATGGGTAGTAAGAGCAAGTGAGGCAAACAACAAGATTTCTCAAATTCCAAAAGGCAAATAAATTTCTCAAATAAAAAGGGCAATTAATTACCTTTGATTTTGGCTCCTCTGTATATACTAGTTTTACCTCTAGTGCAGGTAGAAACTGAAGGGCTATATGTAACTTTCCAAGTACCCTTTGTGTGGTTCTAAGAAACACCTAGATTCCACCACTGTAACGTTCTGACGTGCAAGATATCAGCCTTGCAAGCTAATAACAGCCTTGCAAGGAAGCAAGGCCAGGTGAACTAATTCTACTTTATTGTAAGATTACATTAACAGAATTTTGTTAATCTGAAAGTAAATACCTCCTCCATGACCTTTACAGCCCCAAAAAACTATGGAGAATCCCTTCTGAGACATTTACCATTACCACATTCTTGCTCCAGGCTAAGCTGCCTTTTATGTGACCATTCCCCTGGCTATGGCCCTCCCCTTGCCTTGCAAGATCATTCCCATATAACTACAATATTATTGTGTTCTGAGCAGTTGCTTTAAGGAAATTGTATTTAGAGCTACTGCACTTCAACTGCTGTAATAAATGAGACAACATGGCCAGTGGAGGATTATAGAAGTTGATTCAATTTATTTGAAAGGTACACATTTGGAATAAACCAAACAGTTCATTTTATATTCTCCAGTTTAAGTTAGGGAAATATCCGAGCAGAGTCCATATGGTTCTCAATGACATGGTCATCTAGAACAGGGGTCTCCAACCTTGGCAACTTTAAGCCTGGCGGACTTCAACTCCCAGAATTCCCCAGCCAGCAAAGCTATCTAGCAAGATCAGCAAAGCTGGCTGGGGAATTCTGAGAGTTGAAGTCCGCCAGACTTAAAGTTGCCAAGGTTGGAGACCCCTGATCTAGAAGGTATACAGTTGAGTAGGAATTCAGTGGGATTTAGGAGATGATGTAAAGGGATAAACATAAAGTTGATGCAATGGATAGATGTGAATGCTTTGGAGCAGGGGTGTCAAACTGGCAGCTTGCAGACTGGATGTGTCACACGCAGGCCACGCCTATCCCAGGTCCTGAATGGGAAAAACATTGCAAAATGTCACATGATGGCAACGTGACACAGTGAGTTTGACACCCGTGCTTTGGAGGAAGAGAGGGAAGAAACAGACACCAATCAAAGAAAAATTAAATAATTCTAACTCATTAATTGAGCAACAGCTAATTGTGCTAATAACATTTATGGATATCTTGCTATAGAAAGATAAATGCAGTTTATACCCTGAAAATACATTTCCAAAAATAAAACCAAACATAATTCTATTCATGTCCCTTTTCATAATAAAACTATAAAGACTACTGTACTAATTAGGAAGAGTGTCTCTAAAAATGTAAATATTAAAGAGGTTTGGGTTGTTGTTGTTGTTGTGCATTTTTATATAAGATAAATTTAGCTTGAAACTGGATGAACTTCTAGATATGGCTTTGAATGATTTCTGCATGAGTCAAAATGTTTGTTTTAAAGACATTCATAAAGGAACAATAAAAATGATAGTCTTTTAGATGTGCTAAACTACAGCTCCCAGAAGCCCTGACCAGTCCTTCCAATAGTGAGGGATGCTAAGACCCATGGTTCAACCAGGCTATTGATGTCTTTAAGAAACCAAAGAGCCAAGAGCAAAAGTCTGCACTGAATTTAAAAAAAAATCTCTAATGAAGCTAAGTGAGAATTTAGGAATTTGAAATATGAATGAGCTTAATTTTTTTTTGAAATTCCAGCAATCCAAACTCTGCATGAATTTCAGAATATGGAATTACTAGGACTGACTGATGATGTTAGCTAGCTTGGTAATGAAACTTCTGCAAGAAAACAACTAAGCTCAGAGAGCACCAAGATGCCTTCATTCCAAATTAAAGAAGAGCGTATATAAATTAAGTGAAAGTACTTCGCTATTTTGAATATCTTATTCTGGTTTGGCTTGTCATTGGGAGTCATAAGATCAGGAAGCCACTAAACCTACTGGAAACTACTGTGCAGGGCAAAAAGGAGGTAAATAACATGTGTGATGTTTTCATTCAAATACCACAACTTATATACTTCTTCCAAAATCAGGACATGAGTACATAGTTGTGGCATTTATTTGAGGTCATTGCACTTGTCTTTATTTTGATGTAATTGTGGTTTGTTATAGATCAGGGGTATCAAACTTGCCTTGTCATCGCAGTGTCACATGAAGTATCTCAACTTTTTCCCCTTCGCTAAACCGGGTGTGGACATGGCCAGTACGTGATGCATCCGGCCCGCAGGCTGCAAGTTTGATAGCCCTGCTATAGATATATCTAGCATCTGGGATTTCAGCAGGGATTTCCCATATACTTTTAGAAAAATTCTTCAAACTCAGATGCTACAAAAGCCAGAGAGTTCTCCAGAAGTGACTGTACCCACCCAAACCTCTTCAGCAAGCATAGGCTCAAAATACCTCAGAAAAAAACAAAGCAGGCATTCGGAAGCAAAATCCATAGTACAACAATCTGCAATTGATCCACAAATATGTTTTTATATATATTCTTTCAATTAAACTGCTTTGATTAGCATCATAATAAGACAAGACTATTGTCTTAATATAGCATAGTGACATATCTTTAGATACAATAATATTGCATTTTATTTCCTCTCAATTTCCTATATATATTCAAATTACTATAAGAAAAAAAATCAGATTCTGAAATCACTTAGAATTCTTGAAAGTTCTTTTATTATTTATTTGAGCCACAGTGGTGCAGTGGTTAGAATGCAGTACTGCAGGCTATTTCTGCAGACTGCCAGCTGCCTGCAATTTGGCAGTTCAAATCTCACCGGGCTCAAGATTGACTCAGCCTTCCTTCCTTCCGAGGTGGGTAAAAAGAGGACCCAGATTGTTGGGGGCAATATGCTGACTCTGTAAACCAATTAGAGGTCTGTAAAGCACTGTGAAGCAGTATATAAATCTAAGTGCTATTGCTATTAGGTTAAAAAATTGAGAGTGTGAGAAAAAAAAGCTACTTTAAAAAAAAATCACCATATTAAAAAAAAGTGCAAGACCCAGACCAAGGAGAGAAAACAGAGAGATGAATCAGAAATGTTGCAGAAAAAAGCCTGAAATTGAGAACATAAGAAATCTTCCCCCAATAGCGTATAAGACTTAAAGACATAAAACCACCATTAGTTGTATGGATCAAGAATATTGTTAATCGGAGGTTATGAATTGGTTCCCATAGGATACAGCACACAAGCAATTGCCTGCCAAGAGATCTGCTACCTGAATTACAGATTTTTCCTTTGGAAAAAAACATTTTTATCAAAAAAAGTAGGGCCTAATTCTCAGATCACACTAAAGTATAATGGGGTTTATTTGGTTTGACTCATGATATCATGTGAACCCAGCCACCTAGTTTAAAAAGAAATAATGCTTAATGTTATGCAAACCAGCTAATTGCAGCTTATTCAATTAAATAAGTAAGAAGCTAACATTTAAATCTGTGAACATGTTTTCTCTCCATTAGCAACCATACTACTTCTACAGCAAGAGCACTTTCTTGAGGCAGTTTAATTCAAATTAATTTCTTCAATTTCTATAGCCATTCATTTCAGTCAAGTGATTCTGGGTGGCTTACAATTGTAAAATTATATTAAATGCAGCTGAGATATCTAACCAATTAGCAATAAAATCAATCAATCAATTTAGTTTATTACAGTCATAGACCAGAGACCAACCCCCCCCCCCCTCAGTTAATGGACAATTAAAAATTCTAGTATAAAATAATAAACTACATCTAAAATCTATGATAAAATTATACATGGTCTAACTATACTAAAATTACAATCCATAAAATGTGTGGCTTGTTGTCAGTTTAATACTAAGAGGTAAAGGAATAAGCAGTGCAAAGTGTTTGCCACATTTGTTGTATAACATAACTATGGTGGATTAGACATGTGTTTCTGACAAATCCCCAGTGCTACTGCACAGAATCTAGCCACCTGTACTGTAGTTGTGGACTGTTCATCCTTAAGCAGCCACTGGAGATAAGCAGTATTGGAAAGGCCAGGATACCTAGCAATTATTGGAAGAATAATTATTGGAATCATAAAGTCAAGTAACAGGGCCCTTAACATATTCCGAGCCCCAGCTCAAGGTACATAACCAAATTTTTAATACTTTAAAAAAGATCAATAGGATTGGGGCCATTCCAATCTCCGAGGGGAGAATATTTCATAAGGCTGGGACTGACCCGTCTTCTAGTTCCTACCAATCAAAACTCTTTGGCTGATGGGATATGTAGCATGCCCGAAGTGCTAGATTGAATTGGATTGGTAGGGACTGTTGGAAAAACACTGTCCTTCAGATAATCTATATTGAAATGCTACTATTACTACTACTACTACTACTACTACTACTACTACTACTACTACAAGAAAAATGCAAGAAAGTTGGCTAACAAGCCAAGTTGAAGCTTACTTTTATTGGACTATTGGTTATGGTTCTTAAACATCGGTTAGGAATGTATATTTATTGGACTGGTAGAGTATGTGAGACTCCGTCACATAAAATATATATGGAGCTTTATTTCCCAGTCTAGAAGGTTATCAATAAAATAATTTTAGCTGAGGATTGACCCGGGGGTTCCTTAGTACTCTTTGAACTTGATGGTTTTCTTGCAGAAGTTTCATTATCAAACTAGATAACATCAATGTTAGAAGAGAATGGGGTTATAATAAGTAGTCTTATTTTTATATGCTAGTGGCTCACCTTGTCTGTGTTGGTGGGATTGTTCTTGCTAGTTTCTTGATTAGGCTGTTGTTTACTGTTAGCTTGTCTGAATAGATAATTCCTTGAATGGAATATTGTTGATTTCTTGATTGTTGGTCTCATATTAATCTTGGGGTTAAACTCTGCTCATCTAGGTTTGATTACTGGTGAGCAGGTGTTTTGGTCTTTTTGTTTCCTTTCAGGCTTTTTTAATTGTCTCTGATTAGATGTTATTTATCTCTATGTGCTATCTATGTATTTTTTTCTGGGCGAATAGTGATTGGTTCCACATGAGAGCCAATTAAATTAGAAGATGGATGGTATAGCCTTCTCCTTCAACAGTCTTTAATGCAGGTTTACAAACACTAGAGAGATATTTATTGCAGTTTCCTGGGTATAACTTTAAAATCCAGTATGTTTACATAGATAATAATGAAACTGAGCCGACATCTTTCCATTGCTTTAGCCTCTGATCCTGTCAAAGCTCTAATAAAGTTCTTAACAGAATACTAAAGTGAAAATGGGTGGAGTAAATCCATAACTACTGGATTATCTGACCACAACTTCTAGCATAAGCCCATACTTTTCTAGTGATTAAAAGTAATGTTAATAATTATGTCTTATTTAGATAAATGCATAAATTATATCTTGCCACACCACTTAGAAAGGCTAAATTTCTCAATTAAAAAAAAAATCTCAGTGATCTCATGCTTTTTCATCAAAAGTAACTAAGAGAGATAGCAGGCTTAATTTTTATAGATTAGATAAACAAAAGGATACATTGTAACTCCTACAGAAAAAAATCAAAGTGAAAAGTAGCAGCAGCTAAAAGCTAATTACTGTAAAGCAGAAGTGGGAGAAAATGGTACCAGAGAGAAAGGTGAAATAGATTAGTAAGCAATAACAGGCATGAGACATGAAAAGAGAGAGGGTGGGATGAGGAGCATGCAGTTCAACTAGGTTTTTCATTTATATACAAAATTTTCAGAAATGTTTTAAAAATAATTACAAACTTTTATGACTGGGTTATGATAGCTGGTATGTTATGTTTCATTCTGATCTACCTGCATCATACATAAATCTCTACTTGAATCTCCCTTAGGATTAGACACATTCATGAAACATAAGCTGTTGAGAAGATAGCAGGCATGGCAAACTTAAAGATTAGAATCAGTCTACTTTTGAATGTCAAATGTCTAAATATAAGCAGCAGGGGATAGATGAGATGATCATAGTATAGAGAGAATTGATTCAATGCAAAAATGAGCCTAGACTTTCAGTATCACAGATTAGTATTATTTAATAAAACATGCTGCATCGTGAAGAGCTCAATGGGTACCTAGTACAAATGAGGAAACTTAAGAATACCTGCACAAAAACCTCAAGGAGTACTTGGCATGAAAGACCTACTGATGTGTGGAATACTTGGTGCTCTCTGAGCTTGGTTCTTTGCTTGCTAACATATCATTACCCAATGTAGGAGAGAGAGCAGGAGAGCCAGAGGAAGGAGTTAAATGAAAGCATCAGTACAGAATAGTGACATAGCCACAAGAGAACAAAGTCCAACCCTCCTTAAATGCCATTGTCCCTTATCTAGTTTTGTCCAGGTGCAAATCATTATTCTGAGAAGATTCCTTGCATAGGTTTTAGCAATATATCAGCAAATTAGAACTTTCATGTGTAGACTTGATTATTTTTTTTGCTCTTGACAGTCAACTAGGTAACATTAGCAATTCACCAGTCAATGAAACATCTGCAAGCAAACAACTAAGCTCAGAGGTCACCAAGGACTCCTCTGTTCATCCCTACCTCCAATATCTCTATTGGAGACCTACCAATTTCATTCTCATCTTCCAGAAATCTCACGACACCCTTTTAATCATAAATGCCTTTAAGAAAATAAAAAATTCTCAAAAAGTGTAAATTGGTTAAAGGGTGTACTTAAACTTATTTTCTGTGCTTTCATAACAATTATATTTATGAAATACCTTTAATCTTGTTCCTGGGATTCAAGCTGATGGAAGACAGGATCACAAACAAAGACACACAACAGTGCTGGCAACAACTGATGGATCAGATACAGAACAATCTAGAATAGAATAGAGCTGGAAGGGACCTTGGAGATCTTCTAGTCCAGTCCTCTGCTCAAACAGGAGAACCTATATCATTTCGGATAGGTGACTGTCTAGTCTCTTCTTAAAAATCTCCAGGGATGGAGCACCCATGATTTCTGGAGGCAAGCTGTTCCACTGGTTAATTGTCCTCACTGTTAGGAAGTGTCTACTTAATTCCAAGTTGCTTCTCTCTTTGATTAGTTTCCAACCATTGTTTCTTGTCCTGCCCTCTGGGTGCTTTGGAGAATAATTTGACCCCTTCATCTTTGTGGCAGTCCCTCTAATACTGGAATACTGCTATTATGTCACTCCTAATTCTTCTTTTCTTTGGACTAGCCAAACCCAGATCCTGTGGTCGTTCTTCAGGTGTTTTAGTCTCCAGGCCTTTGATCATCTTTGTTGCTCTTCTCTGAACTTTTTCCAAAGTCTCAACATCTTTTTTGTAGTATGGTGACCAAAAGTGGTTGCAGTATTCTAGGTGTGGTCTTACTGGGGCTTTATAAAGACGTACTAATAGTCTACATGATATTGATTCTATGCCTGTTTATACAAGCCAAGATTGTATTTTTTTTTTTGGCTGCTACTGCACATTGATGGCTCATATTCAAGTGATCATCCACTATGACTCCAAGGCCCCCCTCACAGTTACGGGGTTTGAGCCTAATCTGTACTTATAGCTTTGATTTTTTCCTGCCTAAATGTAGAACTTTGCTTTTCTCCACATTAAAATTCATTTTGTTGGATAGGGTCCATTGTTCAAGTTTGTCAAGATCTTTTTGGATCTTGAGCTTGTCTTCTGAAGTCTTGGCTATTCCGGCCAGTTTAGTGTTATCTGCACATTTGTTGAGTTCCCCTTCTAAGTCATATATGAAGATATTGAAGAGTACTGGGCCTAAGATGGAGCCTTGTGGTACCCCCACTGCTTACTTCTGCCAATGTGTGTGTATTACCATTAAGGACAACTAGTTGAGTATGATTTGTCAGCCAGTTACAAATCTGGTGGTGATATTGTCTATTCCACATATTTCCAGCTTACCAAGAAGTAGGTTGTGGTCTACTTTGTCAAATGCCTTACTGAAATCTAAGTATATTATGTCCACAACATTTTTCTGGTCTACTAATTTAGTCACTTTATCAAAGAATGTAATAAGATTGATTTGGCACGATCTGTTTTTAACAAACCTGTGCTGGCTACTAGTTATAACTTTATTTGCTTCTAGTTGTTTGCAGATCTCTAATAAAACATCAGATGTTCCAGTTATGCTTATTAAGAGTTACATTGGAATGCTATTCTTAAAAAGAAGTTCGGACAAACACTCTTACATTTTAAATTTAAGCTGAAAAAAAGTGTTATTAGACTCCTGATATTTGGAAAATAATTTGTTGCTAAGACAACACCGAGGGGAGTCCATTCAGATTTCTTCATTTTTAAAGACCTCCCTGCATATATTGGCCTTTAAACTGATGTAAAATAAAGTGGGAATGTGACAGGTATTCATCTTTAGATGGACATCCACAATCTTACATTATTCTGTCAGTCCATGACAGCAGGAAATGGGTTAAAGAAGACAGTAGTAACATAGCAGGAAGCAAATGTGTATTTCCCAACTATAAGAATGTTCCTTGTTTATTTACTTACTTTTGTGAATAGTGACTTAACAAACCAAATATGTGTCAAAAAAATTCATGTGAAATTAGATGTTTATTAGAGCCAGGAATAAGATAATTGCAATAGACAAATATGAATGCAACTCAATAATCCTGTGACAATGAGCACCATGGTTTAATTATGGGATTAGTGTCTGACCTGAATCTACTGCCAATTTTACTGAATAACTGCAACTTCTAATACTGAATGCCAGGAATGTCTTTCTAATTTTCTCCACTTTACAGAAAATACTATAAATACATGTTAGTTAACTTCTATGTCAGAAAGCCCCAAACATTTTTATCTTTGTGACAAGGAAAGCAGTCCACATCTATTCATTTTGATATGCTTTTCCTCTACTGTTTCCAAGTCTAGGACACCTTTGAGGTAAGGTAGACATGGTATATTGAATAATAAAATATAGCTGCAATGGTGATTTATGAAAGCATATTATAGTGTTAGCAGTACTATTTCCAGTTTCTTCCTAACAATCAAAGGAATAACATAATTTCATGTTTCTGGTGAACCATGACACCCAGATTAAATGCCTGACCAAGGCAGAGGATTTGGGCTCACAGTGATAACTAGTCTCATATTAATAATTGTTCTCATCCTCAAATACCAGGTTTTGTACTTACAAGTCTGCAGTATAGGGAGCCTTTTGTGAGAGATGCCCTGCATTATATTACAACAAACTGGGAAAAACCACTTTTCCAAACTGGAAATTAGCTTGAAAACAATTACGGAAGTTGATCCATGCAACATTTATTTTTACACAAAGTATTTTGCAGAAACAAATGCTTAATTGGTATTCCACACACTTTATGCACAGATCAGCATAATATTTTTAATAGCTGTCAGATAAAAAGAGGAAGGTGAACATGCATTTCTTGTTTTTTTCTATCACTTCCAACTCTTTCTAACTTGATGCACAACATTTCTTCTGGATCGTCTGACACTAATAGCTTCTCCGAGTTGTTATAAGCTTATGCGTTCATCATGAGGGATAGTTTCTGGGTACCTTCTCTTCAATTAGCCTCTTTTTACTGACTTTCATTTTTTTCTATGTGTTAGGGCCTTCTCTAATGCCTCTTCCTTTAATTAGCTTGACCACATAAGGATAGGGAAAGTGTTATGCAAATGATCAGATAGATTCATAAAATTACACAGGAGTAAACACAAGTGTTAATACAACAATTACACAAAAAACTGAATTGATGAAGGCGGAGAAATATAAATGTATCTTAAGTTATAACTTTATAATAAAGGCGAGGAAAAGAAATAGATATTTACCGAGTTTCAAAGTACAGGGAATTTAAATAATTGGTTCTATGTATTTAGAAAAGCTGAGACTATTCTCTGGATTACTGATTTTATATCAAAATTTAAAATGGGAGATCAACTAAGATGTTCTACAATAGCAAAACTCACCCTTCCTTGTAGAAACATGTAAAAGAAAAATCTTGAATCATGATTAGGAGATTAAACACCTGGCTAGGTGTTTTTTTTTTTAAAGTAGGGCCACAGATGAAAAATAATTTAGATGCAATAACCCAATTTCAGATAGAAAACCTAAAAATGATGTATCTCCTAATTTTGAGGCAAACAACAAACACAGAGCAAAGAAAATCAATTTAGAGAATTGAAACAAGGGAAAGGAGAAAAATTAGCTAAAGGGTAGTAGTAAATCTTGTGTTTCACAAGAAACCCTAAACATTTTTAGCTTGACGCCTTGAAGCACTAGACTTACAATAAGCAACACAGAACTTCCTTGCAGAAGGAAGTACTGAACTCCTAATGCAGTGACTCTATTACAGATGAAAATTGGCTACAGAGCCACAATAGATGGTTCAGAAGAAGAGGGAGATTTATGGACCAGACATATCTGTCTAAGCTAATAAAATAGTGAGATATTCTATCACCGTGTTCAGACACTGGTTTAGAATCAGTGTTTTGACTCAGTTGTTGGGGAAAAACACAGCTGTGATCCAGATACTGATGACGTCTTACCCGCAAATTTGTAGTGATCACTCTCTAGGGACAAAATAATAATTTGTGACAATCTGTGGCATAATCATCGGGGTGCGAAGTCACATCACTGAATACTACTTTCAAAAAGTATCTTCAGACAAGGAGAGCACTTTTGTGGCACAGGATTCCCATTATCCCCGAAAGATGGTCCAGACAAAATTCTATGTTTGAATTTAAGAAAACCAGCTTTTCATTGTAGGTGAAATGAAGATTGATGACACAAAATAAAAGCCCAATTCAGAATCAGACAAACTCCGTATTTTGAAAGTTGGTGTCCGGGTAACATCCTGCAATATTATTTAAATTTCCTTCTAGAAAAGAGTTTTTGGCACTTTTATTCAGAGTGTGATGTTGCAATTGTGTCAGCTAGTCTCACCTATTCTTGCAGTTTTTTTAAATAAAGAAAAGATTAACAGTTCTGTCTGAACTGTGATTAGAGTTGTGAAAAAGGAATAATTCCCCCCCCCCACTTTCAGCTTTTGTATGTTTGCTTTAGTTTTATTTTTTCCCTTGTGCTCTCTCTCTCTCTCTCTCTCTCTCTCTCTCTCTCTCTCTCTCTCTCTCTCTCTCTCTCTCTCCTGCTTTTCAAGCATTTCCATAAAGTATCATGGCTATTTCATAAGTTACAAAACTTCAATATGTAAAGTAAAATAAAATTCTATATAGACTTGCATGTGAAGTGAATATACATAGATATTTTGTCTACCTGAGTAGACTTGAAATGATAAGCAGCTATAGTCTTCCAAGGTGCATGTGCCAGCAATTGTGTTGTTGAATTCAGATATTTAGAGTTCCAAGAACAACATATTTTGTGTGTTTGGAAGACAAAGCTGTATGTATGATATTCCCACATTTCCTGCTATATTATACTCTCTATATTTCTAATTCTTACATAAAGAATAATTATGGCACACTATCTTGTTTCCTATATATCTTATGATTTTTTTTAAAGTATAGTAACCTTCCCCCATGTCCATAAAGCAACTCTTATGTGGATTCTTTCTCTGGTGGGGATTGGAGATTTTTTTTCTCTTTAGAATATGTGTATGTGTACACAGGTGTATAATTAATAAGAAACAAAGAAAAAAATATGCTCAAATAACCAACCTAGGATGCTCCACTGTTTCTGCAGTTTTCTTGTATATCCAGACCTACCTTAGCTCTATTACTAGAGTGGGCTACACACAAATAATTGAGGGAAAGCATTATCTTCTTGTACTTAAAGCCATGGATAGTACTGTTCAGTTAATTGGTTCTGATTCACTAGCTTATGTGTACCACTTTCTTTACTACCTCCAGTGAAAGATTCAGTTACATGTTGCAAACTTTTTTCTTTATAATTATGATGACGTTCAGAAAAGCTCTTCTATTTTGTTGCGATTCTGTAGCAGTGATTACTGCAGAAAGTTTGTTCAGCCAAAATGCTCAATAAAGCTAGGTGTCAGGTTCTTTGGCAACTGCCTAAAAGGGAGGGAGATGCTTTTCCAAGCAAGATTTTCAGAGTTCTCTTTAACAAGATTTATCAAAATGGATGAAGCAACAACAAAATCCAGCAATTAAACCATTTTCAGTTGAGAACATGTGTACGTTAGGACACAGACTTCCTGGTTTTATTCATAACAGCTTTCCAATAGACCACTAAAAAGGTGAGTCTGTTTGGTGATAACAGGGGAACTTGCAGATGGCTGTTGATAGATCAGTCTCCAAACTGACTCTTAATCAGTTTGGGAAGTAAGTCCTGTGCTAGCCTTTTAAATGTGGTTATTGTAAGCCTACATAAGGGAAATACTTAACTGATTGATGAATTGGAGGAAGTACTATAAATAAATTGGATAATTTAGAATGGAGTTGGAATATCAAGAATGAAAAAAAAATGGAGATAAGCCTGGATACTGAAAGCAATGAATAATAGCAACAAAATCCACCTGGAACAAATTAAACATTCCTGGAACAAATTAAACATTCCTGGAACAAATAGTGTACCTTAAAACAAATATTAATTTCTAATCTCCCACCCATGTTTTCTGTGCAACAGAATGAACAAAAACATTAGCTGATTGACACTTGTACCTTTAGCAGCAGCTAAATCTCCAAAAATCAGGCTATTTTTTTCTCCAAGGCATGAAGATAAGCATTGTATGACAATATCTGTAGCTCAAGCTATTGTTAAAGTCCCAGAAATAGGGGATGTTTTTTTAAAAAAAACCTGAGCATACAAATACATTGCCTTATTCTTTCTCTTGTTGGTGGAAGGGGGAGAAAAATAATGATACTCTTCATAAGATGATTGTTACACACACACACACATATACACACATCCTGTCACCCTGGCATATGGTCTATGAATCATTCACAAAGCAGGCAAATTAAATATTCATCCCAATGAGAAGACCAAACACTTTGCTAATTGTCTGGGAAACAGAGAACTGGAAAGCCTCATGTAGGAATCAGGCATCATGTTTCACCAAGACAGAAAGAGAGATGGAATGGAATGGAATGGAACGGAATGGAATGGATGCCTTAATATAATCAATCTGAACCTTCAACCACCTTTTAAGACACTCCCTGTTCATAAACAAAACGAAATACATCTAGTATGATTAAAGGAGTTGGGAAAAAAATAGGTTCAGATGCCAGTTAAATCACATTATCCTCACCCAATTTCTTCAATACTTTTTCTAGCTGCCCTCACCATAAAAAATCCTAGACCCTGTTCTCATTGTAAACAGTGAGATATGGAGCGATTAAGCAGGTGAAACCAGAATAAGATATTTTAACCCATTTCACATTATGCTGATTACCTGCTCCTTCTCCAAACAGAGTTCAATCAATAACATAAACAAGGGCCTACATCCTGAAACTCAAAGTTGTCCTACATCCAGAGGTGGTATTCAGCAGGTACTGACCAGTTCTGGAGAACCTGTAGTGGAAATTTTGAGTAGTTCAGAAAAACGGCAAATACTACCTCTGATTGGCCCCACCCCCATCTATTCTCTGTCTCCTGAGTCCCAGCTGATCGGCTGGGTCTTCTTTTGTTGCCCTGAACAGGAGAACGGAGCTGGAAAGCAGGTTAATGGAGTGGGGAGAGAATGGGATTTTGCAGTAACCTTCCTCTGCCACATCCACCAAGCCACACCACACCCACAGAACCGGTAGTAAAACATTTTGAATCCCACCACTGCCCACATCATATGTTACTACATCTGGAAGACTATAATTGGTATATGAACTGGAAGAAAGATATTGCTGCAATATTGTTGAATTTCTCAAGTAGTTGTAAAGAGCAACAAAGGGGGATGGGACAGAAAATGAGAGTTTTTCAAATCCTGTTTCCTGTCAATACATTTGGCCACCTTAGTGAATGATGAACTATGTTCTGAATTGGACTGAATGAATCCAACGCTGCTAATCCTTCTAGACTTCTTAAAAACTCTTGGTAGATTCTTTCTGGCTCCGCTAATAGGACAGAACCAGGAAGTATCATTTTACGAACAGAAACATACAAAGCCAGTGAGATATAAAAGATAGAATTCTGACACCAATGGAATGCCCCCCTTCATTGTTCCAAACAACGTTTCTAATTTAAAAAATCAACAAATTCAGAAGAATGAATGCCTCTCCTCCTCCCAGATTCCTTCGGCTTTATCTCCTTATCTGTGAACTCCAGGGATCAATATACTGAACTCCAGGGATCAATTTTAATGTTATGACTGCTGAGATGGATTTGCAAGGATTCAATATGTTTATTCAATATGCATCGTCTGAATATGGATATTCTGGCCATAATTATCAGCTTTTTGGTGCCTAATGACTGAATATAGTGCCATTCAATCAATGGGTAGATATATTTCTGAGGTTTCTAAAAATAGATTTGCCTATTAAAAAATAAAACCAGAAGCATATTTCAGTGAATTTCTTTGGGCAACAGACTCCAGATGGAAAGAGCATCTTGAAAGATGTACTATGCCTTCTCAAGATAGAAAACAAACAGCCTTCTTTGAAGGCAGGTAATAGTGTTGTATTGTTACATAAGAACAATTAAAAATCAGAACTAATGCAGAAAAGTACCATAAAGTAGAAGAAAATTTGGAGCAATAAATCTTATATATGTATGTATACAGGTAGTCCTTGGCTTACACCAGGGCTGTCAAACTCCCTGGGATGACACCGCTGTGACAACATGAATTTGACACCCCTGGCTTACACCATTCATAAAGAATAGAATAGAATAGAATAGAATAGAATAGAATAGAATTCTTTATTGGCCAAGTGTGATTGGACACACAAGGAATTTTCTTGGTGCAAATGCTCTCAGTATACATAAAAGAAAAGATACATTTGTCAAGAGTCAAGAATCATGAGGTACAACACTTAATAATAGTCATGGGGTACAATAAGCAATCAAATCATATTAGGAAACAGTCAATATGAATCATAAGGATACAAGCGACAAAGTTACAGTCATACAGTCACAAGTGGGAGGGGAGGGGTGATGAGGAGTGATGAGAAGATTAATAGTGATAGTAGTGTAGAATTTGTGAATAGTTGGACAGTGTTGAGGGAATTATTTGTTTAGCAGAGTGATAGCATTTGGAAAAAAACTGTTCTTGTGTCTAGTTGTTCTGGTGTGCAGTGCTCTATGATGTTGTTCTGAGGGTAGGAGTTGAAACAGTTTATGTCCAGGATGTAAATATTTGTACTGTAGTATCTGTAAATATTTTCACAGACCTCTTTTTGACTCATGCAGTATATAGGTCCTCGATGGAAGGCAGTTTGCTAGTAATTGTTTTTTCTGAGGTTCTGTGACCTTTCAAAACTACAACAGCACTGAAAATAGTGAGCTTGTGACTGGTTTTCATAGTTTCAACCAATGCAGCATCCCCATGATCACATGATCAAAATTCAGACACTTGGCAACTGGTATGTATTTATGACAGTTGCAGTGACCCTGGATCATGTGGTCACCATCTGTAACCTTCCCAGTCACAGCTTCCCAAAAAAAGTCAATGGGGGAAAACAGATTCTCTTAATGACACAAGATTCACTTAACAACTGCAGTGATTCACTGAACAATGTGTCAAAAAAAGGTCATAAAATGAGGCACAACTCCCTTAACTGCCTGACTTAGCAACAGAAATTTTGGGCTTGGTTGTGGTCCTAAGCCAAGGACTACCTGTAGTGAGAACTTCATCTGCAGGTGAATCCTTACAACATAATGCCAGTCCTCTCATGATAAGCCGCTCAGAATCACCTGAACCACAAAATGGGTGGCAAATAAAATTGACAAATAAAATAAATAAATTGTACAGGAGTGCATCATATAGTTTTGGAAATACAGGTTTAATATAGTATCAGGAATTTGTTGATCTTTAAAATAGAGTATATTAAAATTAGTCACTGTTTTTGCAGCAATAGACTAATATTGCCTAAGCCTCAGAAAACCTATTTATTGGGTTCTTTTCAGTAATCCTATAAGAGTCGCATTCAGTGTTCTGTCTGTATTTTATTTTTCCTTGTAAAACAGATTGAACTTCCACATTCCCAAACCATGTTTATGTATTGCTCAACTCTTTTACTGTCCATTTCAGTTCCTTCAGGTAACGTAGCTAAATCAGTTTTTAAAAAACCCATGCATAACTGCAGCACAATCACAGATGTTGCATATCAAACTAACAATGGCCTTTCTTCCTACTTTATACCTTTTCCTGTTTAGCTGAGGAAATTGAAAAAGTAACAGAAGGGATTTCCTAGGGAATCCTCATTTTGGGAGGACAGCTGTAAGAAGTTGTCTCTGTACCAACTGAGATATACACAGATTAACCATTTGTTAATCCTCAAATAAGCTTATCCTTCACACACAAGGCTTAACTTGGCAATCATGTATCATATATATATATATATATATATATATATATATATATATATATATATATATATATATATATATATATATATTTGGTTATTCGAGTTTTCTCCGCGTAAAATTGGATTCCAATTTTACGCAGGAGAAACTCATAACCAAAGATCCACATACAAATACCCACGAGAACCTCAAAAACATATATATATATTTGTTTTCTGAGGTTCTCATGGTATTTGTATGTGATCTTTGGTTGTTCGGGTTTTCTCCCACGTAAGATTCGAAGTATCTAGGCAACCTTTCGATGAAGTCTCATTCACCATCTTCAGGCTTCTGTCTTCGGCTCTGTGCTTCTCAGAGTGATGTGAGATTGCAGCTGCTTCTTCCTTTTAACTGCTAGTGGGGTGGGACTTGATTGGGTGGGGGCTTGGCTGTGTTCTGATTGGGTGGGGTGTGTTCTCATTGGTAGGGGTTTGGCTGTGTTCTGATTGGTTGGGGGTTGGCCGTGTTCTGATTGACTGGAGGCGTGTTCTGTTCAGGTGGGGGCTTGGTTGTGCTCAGGTTAGTCTTAGTTGCTGGGGATTTGAGTTGGTGAGCTGTGATCTTGCTGTTTGGCTTGAGTTCGTGGTCGTGCTGCATCTTCATAGTGGGTGTCGGTTTGCTTCATGTATGGCTTGGAGGGGTTTGAAGTGGGTAGTGATGCAGCTGCAGTGTGGCTTCTGGTCCGTGGTCGTGTCTCATCTTCTGAGTGGGTGTGAGTCTGTTTTCTACATGGAAGTGTGGTGGTGGCATCTTGTGTGGCTCTCATGGGTGTGGGTCTGGTGTCATTCTTCATGTTAGGTACTTGTCTGTTCATGAGGGCGGGTTTCCAAATGGCTGGAAGGCGGGAGGTGTCATCTCGTTTGTTCATGCTGCGTGGGCGTTTTTCTATCTCTATGGCTTCTCTGATTATTCTGCTGTTGAAGTGTTCGGTTTTGGCGATAGTTCTGGTATTTTTAAAGTCAATCTCATGTCCTGTGGCTTTGAGGTGTTGGACCAGGGAAGAGGTCATTTCTTCTTTTTTGATTGAGTTCTTATGTTCTTCAATGCGTGCACTTATTCTTCTGTTAGTTTGTCCAATGTATGTGGTGGGGCAGGCAGTGCAGGGGATTTCGTATACTCCTTGGTTTTCTAATTCGATTTTGTCTTTGGGGTTTCTTAGGATGGTGGATATTTTTCTGTTTGTGCAGAATGCTGTTTTAATGTTGTGTTGTTGGAGTTGTTAAGTGAATCTTGTGTCATTAAGAGAATCTGTTTTCCCCCATTGACTTTTATTGGGAAGCTGTGGCTGGGAAGGTTACAGATGGTGACCACATGATCCAGGGTCACTGCAACTGTCATAAATACATACCAGTTGCCAAGTGTCTGAATTTTGATCATGTGATCATGGGGATGCTGCATTGGTTGAAACTATGAAAACCAGTCACAAGCTCACTATTTTCAGTGCTGCTGTAGTTTTGAAAGGTCACAGAACCTCAGAAAAAAACAATTACTACCAAACTGCCTTCCATCGAGGACCTGTATACTGCACGAGTCAAAAAGAGGTCTGTGAAAATATTTACAGATACTACATTACAAGAGAGTTCACTCTGAGAAGCACAGAGCCGAAGACAGAAGCCTGAAGATGATGAATGAGACTTCATCAAAACGTTGCCTAGATACTTCGAATCTTACGCGGGAGAAAACCCGAACAGCCAAAGATCCACATATATATATCTCTATGTAAGTACCCGCGAAAACTTAAGAAAACAAATATATATATATATATAAAAATGAAGAAGATGCATAATTGCCAAGTTAAGCCTTGTGTCTGAAGGATAAATATATAGTGAAGTATCACTTCACTGAAGTATCACTCATTCATCATCACAAAATCACCAGAACTGTAAAGTCTACAAATTTAAATTTGGCACGTATGTTTCTGTTGGCTTCTAGGTGCTCACTAAGAAAGGATTTTTTGAAATGACCATCAGAGCATTAGTATTTTGTATATTATTATTAACATGTTCTGATGCTAAGGAGTTCTACTCCCCCTCCCCACCTGAAAAGAAATATGTTCTAAATGCAAAACACAACCAAAGGAGAGGAGTTTCAGTTTTAGTTTTAGTTTCACAGCATCAAGCAGCTATATTACAGAATAGTTGAGCTAAGCCATGCCCAGGCTCCTTGCTGTCTCCTTATTGCTCACACAGCAAATACTGTTTCAGTTTCCAAACAGCCCTCAGCTCTCTCACACACTGACAGGATACTAGACAGATGAATACCAAGGGATGCTGGTAGACAGAGGCAGAATTCCCCCACCTTATTTTCCTCCCCAAAAACTAAGCCTGACCACATAGTTTTGTAGAGAAGCACAGGTATCAAGCTAGTTATATGATATAGCAATGGTCACAACCTCAATATCTTACCATCGCATTCATACCTATATCATTCATTTGAGTATGAAAGCATATGTTTGCTTCATGCACCTATATCCTCCCTAAATCATAGTTATAAAGTAATTTCATAATAACTACCAACAAGTTGCTGACAACAGTCAGGCCCATCTCAGTTGACAAGACAAAATATTGCAAGAATATAGTTCTGAGGTCATGCAGTCTCAGTTAAATTAGATGTGCTGGGGCTATGAGGTTATTATGAAAGTTTTCCCTGTATTATTATATATCAAATGTGAGCTCTATTTATATCATAATTAATATTCAATTTCTTGTACCTCTCTCTCCCACCTCTTTACTAAAAAGGCTCAAAGCTATTTTTTGACACAAGATACAGTTTCCATCTGTTCTTTGTTTGGTATTCATTTGGTCTACTATCTGGCTGTTTACTTTGGCCCATGTGATAACTAATTGTCACAATGTCCCCTTCTTAGGGAAGATGCTTGAAAAGACGCTGGCCGTAGAATTTCAGCCATATCTCATTCCAACCCAGGTTAAGATTCTGATGGTAGCCATCTATTTATCTGAATTCTCTGGTTAAGGGAAATCCATGCAGCCCCACATCGGCATCCAAATGCAATGGTGGACTTGATGAAGATCAAAGCATAGAAGATCGGTTTCAATTAAAATGTCAGCATCATAGCATAATGTTTAAGTTTCTAGTCTCATGCTGGAGCCCATCCTGTCTCTTTCCAGAACATGTGCACTGGGCTGCTCCACATGTTGCATTTATATAGTGGGTAGTTGTGGGTAGCTTTTAGTTGTTAATTGATAATATGTTGCTTTTTTCCAATGACAATATTCCCAGTTTTTAGCTCTGGCTGTTCATCAACAGAAATATTCTAGCCACGGTTATTTATGCACTGGTTATCTCAATATTAGGCCCTTGTAACACATTCTATACAGTACTGCCTTTAATGTTAGTTCTAGTACAAATTCTCCCACATAGATTGCTAAAAGAGAAAATATATTACAAACCTATTACATTTATTTAAAGGAACTGTACTGAATACCTGTATGCTACTGAGCCTAGTTCATAAGGCTTATTCTAAAAGTTCTAAGATGCATGCAGTTTGGAATCTAGACATATTCTGGAGTGTTTTAGCCATTATTTACCTATTCACCAATTAAAGCTCAACGGGGATGCCCTCATACTTGCCAGAGAAATTTGTGGCAGGAGGAAAGCTTTCTAGACATAGGGACTTTGGTTTTGAAATTATATTCCTATTCCATCACAACTGAAAACTTGCTTTGAATGAATATGTTGCCTTGCCAGTTAGTGTGCCCCTCTCTCCACAATTATTTTATCCACTTGATAATTACTGTTAATGAAAATATAAGGGATGGATGAAATCAGATAAATTTGAGGAATTTGGTTCTAATAAGAAGGACTAAAGCCAAACAGATTTTATTATTAAGTTAGCTGAAACCACACAAAATTGATAAACAAATGGCTACTATGTTTACATGGACGCAATGGCATTGGGCACAGTTCAGATGCTGCAACTGCATCCGCAGTGGATAAACCACTGCTTTCAATAATAATGGAACAAACTATATGTTGCATTGCTATGGGAATACAATACAGTATGAGGAGTTTTTCTGGCTATTGAATCTACATATCAAGCCATGCTGGTGCGATGGTCAGAATGCAGTACTGCAGGTGACTTCTGCTGACTGCTGACTGCCAGCAGTTCAATTATTCAAGTCTCACCGTTTCAAGGTTGATTCAGCCTTCCGTCTTTCTGAGGTCAGTAAAATGAGGATCCAGATTGTTGGGGGCAATATGCTGACCCTGTAAACTGCTTAGACAGAGCTGTAAAACACTGTGAAGTGGTATATAAGTCTAAGTGCTACGTGCTATTATACACATGTGCAAATAAAAATAGTATGTTTGGAAGTTCCGCTTGTGGATTAGCTAATACTATATGATTCCACCCTTTGAAGTGCCTTCTGTATATACTTATTTATATGTGTATTTCAGAGTCTTTCACATTGTAACTTTATTTAATCTGTGCGTGTAAATTCAATCAAGACTGAGATTCTTAGTAAAATTCTGGAGACTTTTAATTTCTGTCATGACTGAGCAAAGGGATAGACCTGAACCTCCCAACTAAAATGATAGCAACCCTAGAACAGGGACTCTGACTTTAAGCAGAAAGTGAAGATGATTTTGTTGTTGTTGTTTGCAAATTGCTGTATTTTTCAAAATTAAAAAAAAAACTTAAGGAAAGAAACTCTAACAAGATAGCAGACTTGTTAAAATTTAAAATGTAAAAATGATAGACGAAGATGAATTTTAGCAAGTCTAGTTTACCTCTCAACAGGTTATTGTCTCTTCTGTACCCTAAAAACCTAGCTGACATCATTCTTCCCCCAAATTACGAGTAATTTCTCATTCACATTCTTCTGGCCTCCCTCCACACATCCTTTTAGAAGCTTTACATTTCTTTGTCTTGTGCTTAGCAGGGAGTCTCACATGAAACCCAGTCTGAGACAAAGAGTTGCAAATACCAAGGAACCACCTGGGGATAGATTGATAGGGGAACTGAATTCCTGCCTGCAGAGGAAAGATCCCCTCAGAAGAGCCAGTCTGTACCAGATAACACAGCACTAAAATTTCTGTTGCAAAGAGCAGATGCAAAAGTTAGTCACTGAAGAAGGTTGTGATCCCAGCCAGAAATTCTGGTGCCTTGGACTCTATGTAGTGGATATTTTGTTACACAATTCTTAAACAATCTAAAGGAATTGTGTATTACATCTTCTCCAGTTTCTCTTTGATGAAAATTTGGAGACTTCTAATCTGTATACACTTACCACCTCTATTCTCACATTACAGCATTGGGCTTTAGATTTTATAGAGAGATGGATATTCTACATCTGCTAAAACTTATGTATTTGTTAATTTTCTGCATTAATACAAAAATCAAAAGGATTTTCTATCTGAGCTTCTGGACTTGTTGCAAAAGTATCTCAGGTTACAATAAAACGTGTTAAGATAAAGTCTGCTCTCCCTTAGAAACAGAAAAGCCAGCAGTTATTTTAATTTATTGGTGCTACTAATTAATCTCACTGCTGGCTTGTAAAGCCAAAAGCAAAGGTATCTTTTGCAGTTCTTCCACTAACAAATGGCTTAATAGTGAAGGCATTATTATCAGGCTGAGCAATGTTTAGTATCTAGAGGTTGCTAAATTACGATTCATGATTTAAAATAGAACCAGTGTAGTCTAGTGGTTAATGCACCCAGGCTAGATGGCTTCTTGAGGAGGTGGAGAACCATTACCTGCTTAAGAGATAATAGGATGGACCTCTCTTTCAAAGAAGAATTCATCACTGTTAAAATATAATTTACACATCACCTCTCCAGAGACTTTAGCCAGGTGTAAAGTGGAATTAATATACAGGTGGCCAAGCTAACAGCCATGAGGACACCATCCACTTCAGCAGGTCCAATAGGATCAAACTCCTCCCAGATAACTAAAATAAATTGAGCTCTAGCTCAACCTCAGTCTGCAGCACATTCTTATTTATTTTTATTTTTTGCTTTTATATGCCTTTGGATAACCCAAAGCAGCTGTTTGTATTTTTAGGTACCTTAACCTCCTTTATAAACACTATCTCAGTGGAAATAAACAGAGTGCAAGCTCTGAACATCTGTTCCATTTCTCCATTAGCAAGGAAATATATGGCTACTTCTCCCATCTATTTATAACTAGTTAGCAGAAAAAAATACAAATAAACTTTTACTTCAGCAATTTGAAAAGTATCTAGTTATTAAGATTTCTCTAACTTAATCCCTTTCTCTTTCAAGCAAGACTAATTATAGGGGTCTTTCAGAGAATCTTTATTTCCCCTTCCTAGAATGGCCCAAGGTAGATGCAAATAATATGAGTTGCCCAAATAAATCAGTTTTATCCATATGTGAGCATGCATGTTTTATTTAAGATTATGTAACATCAAGATAATGTTGACCAAATGGAATGCTTAGAAGGCCAAACCTCTTGCAACAGCCCTGCCTCTGTGGCAGTCATGGCTTTCTCTCAAAACTCCTAACGGTCTAACAGTGTTTTCAGTTCCTACTAGTACTTACTACTGCATAGGAAATTCACATTTCATGGTGAATGTTCTCTGGGACCTAATGAATAACTGAAAATTGCATTTTGTACTTCCCTTTGAATCATTTGGTGCATTCCTATCTTTAATTGGTAAAAAAATACTCTCTAAGTCAGGGGTGTCATCACTGCATCGTCATGTGATGTATAGCAAGTTTTTTTTTTCCCCTTCACTAAACCGGGCGTGGGCGTGGCATGATGCATCCGGCCCGTGGGCCGTGAGTTTGACAGTCCTGCTCTAGGTGATTGTCTATGGAGATTTTTAGTCATCCAGGTCATGGTTGTCCCAAAAGTGCTTTTTCAAGGGGCAAATGGACTTTCTGGTTTTTCTCTGAAGATGTTTTGCTTCTCAGTGTATAGAGGTGAAGAAGCTTCTTGGATGGGAAGCAAAATGTCTCCAAAGAAAAACCAGAAAGTCCGGTTTTTCCCTCTTGGGAAAAAGTACTTTGGGGTCTCTAGGTGATTGTTAAAATCTACTAGCAAAATATCTGCTTATAACAGAGACAATCTACTAATGGTAACAAAGTACCGTTTTTAATAAAGTTGGAAGGAAAATGAAATAAATAAATAAGTAGATTTATCTTTTTTTCCCCCACCTACCTTCTCTACTTTGCTTACATTTCAAAACTACATGGGGAATGGTATCCGATTCCTTTCTTCTTTCGGAAAGCACAGAACTACTTTATAGCGATTTGGATAAAAAGCGAAGTCATTGTAGCTTTGTGCTCTTCTCTTCTGTGCTCCCTTCTCTTTCACTAGGCTTTATTTAAGACACAGACCCTCAATTATTTTTCCCCACGCTCATATCAAGAAAAATGGGTTGCTCCAATCCTGATTTTCCAGAGGCCTCAAGATTGAAGTGACCTGATCCTTCTTGGCAGGGCAATCTCCATCAAAGCTTCCCCTGAGCTTCCTTCATAGCTCCAGCCACAGTCACCCAAATTGTTTTCTTGCTGCATCATTTACCTGGATTCGTCTTTATTATGTCTCCTCTCAACCTACTTATTTCATTTGCTTTCTTGCTTGCTTTTCATCTTGGAAAGGAGTAAACTGGTTTTTTTTGCAGCAGGAAACAAGCCAAGCTAACATGCCTTTGCCCTGATCATTACAAACCACTTGAGAGCTTAGGCTGCAGTTTTTATAGCACAATTTCAGTGTCTAAGCTAAAATGTAAATCAGGAACTTCTCATTTTCACTGCTGCATAGCTTTTTCCTGCAACAAGGAGCTACACTTTCCACTCAAAGGGGGCCACTAAGATAATATTCCTCTCATTTTTCGCATGCTAAGAATGCAAGTCAAAAATGCTAATTAGAATTAAAAATAGTATCTTATTTCTCATAGATGATAACACTGTATTGCATGTGTGTTTAATAAGCAACTTTCTAACATTGATAATTATGCTAATTAGGAATTAATGTTTTTTTTCTGTACTTGATCCCACTTAGTGAATGCTAATGATTCCAATTTCAATGTTTGACCAGTTTTGAGTTGCAAATCAAATTAGGGTTTTTTTTTGTCGTTACTAGAAGAAAATAATAATAATAATCCCTCTCCCCATTTTTTTTAATAAGCTGTGTTTGTCATGCACAATTTAACACTTCCAAACAGTCATTTTAATAGATTGCAAGCTTTTCATAAGTAACTAGAATCAAATATACTGGAGAATAAAAGGAGAAACTTTCTGACAGTGAGAACAATCAACCAATGGAACAGCTTGCCCTCAGAAGTTGTGGGAGCGCCATCACTTGAGACCTTCAAGAAAAGATTGGACTGCCATTTGTCAGAAATGGTGTAGGGTCTCCCATTTGGGCAGGGGGTTGGACTAGATGACCTATAAGGTCCCTTCCAACTCTGATTATCTGTTATCTGTTATACTTATTGAAAAACTACCTGGCGGATTTCAAAGAATTCCTCCATCTTGGGGACAATTTTCATTCATCCAATTGCTTATGAACATTTTAGCTAAGGTCTTAATATTTATTTTCAACCACAATTGGGACTGGAATTTCCATCACTAAGTGGTATGGCAATTAAGTGAATCATGCTGGATTTTATAACCTTTTTTGCTGCGGTTGTTAAGCGAATCACACAGTTGCTAAGTGAATCTGGCTTCTCCCATTGACTTTGCTTGTCAGAAGCTCCTGGAACAGGGCTGGGATGCTATACTGATTCTGCATGGTTTTATGGAACTGGTAGCTCTGAAGGGCAGCAGATACTGAACCGTGTCTGTGTTTGCTGCTCTTTGGCCCACCCGCCCGCTGGGGCTCTTACCTGTCCTTTAATTTCCTGCTTTTTCAACCTCAGCTGCTTTGCTGAGGTTGAAAAAGCAGGAAAGAAGAGGATTTTCAAACACTGCACACCTGCGCACAGTGCTTTTCAGCTATCCGGGTGGCACAGCCTAAGGATTTTTTGACACACTTGCGCAGCAAAACATAGTCACCGGACCAGTTGAATCCCACCCCTGTCCTGGAAAGGTAGCGAATGGTGATCATGTGGCCCCAGGAAATTGCAACCATCATAAATACATCCCATTTGATAAGCATCCAAACTCCGATCATCTGATCCTGGGGATGCTCCAATTGTCATATATGTGAGAATTGCTCATAAATCGCTTTTCTCATAACTTTGAACAGTCGTTAAACAAAGATCTATCTATATTGTCACTTATCATCTACTTAGATGAAGGGAGGGAAAATCAATATGTACTTTGTCTTCTAGTTTTTCTTTTCTTTCATTTTAATTTTTTAAACGAAGTTTTCCATGAAATCTGCTCTTTTCCCCAGCTGATACGTTTGGAGCCTCTCAGTAGGTTGTGGCCAGCTGGATACAATTTAGGAAGGGAGAGCTAATCAGTACTTCCATAGTTTTTAGGTGTGCAATTAATTCTCAGAAATATATTTATCTCAGTTTATAATATGCAATTAAATAAAAGGAATAATCCTAATAAAACGGGTTAAAATGTTTTTTTAACAGTAACGCATGAGGAAATTAGGAATGGATTATAAGTATTCATTTCACACACCAAACACATAGTTTCAGTGTTGTTGCAGTGCATTTTAAAATAGTAAAATACTGAAATCTGGCTACATAACCAAAGATACTGGAAAGAAAAATATTTAACAAATTTAAGAACAAAAACCAGCAACTTGATTTTAAACAAAAATTATAACTCAAGCTGTAGCCCATGGAGGACTATAAGCAGCTAAAGCAGCTGGTCCAGAATGCCGTCAACATTTAAATGATGGGATGGGAAGAATGCCAGATGAGGTCACCCACTTGAACAGGACGGGGTTTTTCCAGTGTAATGAACTTATTTAGGCTTTTGTACTCTTGTCTTTCAAAAATGTATCACCTACTTCTTCACAGAGGAAAAAAAATTGCAAAGCCCATTCTATTCCTGGGCCGGCTGTACAATATAAACCTATGCCAAAATCTCGAAATAATCTTAATGTTATAAAACATAAAGCTCTGAACTATCATTTGTGCCATACAAAACTATTTCTTTCTATCTGCAATTATAAGGCTCTGAATTCCAAATACAAATGCTTCTTACTATTAGAGTAACACAAATCTCTTGTACACAGCAAAAGGCTGATCTTGAGAAAAATATATTGCAACCGTGACTAAAACATGGGATTAGCTTGGGAAAACAAGGAAGTGTAAGAAAAAAAACTAAAGATTGTCCTGCATTGATTCTCTTTGGTATAAAAGGGAAGGAAGGGGAAATACTGGCAGGCTTTCAAAATTCTAAAATGCCTATATCCAGGGGTGGGATTCTGCCGGTTTGCACCTATTTGCTAGAACCGGTTGTTAACATTCTAAGCAGTTCGGAGAACCAGTTGTTAGAAGAAATTACTGGCCTAATCCTGTAAGGAAAGCAGGAAGGAAACATTTTGGTGTTCTTACAGAAACTGCTTCTCCATTAACCGTTATTATATTCTTGGCAGGACTAGACTTCCTGTCTCAGGAACTTCTCTGGAGTTTATTTTCCCTCCTTTCTTGCTACTTTGCTTGGGTGGAGTGACCATTCAAAGTTACAATGGCACTGAAAAAAGTGACTTATGACCATTTTTCACACTTACGACTGTTGCAGCATCCCCACAGTCATGAGAGGCCAGGCGAGGAGATGCGTGCCTCGATGTGAGTGATATTGATTTGGCCACACCCAGCCAGTCCACCAAGCCACATCCACCCAGTCATATGACCACCAAGCTATGCCCACCAACTAAGCCATGGTTGTTAAAAAATTTCAATCCCACCCCTGCCTATATCAATGAAGTAGAGATCTAGTATTTGTTGTAGTATCTGTTTCCTGACCTGGCCTAACTCAAACCATTGACATCCATTAAAAATTAGATTACATTAAATTAATATGGCAACAAGGAAGGGCACATTAATCAATATACCAATCATGTTTATTTAAAACATTTATATAACTGTCCATCTTTCAGCCAACTCAAGGTGACTCCCAATCAAAGATTAAGAAAAACCTATAAAATCATTTAAAAAGTTATAAACACAACCAGATAAAAGATTTTGCTGTTTTATAACAGAAACAAGAAGTTCATTTTATGATCCCTTCTTCACTTTTCCCCATTTGAATACAATAATACTGATGTATCTTATGTTTCAAATGATAGAGTCACATCAGTTTTAAAATTAATACTGTGATTAGTGTTACCATTAAAAAAAATAAGGCAGGCTTATTACAGAATCTCTCATACACATAATTATTCTGAGGAGAATTGGATCTCAAGTTTCATTGGCCTTTGCACAGCTAAGAGAATTCCATTCAGTCTTCAAAAAGTCCGATGTAGTCCCAGAACTATTCAGGAAAACATCAAGTATCTCTTCACTTCTACCCTAATCTAATTCAGCATCTGCTCACAGGCAGCGACCTCTTATTCTCCAAGTTTTGCCCTTTGGTCTGGGCAATTTAGCTGCTAGATTCTAATGGCAGGAACTACAGGAAATTATGATTCAGATTCCAGATTACATTAAGCTACAAAATTATTTTTTTAAATAATTTGTGATTGCCTTCTATAAAGATGAATGTGAGAGTATAAACAAGTAGAGAAATAGGGAAGGTGAAAATTTCAAAAGTTATGACAGTGTTGCGAAATAAAATTGACAAAAGAACAATCTATCAAAAGTTATTTATGGTCCAAAACCAAACACAACTGACAACATTGATAACCAACAAGCCATACATTCTTAATCCAAATCAACTGTCAATATTATTATTTATATGAACCAAACATTAGCCAGAGATCTAATATTTTGATTAATCTAGTAAAGTTCAACTTAGTTCTTAATAGAATGGAACTGGGGAAAAAACAAACACACTTCAACATTTATTATAATGATGCAAAAGACAGAAGTCCCTTTCTCACAGATTCCATATGCCTGGAATGAAATATGCAGTTCTGCACATATGGTATATTTGCTACATTCTCCAAGTTGTTCTAGAACAGGGCAGTCAAACTCCCGGCCGGTGGGCCAGATATGTCACACCCTGACCACACCCGTGCCTGGTTTAGTGAAGGGAAGAAACGTCCCAATATGTCATATGATGCCGCCGTGACACTGTGACTTTGACACCCCTGATCTAGAAGGTCCTATTCCTATCAATAGAGTTATTACCAAATTCCTTCCCTCTTCCACTTTCTGTCATTTGTCATAATTCCAGTCAGATGTTTGGAAGAACATAAAACAATTTGCCTTGCCTAATCTATTATAGACAATATCACAAAAAGCACTATCACATTCTTTTCCAGTTGTGAAGCTAGGCCCACTTTCCCTGGAGACAACGACAAAGTTGTCCTGCTGTTGGAAAAATAAAGCAGAGGAGAAGATGGATAAAACTTCACTGACTGTTTGTGTAAACATTGTATGTCAAATCAGGTTATGAAGTAGTAGCCTAGCAGTTACAGCCAATTAGGAATAGTGTACAGGTGAAATAGTAATAATATTAGAGAGAAGAAGCACTCTCTCTCTCTCTCTCTCTTTCCTCTGTATCTCGTCTAGAATCCAAGCAGGCTGGTAGTGAGGGAAACCTCTTCATCAATTCCATTTGCATATATAGAAAGACAAGGAAGGTGTCTGTGATCAAATATGCTCCATGAATCTATGAAGTAAATCTATCTTCCACCTATTTGCAACACCATGAAGACACTTTCTCCCCGTTTTGGTATAGGAATGGACACCAATGGCCATAAATGCTCATCTTTCAGGCATTCCTTAGTCAGTCCCCAACAAGCTAGGATGCCATTCATTAACAAGAATGTAAGACTGACATGATACTCACATATCATAGATAAATTAAAACATAAATAAAGGAGAGAAGCAACCTAGAACTAAGGAGAACTTTCCTCACAGTTTAGAACAATTAATTAGCTTCAGCAGAGGATTGGCTTAGAAGATCTCCAAGATCCCTTCCCCTTATTCTGTTAGTCTGTTAAATGATGCTTCCTGCCAACATGCTATTTATTTTGATTGGAAGTGAATCTCCAATACTGAGAAGATCTTCCTCATCCCTAATTGCCCGATTAACTGGAATCAGGTCTTTATGAAAAGCCACAGCTGTTATCCGGAATCATACTCTCAGTTCCATTCACTACCCGAGTTTTCCTGCTAATTCTAGAAAGTACCTCTAAATATCCTCCATATCCAATGTAGGAAAAACTCCCCAAAGAGCAAACCACCGTAATTTCTAGAGTCAAATTCTCCTCCTGGAAGAGAACACTATAGGTATTTTCTCTAGTTTGCACTGGACTTTTTCAGAAAACAAAAGAAGTCATGAACCTCTCCTCACTCCCACACAGACCAATAAGCATACCCAGTCTAAAAGAAGTAGCTCTTGTATGTTTACATATTTTGCACAACCATGAACATTCAGGTTTTATTGTCCGGAGGCCAATGTAAGATACCCAAAGGGCTTTTTTTTTGGAATGGGGGAGGGTACCTTCAAGTCAATGATCACTTCTGATGACTACCTGGACAAATCCCTGCAATTTTCTTGGCAAGATTTTCAGAAGTAATTTTACCTCTGCCTACTTCTTGGGGCTCAGAAACCTTGACTTTTCCAAGATCACCTAGCTGATTTTGTGCTAGGTGGGAGTTAGAATCTTCCAGTTTCTAACCCAGTGCCTTAACTACTGCACTAATTGTTGATCTATTCAAAGTATATTTTGCCCAAAAATATTCATAATACTTCCAACTTCTGTTGTGTATGTTATGTCCATTTGTGCCTGCATGCATACACACTTATATAATTCAGAGAGAGAGAGAGAGAGAGAGAAAATCTAATGTTAAACAACGAAATGTATTGATATATCAGCTTGATCTGATCATCACTGGTAACCCATTGAGCAAGCATTCTGTAAGTCTCTCCAAGCCTTTCTTAAATGTGCCCTATAGGGATTGTTAATGCCCGTGTCTTTCAAAGCACTGCAAAACCTATCAACTATACTGATTTTTAGGGGACCTAACAATACATTCACCAGATAATTGGAATGTCTATGAAGTGGTTGTGCCTTTCATTGCTCAGTTCTACATTAAAAAGGCATCAATACAAAAGGATGTGCAAATAACTTAAAGTGGTTTATTAAATGTGTTTTAAATGAGTTATTCAGGAAAAACGTTCAAGTTCTGTATGTTATTGCAGTTTTTGCACACTATCTACTAAAGTTAATATCAGGTACTAAGTTGAATATTGCTTCAGCTATCTCTTGATACATTAATTCAATTGTTTTGGAAAGAAAGCCGCCTGCCTTATTTCCACAGCAACTTCTTACCAAACATGAAAATTAATCTGTGATGAGGATGAATGGCTGCTGATCTCACAAAAAAATATAGAGAAATTTTGAAAACTGGAACCAGAGCTTCCTTTTTTCCAATTTTGATTCTTATAGAGTCCCCAATCTTTCTAACTCTGCGGACCGACAGTGATGGCACTGCCAGTCAGCTGCGGCAGGGGGAGAAGAGATGGTTTTGTGTACATGCCTGCTACTTAGGCAAACTGAGTTTTGTGCACTTGCCTATGCTTGACACAACCTGGTTCCCAATGGACCACGGACTAAGTCCAGGCTGCAGACCGGAGTTGGGGACCCATGCTATAGAAGAGGGTTGTTTGAAGGGCTATAAATCAACAAAATCCCTTTTAGAGTTCTAATTAGGATGTAACTTTTTCTTCCCGCTCATTTTCAGGTCTGACAATAAAGAGACTTGGGAAGAGAAAGGCAGATGGACAAATTTAAAAAATAACGACGTTAGTGTCAAGTTTCATATCAGACACAGCAATAAATCTCAACTCTCCAGACAAGTAAGCCTCATTTTCAAGAATTTACTTATAACAGAAGTTCACAGTCATCACACAGCTACATTAGTTCCTTTATAGCTGACAAGAATGAAATCATATTTACAGAGAAAATCTGTTTGTTGCAGTATGCATAAATCAAGCCTATACATAAATCTACAGCCCAATGTTTTTAATCCTATGCTCTTTCTTCCCATCTTTTCAAATCACTGGACATTTATGTGTTGCTTCATTATCTTGAGATTTTGCGGTACTTCCTCAGGATTGACATAGTAGTTGCTTAGCTGGCCTGTCAAGAGCTGGTTCTTGTCTTACCAATGTTATGCCTTACAATAAAGCCTCTTCAGATAACAGCACAAAAGATTAGTACTTTGCCACACATGGAATAAATTGCTAATTCACAGATTAAACGACCTTACAAGTCCAGATGTGTAGGATCTACAGAATTTTCTTTCATGCTTTAGGAACGAGAACATTAAAATTACCATTTGAGAATAGGAACATTTTCCTTGAGTTCAGCTATATTTGGCTTTTATCAAATATAAGAATCAAATATAATATGATGTTTTTTGCTTTTGCTTTGTTTTTCTCTGTGACATAGATTCCATGATATTTTGTAATGTCAGACAAGCATTAATTTTACCAGCTCAGATGAATTTAAATTTGTTTGATATTTGATTAATATATGATTTACATCAATAGTTTCCCCCTCTCTATTGGTTTGTTTGTTTGTTTTGTTTTTGTAGTTTGTCATGAATTTCTTTCCCTTTTTGCATATTTGAAAATTTTATATTCATTACATTCATTTCTCTAAAACTTGTTAATAAATAAATAATAAGTTTGTTTTTTTAAAAAAACCTTATGGAAGTGGAGGTGATCAGGCTTAAAGAATGATTAATGAAGAAGATAGTTAGAAAAACAGTTAAGTGTGCCTTTTCTTTCTATTTCAAATTCTCTCACTTGAACCTGCTTTTTACTTTAAAAAAAGAAAATGTTCTTGCACACATGAACACTCTAAAAACATTCTCAGCAGCTTTAAATAATGCAATGATTATGAATAAGACAAACTTACCCACTTAGGACCACAATGAAATCCATGACATTCCATCCATTCCGCAGGTATGAACCCTTGTGGAAAACGAATCCCAATGCAACTATTTTAATGCCAGCTTCGAAGCAAAAAATCCCAATAAAATATGGTTCTGTCTTTTCCTATAATAACAGAGGAAACAAACAGATCAGAAATTGTAATTAGCAAATGTCAAGAAGAAATTTTTGGAGCTCCCTAACTGCAATTTTTAATTTCTAATTTGAGTTTAGGTTAACTTTTATTCAATACAATTGAATTCAGTAGGATTTAATAAGGTCAGACTTAAACTATTTCCTGAGATGATCTTGAACTTTTTCAGAATATATTCAGTAGAACCACATCATTAGTTCTGATTAATAATCCAGACAAGATCTAACCAGTCTTATTGATTTCAGAAGAATTTTGAATTTTTAAGCAGGATGACATGTCAATATCTAATGAATTCTTTTTTAGTGCCATACTTCATGTGGGACTAAAAGATTTTAAATATTAAGCTTAGGCTCTTTGTAGTGAAAATCATCTCACCTGGTAGTTCTCTCTCTCCCTCTCCCTCCCTCTCTTTCCCTCCCTCCCTCTCTCCCCCATACCCATACACCTGTTTAAAGCAACATTATCATTATCTCCCCATCACATACAACATTTACTTTCTAGTAATTTACAAGCTTACTAACTTGTTCAAATTCAGAATGGCTCCATGCAGAAACAGTTTCAAACAACAAAATTTGGGAATAAATCCTGGTTCCCGTACCCCAATCTTTTGGCTTAATTTATTGTATGCTCCCAGCCATTTTGTAGTTTCTTGTCCTGTACAACCAGGAAAATGGAAACTTGGCCTAGACTAATTTTCAGAAGAAATAAGAGCCAAGAGTTTTCTGTGCCAACTAGGGTTGGAACTCTGCAGTTACAACAAAAATATCCAGACTTTGCTAAAAGACTGGAGGACTATTCTAAATCATGATACCCCCACCCCCACCCAAGCTCTGAAAGTCAAGACAAAACTGAATAGTTACTGATCTATCATCTTTGAGACTGAAATTATACCGTGGAAAAACTTCAGTGCTATCTAGAAGAAAGGAAAATCATATAATAATCAAAGTCAACTTACCAATCTGCGAGACATAGGTGTCTTATCATCTTCAGGAAGATGCTGCTCCAAGGCCAGAACGATGCAGTTTGCAATGATGGTTGCCAGAATCATATATTCAAAAGGCGTGCAGAATTATGTTAAGGAATACAAAATGAACAGCAAAAATCGAAGAACATTCTAAATCAATTGTCTTCCTTGTTCAATAATGCTTTTTTTTTGTTGCCCCTTCTACAACCCTTAATACTCATTAATATAACCTACCCCAGAAAAATAAATATTTTTGGGGTGAGCAGTAAAGTGGAACACTCTGATAAATATAGATATACAAGTGATGAAAAAAAGATCCAAGTAGAATGACACATATTTTTGTACACATTTGAGTGTCTTCAACAAATCACCCTAGCATTTTATGGTGTGTGATGTTTCAAATAAAAGTGAGAAGAACCAGAGTTCTACACATCTATAAAATTCACAGCACAGTAATGAAGATAAGACACAATAATGCTACTGTATGTATGTAGCCTAGAAATTCTCGAAGGAAGGATGAAATAACATACAAAATAAATAAATAAATGAGTTGCAGTAAAACTGTGGATTGCATTTCAATAAATTAATTGTCCATAGAAAGGGTATAATTTCCTTTTGTGGTGGCCCCAGGATCTCGGTCTTGTCAGTTTCTTTAGCCAATTCATCAACATAAAACAGTCATCAAGTAAGCCCTGGCTGATTGCCATCCAAAGAACAGCAAAACTGTAGCTGAGTTCATCCCATGCTGACACTAAGCAAGAGGTTCTTTTTGCATTAAACCAAATGCTCAGAATGAGCAATTGAAAAGACTAACATGTCACACACACACACACACCCTGTTATTGGCAGCTTCATTGTTGGTCAAGGGTGGGTGTGAAGGGGAAGCTGTCTCTCTGAAGCTTTAGAAAGCTAAGAAATAAAATTGTTGTAATTATGAATATTGTGTTGCCACAGACTTCCACTTTCCGATCAGCTGTGTAGGTAGAGATTGACTTAAAAGTGGCAATTTGAGTTGTCAAGGTTATTAAGGCAAGGATGAACCAATCTCTCAAACTACTAAATTATCCATGTAGAACTGGCAGGTTTTGACCCCCAACCCATCCTTTTCTCTGCCTCATGTTTCATCTCCCTCCTTCCTCACACGTCAAAGTCCAATTTTGTCTCTATTTTGGTTCCTAGCTTTCCTCTTGCAACTGTAGTAGCTATAACAAATGCACACTTTTAGAAGCAAAGCTGCAGGAATTTTTCATCCTGACTAAAGGAAGTTTGGTCGATACTCAGTGGAATGCCTAGAAATTATATCCACATCTACACTGAGTCAGGGGTCACCCAAGTCTAGTTGCATGAGATGGAGTGATCTAGTCATGAAGTGGAGCAGACAAAAAATACTCCATTGTTGGTTATGCACCAGTTGCCAAAAGCTAGGACTTTGCAGTGGTGGGATTCAATTTTTTTTTACTACCAGTTCTGTGGGCGTGGCCTGGTGGGCGTGGCAGGGGAAGGATACTGTAAAATCTCCAGTCACAGGTGGTATTTGCCAGTTCTCCAAACTACTCAAAATTTCCGCTACTGGTTCTCCAGAACTGGTCAGAACCTGCTGAATACCATCACTGGGACTTTGCTATTTACTATATATGGCATTTGCTCAAGCTGGAGTCTTTCTATTAGTATTTACCATAGTATGATAGAACACTGTAAACTTCCTGCTTTTTCCTGTACCTGAAGCGTTTTCTGATTGTAAGCTGGATACTCAGACCTCTCCGGAAGCTAAATTCTACCCTCTCAGCAAAAGCTTTCTTACTCAATTCACGGGGCCTCAGAGATTTGTAAGGAGAGATGCTAAAAGATACAAAGGGAAAGGAGCAACTGCTTCTCTGGCTGGCCTGCAGCAGCTGGTATTTTCTGATCACTGACAGCCTAAGCTTAGAGAGTTCTACCTGCTGGTCTGAGAAGCTTGTAATTCCCATCTGTGACACATCCCATCTCTGGGATGTGACCAAAATCTCTTGGTAGGTTATTCCAAAACAATCAGGGTTGAGTGGAAATAATTGGAATGTGTAGGTTGCAGAATGCTGGGAAAAACACTTCATCCTTGCTTTCCAAGTGTTGCACCAGCTACAGCCTGCTTAAGCATAAAGCCAGCTGGATAACTTTGAACCAAGCATTCTCTCTCAGCCCTAGGAAGGGGACAATGGCGAGCCACTTCTGGAAAATCTTGTCAAGAAAAGTGCAGACACAAATCCAGTCCAAGAACTGGAAATGACTGAATGGAAGAAGAACAAATCTTCCTCTCCACTTATAACTAACAGACAGCATTTCCAGCAAAAGAGAGAGGGGGGAGCATTGGGGTGGGTGAGGGAGGGTTAGCCACATAGGATATAGACTGCTCTCTTCCACTGTCAAGTGGAATTTAAAAAACTAGTGTTATTGTTTCTCTGAATAGGGCAGGACAGTGTAGGATGGAGGAAACATGAGTCAAATAAAGGCCTTGGAATATGGAAGTAGGAGTGAGAGCTGGATCACTGCAGTCTAAGATTTTCTGTATGTGAAGTGTCTTCTATCATATTTCACGAGAGACCAGAGGGAGCTAAGCTGAAAATCCTATTCATCCATATAAAAGTGCCAGAGGAAGGTGGTGATGTAATGAACTGTACAAGGAAGATGCCAAAACTGATGATTTGACCATAATTCCTAATATAAACCTTGATTTCACATAATCAGGAACAATAATTATGAATTATTCCCAGATCCTTCAGCTGCAATTACTACTTGCACAAATGTGCTAGAAACCAAGGGATTTATGTAAAATATTATGTGCCAGCAAACAGAGTTTCAACATAATTCTTGAAAAACATTAAAGCAATTTTGGAGATTTTGGTTTAAAAATAGAACATTCTCAAAAAAAAAAAAAAAAGAATCAGGTTTTAGAGAATTAATATTTCTCTGTTCTAAGTATCTTCCTTAAATGTCCCTTTTTTCTTTACTGAATATATTATTGGGGATTCTGTTACATTCCTTAACAACTCTACACATAGAAATGACAAGGATTTTACAAAGTTAGTCTCATATCTTCAGATTTTAACTCCAGGAAAAAAAAAACAGCATAGAGTGTGTAGCATATTTATATGTATATATTGCAATTTTGAGATTCTATTTAAACCAAAAAACAGTATACAATTCTCAACACTTAACAAGTTACATTGGAAGTTCCTCTCTTCTATTAAGTTTGGCAGAATGCCTGGCAGAATTGGATCTGAGCATGTAGAAGCCAAAAAGAAATTAAAGCAAAAATAACCCTCCCATTTATCTTCTTTTAGTTCCCATTTTCTTAGTAATCAAAACACTTAGTATTGCCATAAATTTGTATATACTACAGGTCATGACAAGTATATGTTTTATCTTCCGCACAAGGAAAAATAATGCTGTTGAGTAGAGTACATCACCCCACCATAACCCATATATATATTACACACCCATACCTACACTACTATCTATCTATCTATCTATCTATCTATCTATCTATCTATCTATCCAGGGGTGGGATTCAAATTTTTAACAACCGGTTCTGTGGGCGTGGCTTGGTGATCATGTGACTGGGTGGACATGGCTTGGTGGTCATGTTATTGGCTGGGCGTGGCCAACTCAATATCACTCACATCGAGGCATTCATCTCCTCGCCTGGCCTTTCATGACTGTGGGGATGCTGCAATAGTCGTAAGTGTGAAAAATGGTCATATCACTTTTTTCAGTGCCATTGTAACTTTGAACGGCCACTCCACACAAGCAAAATACCAGCAAAGGAGGATAAAATAACTCCAGAGAAGTTCCAGAGACAGGAAGTCTAGTCCTGCCAAGAATGTAATAAGGGTTAATGGAGAGGCAGTTTTTGTAAGCAACACCAGAATGTTTCCTTCCTGCCTTCCTTACAGGATTAGGCCAGTAATTTCTTCTAACAACTGGTTCTCCAAACTGCTTAGAATGTTAACTACCGGTTCTAGCAAATAGGTGCGAACTGGTAGAATCCCACCCCTCTATCTATCTATCTATCTATCTATCTATCTATCTACTCCTGAAACGTTTACTGTATGTGCATATAAATAATTGCGGCTTTCTATTGAGAGCATGCCTACCTTTAATCTCTCGAACTCACAACTCTTCGGACTAGACCCACTCTGCTATTTTAATATTCCTTTCTATTCCTTTCTTTTCCTTCCTTCCTTCCTTCCTTCCTTCCTTCCTTCCTTCCTTCCATCCCCCAAACTTTTAAGGCTGAAAGGGAAAACAAATGCTTCACTAGTGTTAATTGCTAGGTTGAAATATAATGAGAAATGGCAAACTGAAATCAATAGGTTTCTTTGCCCAACTAAATGTTTTATGAAAATTGTCTATGTTCTTATTTAAAACAACATTTAGGTTGTAGGCAATAGAAAGTGAAGTTTATTTGGATGTAAAACTTTTTCGGAAGGTTTGCAAAATGTCAAAACATCTTTAGAAAAAGAAGGAGAACATTAACCGCACCTCCTCCAAGGGAGATGGGCAGTTGATAAATACAAAACATAATTAAAATAAATAAACTCTCAGATGACAAAATGACAGGTAACAGAAGATTATTAATTCACTTTTAAACTCTACTTTTATATCTGTAAATCCTAGATAATATAGTTTAAAATTAGGGTAGTTGGTTAATTCTGCTTCCTAACTATTCAGTTAAATATAAAACCCAATGCATTTTTAAATTATTGATATAGGAGAATTTGCAATTTTAACAAGATACAGTTCATTATTAAAATGAAGAATAACTTCAGAGCCAAGCTAGATGTGATATTAATGATCTTTGATCAGATTATCTGACATTTCGAATAAAAATCTTGCAGAACTTCCCATGTGTTCTTAAGTTCATGAAGAAGTTCTCTCAACCATTTTTTTTTTCACATAATTCTCAGCTGGACTAGTTTGCTATTCAATATTAAAAGAAGTTGCACCTGTGGAAATTCCTGGTTTCCTTAGTTATAATGTGAAACTGTAGTGATTTGATATAATACAAAGTATATTAACAAATCTATAAGTAAATTAACATTTTAGAGATTATATGGAGACTAATGATTTCCTAAATTATTATTTTAATTATAATTAGACAGTTGTTTTTTTCTGCTGGCCATGCTCATGTTCTTTCAACTCTTGCCAGACAGAGAAATTACATAGATTTCCTGGCCATTTATGTGAAGCAAACCTCACTGAAAGTAACATTAAAAGTTCTTAAACTTGCAAACCTTAGATAATATAGAAGACACTTATTCTGTGTATAATTTCAGAGCAGATGATGCGAACAGGTCTATCTTTTTTTTTTAACATTTATTTTCCATGCAGTTACCTGCTGTTGATTAATTTTAATGGATTATAATTGCTTCTATTTTTATTGGGTACTCATCTCCAACCTGCCATTCAGGGACAGATCAGGTAACAATATTCATAAAGTACAGAAATATATTCCAGGTTTAGTTTAGTTTACTTTATTGTCATTGCACCTCATACAACAAAATCAAACATCATCTTCAGTGCACATCATGACCATGAAAATAAACATAAACACACATCACACTCCACACATTGAATTGAAAACCCCCCAAACCACACCAGCACTGCACTATACAGTAGAATTCAACAGAGCTACTGCCCTGGGATAGAAGCAGTTTTTCAGCCTATTTGTCCTTGTTTTTATTGTCTTGTACCATCTGTCGGATGGTACTAGTTCAAAAAAAGGGTTCCCAGGATGAGATAGATCTTTGAGAATGTTTTGAACTTTCTTAAGGCAGCAGGAGTTATAAAGCTCTTCCGAAGAGGGGAGAGGGCAACCAATGATCTTCTGGGCAATGACATTAACCCTCTGGAGTGCTTTCCTATCTGCCACTGTGCAATTGGCAAACCATACAGAGGTAAAGTAAGTTAAGATACTCTCTATGGTGCAGCAGAAGAAGGTCACCAGCAGTTTTTCATTCAGTTGTTTTCTGAGAAGTCTCAGGTAGTATAATCTCTGCTGGGCCCTTTTGACCAGGGCTGCAATGTGGGCACTCCAGGTCAGGTCCTCTTTTAGGGTAACACCCAGAAACTTAAAACTGGCCACTTGTTCCACTCAGTCTCCATTGATAAGCAAGGGCTGGATGTCTGATCTGTTCCTTCTATAGTCCACTATAAGCTCCTTGGTCTTATTGCTGTTGAGGACCAAGTTATTGTCTCCACACCATGAAAGCAACCAGTCCACCTCACCTCGGTAGGCAGACTCATTCCCTCCCAGAGATGAGTCCCACCACTGTTGTATCATCTGCAAATTTAGTAATAGTATTACTAGCATGAGTGGGAATGCAGTCATGCACATAAAGAGTGTTAGGGATACACCCTAGCAAGATCTGCAGGGCAGGCAGGCAGGCAGGCAAAATATGTGAGATATCGTGTTGTGTAGCTTACACTCAGTAAAAACAGATACAGTGCCAATTAAAGTAGTTTTATTCCAGCAAGAGGTTAAAGCATAGTCAAAACAGTCCATATATCATACACTTATTTTCAGTCCGTCCAGGGATTATCCAGTTGCAAAATTCCAATGTCAGAAATGAGAGATCGGTACACTTACAAAAATAACAGTCCGGTAATTTATCTCCTCACAGTAGAGAGAGATATGCAACAAACTCAGAAACTCCTCTCTTCCGTCTGCAACTCCAGTAATTGCCAGCAAAGCGTCAGGGAATGTCAGCAATCAATCAGCGTCTCTTGCTGCCTCTTATGGTGTTTTCACACCACACCCAAAATACATGCTCAGCATTTAAAGTAACACACACTCTAAACTAAGAATCATAGCTTGTATATTATTTTATCTTACCCAAACTAGTTAGGTGACCAATGTTATACCTAACAAAGAGTATAGAATAAGGGACTCAACATGCAACCCTGTGGTGTACCAGTGTTAAGAATAAGGACCGAAGAGGTAATCTGACCCTAATCCAAAATCAGATTGAATAAGAAAGTCCAAGGTTCAGAAGTTTAGATACTAGTCTATGTGGAAGAATTGTGTTAAATGCAGAACTAAAATCTACAAAAAGCATCCTTACCTAGTCCCCCACCCCCACCCCGCTGTTCTAGGTGAGTCAGAGCAATGTGAAGAGTGATGGCTATAGAGTCCTCTGTAGTTCTATTTCTTCTGTATGTAAACTGTACTTATCAAATGTATGCGGAAAACCAGAAATGATGTGCTAGCAGACCAATTTCTCAAAGCACTTCAGGACGATAGGAGTGAGTGCCATTGGTCTGTAAGCATTGAGGTTATTGTTAGGGAACTTCTTTGGCAGTGGAACAATGGTGGAAGTCTTTTATTAGTATCCAATACTAATAAAATGCTAGCTGGCCATGTCTTCTCTATCATCTTTGGGTTGCCACATTGCAGCACATCTGAAGTCTTATACTTCAGAGCAGGCAAGGGGCAGGGGGATAAGTGGGAGAAAATGAAGAGACCAGGATGGAGGAAGAGGCCAGAAGGCTGAAAGTGGGGTGGGGTGTCTCCCATTTCAGCTGCATATTGAAAATGTGTAATAGCAGTTTTAGATCATAGTACAGGTAGTACTAAACCTACAACCAATCGTTTAGTTACAACGACAATGAAGATAGTGAGTTATGACCATTTTTCACATTTACAGCTATTGAAACTTCATGTGATCAAAATTTGGCCACTTGGCAACTGGCATGTATTTATGACGGTTGCAGTGTCCTGGGGTCATGTGATCACTTTTTGCAACCTTCTGACAAGCAGAGTCAATGGGGAAGCCAGACTAACATAACAATCTTGTTACTAACTTAATACCTTCAGTAATTCACTTAACTCCCGTGGCAGGAAAAGTCATAAAATGGGAATAAAATTCACTTAACAAATTTTGGCTCCATGATGGTTGTAAGTTGAGACTACCTGTATATATCTCTTTACTTTGGAAAAAGCTTATGTGTAAAAACAACCCCTCCACCCAAAACCCAAATCCACGTGCTAAATCTACACAATTCCCTGTTACGATCCTGGACGTCAGCAAGTGAATTATGATTGTAGTCATCCTGGATTCCTTCTGGAGTGTCCAATCAGATTTTAATGAAGTGAACCCTGAACATGGTTAGTAACCCAGCAATATAATGCTGGATAGGCATTTTTGGAACATGTGACATCCTGAATTTACACAGACTGACCCCTCTCTATCATTCCCATATACAGAAGCAAGTGAGAACATGTCAGCATCTTCTATGTGTTTTAAATTTAAATTATCTTTGATTTTTGGACAAATCACCTCTTGGACAGCCAAAGCTGTTATGAATCAATTCTGCTCAATTTATGAGAATGTGCCCAAATGATAAAAACAGAAAGGATAACACAAACAAAACAAAGGCATGCCACCATATGTTCAACTAAGCATGAACACAAAAGGAAATTGTTTAGAAAACTTGTATTAGACTATCCAAATCCATTTGGGTGACCAACCCACAACACATTCTGCTTACTTATTGCAGTTATTAGGCAGCAGTTGTTCAAGTAAATCAAGATTCTAGTTTATTGTATGCTTATTACTTGGTGCGATGGAGCACTAAGAATGAGGCCTAGAGTCTCGGTAATCTGCTCTTTTTATTTACTTTCTCCTTATAGAATACTAAATCAAAACAGACATGAAAAGACTTCAGACACATAACCACATAACAACAGTTTTTTTTCCTACCAGACCTAGTCCAGCCCTCAGTTCCTATGATGGAAAACTGAATGACAAAGACATGAGCCAGGGAGTAAGTGCTTTCTCCTATGATAGTCTTCATCAGCTCCCTGCTATTCAGAAGTATTATTACTCTTTTGTTGGGGGCAATATGCTGATTTTGTAAACTGTTTAGAGAGGGCTGTAAAGCCCTATGAAGTGGTATATAAGTCTAAGTCCTATTGCTATTGCTAGTGTTTTGCTGATGCTTTGGCTTATATCCAGCATAGGCAAACTGGTATCCTCCAAGTATTTTGGACTTCAAATCCCACCAGCTCCTGGGAGTGCAAGGCAAGGCACTGTGCTGGGAAGGAAGTGTGAGGACTTGCTGAGATGAAATTGACCACTAATTCTCATTCCAAAGTGACGGAGCAACATTCTCTTCTCCATTTGGTAAGGAAATATAATGTTTTTACTTCTTTTAATGATAATGACCAAAATATTCTTAAACCACACAGATAATTATGTACACATAATTGATCTGGTTACTTGAAAAAGCTATGGTGGCACAGTGGTTAGAATGCAGTGCTCCAGTCTACTTCTGCTTACTGCCTGCTGCGTACAGTTTGGCAGCTTGATTCTCAACAGCTCAAGATTGACTCAGCCTTCCATCCTTCCAAGGTCAGTAAAACAAGGGCCCAGATTGGGGCAATATGCTGACCCAGATTGGGGCAATATGCTGACTCTAAACTGCTTAGTGAGGGCTGTAAAGCACTGTGAAGGTATATATAAATCCAACTGCTATTGCTATTGAAAGATCTAGTTTCTTCTGTATTTTTTTCTCTTATTAGAGAATGACATCCTACACGCTTGCATTTACAGAAAGACATGGGGGAATGCATGTTGTAAACACCATATGAGCAAAGCTGCCTCCCTTCCAGTCATACATTAGACAGGGATTGATATAATTAAATTGTACATATGATTTTAACAGTATCCTTTGAAAGTACATTGTTGTTTTAAATAAATCCATTCTAGCAGTTTCTCGGGACATTCTGTACCTTACACAGTCTCAGCAACAGTTTCATGTTATGGTTTAGGCTACAAAAAGTAGCCTAATTAAATAAGTGTTTTTAAAGCTGGTGCAAGGTACTGGGATTTTTTGACAGGTACAGATGTATCTACTTTAATCACCTTGTTACCTCAAGTACCAATTAATGCAAGCAGATTTAAGCTGTTGTAAACTGTTCTGACCCTTCAAACTAGAGTGGGAAAACAAATCTAAACAAATGCCACCACCAATGTATTACTTGCAAGATTTTATTCATATTCATTTATCAGTTTGCCTCCATACATGGAATTGCACAATTTTCTCGCTGACTCTCTCTGTGTTTGTGTGTGCGTGTGCGTGTGTTTACAGACTTAATAAGAACAAATAGAAGCACAGAACTGCTTTTACTGCTTATTTTTTTCATTGAAAAGCTGCTCTTATTTTATATTCTTCATTAAAATAAAAGTTATATCATGTGATTTATTTTCTTGCCTTATTGTCTTTTTCAAACTTCAGTTACCATAGCAATTGGATGCAACTTGGCATTGCCATGACAACCACTGCCTCAGTTTCAATTCACCATCTGACAGGGTGCCTCTCCTTCCCTCGTTTGCCTCAACTGTCAAAAAGAAAGACCCATCCCCAGAGAAAGCATAAAATCAAATGAATGAAAGTTAAAACAACATAGCACTGTTAAAACAAAACAAAAAAAAGCAGCCCACACAACTAGAGTGAACTGGTCGCTCATTATTGTTTTTTTACTAGCATAGATCTCACATAACATCATAAAATTTGTGCCAGGGTCAGTGAAGGAATGCTACGGTATTATTATTATAATGTGACTGATATATACTGCGAGTTAATATCCATAAATAGAATCCAGTTCAATGTATTCTATTATAGGGTCTAATCTAAAGAAGTCAATAATTGCACAAGAGAACCAATGCAGTGCTTGGGTAGGATGCTAGCTTTGGATTTCAATCAAATCCATACTCCATCTCCAGGATTGTATATGTCTTTGGTTCAGTCATGAGCTCCTCGGCTTAACCTTTTTCAACATTATCTTAGGGGTTCAAGAGAATGGAATGAAATAATCCTTCCCCAACTGCAAATTCTAATTATTCTGTACAGGCGCCAAGTAGATTGCTGGGTGGGTTGTTGTTTTTTTTGCAGTGATATAAAAAGGCAAATAATTACTTTCACTGATTATTTGCTAACAGCTAAAGATCAACACAAAATCAAGCATTAATTCATGCATATTATATATCACAGACTTGGAGCACAACAGCCCTGGAAGTCTTTCAGCCCATTTAAATCAATTTAAGCTGCTCAAGAACATGATCTGAAGAGTCATTTTAAGTCTGAGTTAACATGTTTACCCTTAGGCTGTAGAAACATAGCAGACATGAACCATACTGAAAGTCATTTCCCCTCAACAAGAATTACAGTTCTTTAACAGGTTACAGGGATCTCTTCTGAAATTTTCCAAATTTCACCAAAGAGTAATTCCCTTGATCCTTTAAAGAAAGTCATGCTAGGTAAAATCAAGTTTCACAAATTACTCTGCAAAGGTGAATATATGGCATTCTGTATATTAGAATCTGGGACCTATAAAAATTTGATTTTCAAAGCCTGCCTATTTTGTAAAGGTATGTTTTTTTTTTATTATTCTATGTGGGATAATATATCCACATGCAGTTTAAGAGATGTAAAACCTTTCTAACAATCCACTTCTAAATTTTTATGTAAGTTATGAGACTTACACGTTACTGAATTAATACGGCTAGGATTGCACACACATTTTAATTAGATGTGTCTTCATAATGTTTAGTCTTCCATTTACGAAAGTTTTTTTTGAGATTTTGCAAAATTCATTGGTGCAGAATTTAAGGTATGTGTCAGTTTTAAAAAAATCTGAAGCATAGGTAGTCCTTGACTTACAACCACAATTGAGTCGAAAAAATTTGTTGCTAAGCAGAATTCATTTGTTAAGTGAATTTTGTCCCATGTTATGCCCTTCTTGCCATAGTTGTTAAGTGACTCGTTGCAGTTGTAAAATTAGTAATACGGTTGTTAAGTGAATCTGGCTTCCCCATTGACTTTGCTTGTCAGAAAGTCACAAAAGGTGAACACATTACCCTGGGACACTGCAACCCTCATAAATATGAATCAGTTGCCAAAGCATCTGAATTTTGATCACGTGACCATGGGGATGCTGCAAACAATGTAAGTAAGAAAAATGATCTAAAGTCACTTTTTTCAGTGTCATTGTAACTTTGAATGGTCACTAAATGTACCATTTATAAGTGAGGACTATCTGTATTGATTCTCAGTAAGCCATAATGGTTAGCCAAGGGGAGTTTCTTTTTTCAAAATAAACACAACAGTGTCACATATTGGTGAAGATGGCTACTTGTTATATTCACTACTTCAAAGCAGTTAGATTTCAAAAGAGCTGCTCTCTCTGGTAAGAATACAGAAGGCTTCCTCACAAATAATGACATGAAAAGGGAGAAAGGAGAGGATAAAACTGTAAACAATGGTGAAATTTAAATTACCTTCCTTTTCTCTGGCTAGTTTCCCTCTGCCTCTCCCAAATTTCTAAGGGACATTATCTCTTTAAAATAAAATTACTTTTCAAATTCCTCTGGAAAAGCAACTTTGCTCCATGTGTATGTATTTTCTATCCTGTTCACCTTTCCCTTTCTCTATTTGCAAAGTTGATTTCTCAAGTTCAAAATGGTCGAACTGTCACTGGACTACTCTTTCATGACAAATGAACACTGTGTGCCTATTAGGCAAATGTACATGGAAGGAAATACTACCAAACTCAATGGGACATATCTGCAGGTAGATATATAAAGGCTGTGCAAATGCACATTCTAAATCTGCCTACTATTGGAGACCACCAACACATTCAGTGGTGGGATTCAAATTTTTTTACTACCAGTTCTGTGGGTGTAACTTGGTGGGCGTGGCAGGGGAAGGATACTGTAAAATCTCCAATCAGATGTGCTATTTGCCAGTTCTACGAACTTCAAAATTTCTGCTACTGGTTCTCTAGAACAGGTCAGAACCTGCTGAATACCAACTCTGAACACATTATATTTGATTGTTATTTTTATTTATTTATTTTGTTCTTGGTGATTAGGATTTAATACATGTTATACATTAATTGGTGAAATGTTGACCTAAAGTGGTGACGATAATAACATGTGACAATAAATAAGACTGTAATGCTTTCAAATTCAAATCTAAGTTCATCCAAGAAATCTTTCATCTTTATACCATGTGATATTTTGTCAGCTTTCCAAAAAAATCCAGAAGAAACTAATTGGCTCTCTTCAAAAAAATTCTCTCTTGTCAAAGTTGTTATCAAATATTTAACCTATCTTTACTTCTTAATATTTTTCTTTCCATTATATTCAGTCAGTTATATTTGATGGTATCTGATAATAACTTTGTCATTTTATAGGGTATTTAAAAGCATTTAATAGCTAATTGGCGACAGAATGTCATAAAAATATGGAGTGGCGTTTATACAGGGCTTAAAACCTGAACACCAAAAGATTTCATATTTGATGCCTGCCAAAAGATAACAATTTTAATGCTATAACTTTATGGTTACAATATCAGAAATAGGCTGCACTGAATTCAGTGGGTTTTTTTTTCTCAAATAAGTGAGTTCCATCTAAATCAGGGGTCTTTAAAGTTGCCAAGGTTGGATACCCCTGATTTAAAGCAGGGGTATCAATCTGGCAGCCTGCGGGCCAGATGAGTCATGTGCAGGCCACACCTACTCCAGCTCTGCAAAGGGGAAAAACATCACAAAATGTCATGTGATGGCAACATGATGTGCCTGAGTTTGACACCCGTGATCTAAAGAATTATAATTATTAACTTTGAGGAAAATTTGAGGCCCAGCCTGAAAAAACTCGTAAAATATATACTAAAATGTTTATGAATCCCTTCATAACTTTACATTCAAGGGTAGATAATCAACAAGTGTCATCTCACAGTTGCTGGGAGGAACAATGATTTAAAGAGGTCATTGGAGCAGTGATGGCAAACCTTTCAGGGTTAGCGTGTCTAAATTTTGGGAAATGCCTTACTTAACACTGCTGGCATCTCAAGCCCTGATGTCCTGCCCCTGAACAAATGTGAAATAATTCTTTCCATATTCCGTTACCATTAAAAATGCAGTCCAATTCTGCATGTGATCTCCAGGATCTGCCACATACCACTTACCATCGGGGGGTGGGGGGTGGTATTCTGTTTCTGTTGGCAAGTCTCCCTGCACTCTACCTGAGGCTGCTGTGAGTTGGATAAGGCCTTCATTCTTGATCTGGTGTCAGAGAATGCTCGTCCACAGCCTTGGAAAAATCACACAAAACCATGCCCCATTCTTACATGATTTTTGGGGGCCACACAAGAACTTCTAGAGGATTTTCAGCAGTGCAAGAGCACACCCTTTATCATGCAGCCTCCACACGCAGCCTCCAAAAGTCATGTGAAAATGGGGCATGTTTTTGACAATAGTTGCTGTCAGCTGACATCATTGGGTGGTACTCAAAACGGCTTGGTGCATCACCTTTCACACATGTGCCATAGGTTTGCCCTCACTGCACTAGTGACAAGAGAAGCCCTTGTTACTATCACACAAAAGCAACAGGAAATCAAACACTACTGCTTTTAGGGATTTTGCTACCAAATCCGGTAGTAAGAGAATCTTGAGTGATTCCAAGATCTGCAGAAAAGAGTTCAGAAGCTGTGGGTGCCAATCATATGTTAATGTTATGTAAAACATGACTTTCAAAGGAAATAATACAAGAACTATAACTGATGTATTTATTTTGATGTAAAGGAAGAAGAATTTGAGATATTCAATTCAATCACTTTGGAGGAAATTATACTGCTTAATCAAATGATAGAACAAAATTAGGCTACCTTATATTTTTATACAGCAAAGTGGACTATATTTCCCAATGACACAGAATTCTGACCCAAGATAATCTCCATGCATGTTTGATAAAGAAAAGATTTATTCTTAATTGTTTTGTTAAATTATTCACCCACAGGCTAAATTCCATATTATGCTAAGCCATAGCTTATTGTACAAACCACGATGGTCTGACTCATGCATAACATATGCTCACCTCAGCCATATGCTAATCAGAAAGCATGAGAATAATAGCTATATTCAAAACTTCTAAGCCGAACTAACAAATCACAAGCATTAGCACTAGCCTTAAACTGCATGTTACTGTGAATGGAAAGTCCATTTGTAATTCCTGATAAGGAATCCTACATCTTCCTTGGGCCCTGATGCACAAATTCCATTGACTATTTTCTTCTAATTGCAGCCACGAAAATGCACGTTGAACTTGAAGTGCAAAGCTCTAAGGAATTTTTCTTGAATGGATCACTTTTTAAATGGAGCAGGGACATTATTATCGATCCAGAATTACTGATGTCTAGCTATGAATGGATACATGTGTGTCTTTGATGACTTTAGGAAATTCTATGCTGTGAAGTACTTTCCCCCACCCCTAAAGAAGTGAGAGATTTCACAAATCTGAATTCTGCACACAATGATACAGGATGGTGGAATCAAGAAAACCAATTGGGCACACTTATTACTACCGTTCAGTTGGGTATACTTCTAACATTTCTATAAAAGAAGCTTACAATTTTATCCATAACAATTTGTCCCCCTCCCAGTCTAAGCCACATGGACCTGGCAAAACTCTCCATTGCTGATGCATAATTCACTAAAGCATCCAGTGTGCTCTGCTTAGCCTTTAGGAAGCCAGCACACTTGTTCTAGGTCTGTCATTGATTAACATGATTAATAGAAGATAAATTAAGTAGATATTGATGGTTTGCACTTCCCATCTTATATCCTAACCCAAAAGTAAGTTTCCAAGCGATCACGTAAATAAAGTCTTTGCTCTTGGGGGGGAATATATTACGTAAATAAAGTCAAAACAGAAGGCCTGGCCACTGACAGCTGCTTGCCTGATAGAAAACTGAGAAGACGAGTTTGAAAATCTGTAATTTTTATCAGATTTTTACTCTGTCTAGAAAGGATCTTTTTTTCAGCTGACAGTGATGCTTGACAGCAAAAGCAGAAATAATGTAGCGATTGTTTCATCTATTAACAGCAAAGCACAGTTCCTTGTGTGCTACTAAATCTGGCTTTTTAACCCAAAATGCCCAGATAAACTTGCTTGTTCCCCAAGGAACAAACAGCTACTGTCTCATATTTCCATCCTATATCACTTTCTATTTACGTTAGAAAGCAAAACAGCACAGGGTGCTAGTATAATTACACATTTACCAAACAAATATACAGGACTGAATCACCACCTCGTAGATATTTTTAGCCCTATTACCTAGTCAAATGGATTTAGATAAAGCAACCCCATTTTGTCCCCAGACTACAATCTTCAGCCACTTTTCTTCCAATTCATCAATGTTAAGAAATTTTGGCACAATTGGCAAAATGTAGAGGTAAAGCTTTTCCTAAGCCAGGCAGGTAACATTTATTTGGAAGACAGCATTTTTGGCATGTTAATATCTACTTTTCAAAAGGTGATGAAACTTGCCCTCTTTGGGTAAAGGGTTTGAGGATTTTAAGGGATCAGTGGGAGCCTTGAGATCCTACAACATGTAAACATCAATCATATATAATGCATCATTAAACTTTCACTTTGGTGGACTAGAAGTGATGCTGATGAGCAGCCTTCAAACTTCTGGCCATACTTTTTGTACTCATCAAACTCCAAAGTATTTGTTAAATATTTGAATACCACCCCCATTAGATATTTCTGTACACTCCAGACTATAACATTGCCAGCAATGAAGGATCCTTTTAGCTTTTCCCTGACATCCAGTGATCTAACCACTGAATTATTTTGCATGCTGGGGAACAGTATCTTATCCTATCAGTGGAAGGAATAATCTAGTCAATTTGATGCAATTGCCTAAAAAGGACGAACTAAAGAGATGGTTGAGACACCAACACACAAGTTGTCAAGAGGTGGTTAAAAGATACTAAAGCCGATTCTTTCACTGTACAATTAAAAAAGAGAAAATAAGTAGGTATTGCTGAATTATCTGATAATAATATATAATTACAATGCTCTTTCATTAGAACGTTGGTAAAGTTAGCTGTATCCTAAGTCATCCCAGTGAACTGACAGATAGGCAGTCTTGCCCTACAGGATCCTATGGCACTGGAATTCTAAACATAGGTTAGTGTCAGAATCTGCAAGATTTATATTAATCTATGCATAGGAACTGTGATCCATGCTCAGTTACTTGAAAGATGGGGAAAAGGTAACATACTTTTTCTTAAGCTCCAAGTCCAGTTCCTCCTATAATAATTCAAATATAATTCCTTTTTAGGCTAAACCAGATCTTTACCTGACAACCACTAATTTGACTTCTTACTGCATTTGATCCTAATCTGTCTGCTTTTTCACAATTCTATGCAACTTCCTTCCATAGATGCCTCAATGGGTGGTTTTCTCAGCTACTTGGCCTACCTGTTCAAAATATAAATTATTTTATAACAAAATCTTTCCAACTCTATTACATCTCAAGATTCCCAAGCTGGGATGTAGGATTTTTAGCTGGCAGGATAGGTAATATTTGTGTTTCCTGTGAGGGCTCATTGAGCTATCTTGTTCCATCATTTACAAGTCTTAGTTCAGGCTTGTTTTTAAGGGCTGGGAAACAAAATTTGCAATTTTTGAAGTTTTACTTTAAAAGCAAAGTACAGATATTTCTTTAAAAGGTCACCACCACTTTACTGGTTCATTAAAGTGCACATTGAAATTTCTTAAAATTCAGAAAACCAATGCAGCAAATTTACATTTATCTAGGCCTGTAATTCCTGTCTGTAGGATCTAAGTAGCTTATAGAATATCAAACTCAGGGCTAAAAGTTACAGTTACATACCAACTCTTCCACACCTCTCACAAACCATCCTCCAGGGTGACTGATGAAGTTTCTGTCCTGTACCCCACTGTGATTTCCAATTGGTAATGGTCCAGATAATGTATTTCTTCCAGGATTCTCTACAGATGTTGACCACCCAACTTCTCAACATTTTTTTTTTAAAAATGAAGTGATTGGATAGTAATTATCTAATCTGGCTAGGTAAAGTGATTGGCTTCTTGATAAGGAGACTGTTTCAAGTCAAATGTATTGCCACCTTCTATCACCTCCCTGACAACTTTCATTAGGCAGGTGGAACAGAAATCTAGTCTGCATGTGG